>NC_091825.1:15373017-15676551 GCF_038994185.2 Dermacentor albipictus | reverse complement strand
TT
This sequence comes from Dermacentor albipictus, assembly GCF_038994185.2. Classification (NCBI taxonomy): domain Eukaryota; kingdom Metazoa; phylum Arthropoda; class Arachnida; order Ixodida; family Ixodidae; genus Dermacentor; species Dermacentor albipictus. The sequence goes on along the minus strand of NC_091825.1, from coordinate 15,676,549 downwards.
CGCTCTTGCAGGGAACATGAACGCATCTCGTTCTCTCCATTGTAAGCTTCTCTTCAGCTTTTCCCACTTTACCGACGTCACATTCCTCATTAGGAGTGGAGCCACGCCTGAAGGTCGCTGTAGGCAGTGTTCCGGGTTCAGGTGTCCGAGGTGCTTTTCGCTTGCTTCCACTTAGCTCAACGGCTGAAGTGCCGCCAGCTGTCTGTACTACGGTCCCATCTCCGCGCTTAGCTCTGCATTTTCCTCTGTCAGACGGGCTACGTGCGCTTTGCGCTGTGCTACATCTGTAATGTGCCTCTCCGTCTTTCTTCTGGTGCACAAGTTCTAGAGCTTCGATGGCAGCTGGTAGGGGGCCTGCTTTACACTCAGCTCGGTGTTCCACGACCTGCCATTGGGGCAACGTCCTTTCGCATCTGCAACACTTCGTCTCGCCGTTGAAGCAGCGTTCCAAGAAGTGATGCTTCAGAACTGAAAGGCGTCCCTCAAACTGGCATCCGAAATTGGCGTTCAAGCAGCGCACTGTATAATCAGCCAAGTCCAATTCGTTGAAGCACAATGAGGTGGCATCCTCGAAGCAGATCCGCTTGCTGTGGATGGGACAAGCGAGGCCCAAGCCTTCTATTCTAATTCTGCACATGGGGCAGATAACATGCGAGCAGAGGGTCAGCTTTACAGTGCTGGAGAGAACGCCGCAGACGCTGCACACGTTCCTGGCGGGGTAGCGACCGACAAAGTGCAAAGGTCTCCAGTCGAGAAACTCACCGAATCCATGGAGCCGAAAAACAAAAGTTTGCTTCAATTCACGGCGGGCCAGTTTGCGACCAGGGAGAAAGACGACCAACTGACAAAGTACGCAAAGCATGAATTTACTCAGGAAAAGCCTTCACCACATGCGCAGATATGGAGGTCACATGACAGACGCCAGCTCACTGTCGTCTTGTTTCTTGTTTATCTGATTTTTAAACCATAACTTTCTGTTTACAAACGAATGTGTCAGAGGTTCCTCCAGTTGTTGTACAGAAAGTTATCAACTTTGTCTACAGCCTGACAATCGCGACGAAATCAGTGCTCTCCATTTCTCTTTCGTCAATTTCAGAGCTTTGCCAGTTTGTCATCTATGGCAATGGTTGATGAAGTGAGAGCTAGATGGGCGCACTGTTTAAGCAAGCATTTCTTTGAGACAAATTTACAGAATTCTCATTGTGTGCAATTATGCAGAGCTCACTATTACAATATTCCTAAGCATCTGCAGCTTTTGCATCTGCGCGCACAGACAGAGATTGCTTCTCATAAATGGGGAGGTTGGTGTCATGAAATTGTGGTGGGAGGGCGCAATACTTCAAATAAAGGTGCAGTTTACTTCAAATGCGTAATAGGGCACTCATAAGCGATTCTAATACGTACTTTCAAAAAATGAAGCGCTAACAGTGAAAGCACACTAAGAAGGAACAAAGACAGGACAAGGCGCTACTTGCAACTGTTTATTAATGTCAAAGGCGGCTGGTTATATAGTCATAGTAGAGTGTTCTATTAAACGTGCAAACCGTTTTGTGAAGTGTTAAGAAGCTGTCGTATACCGCATACCGCTGAAGTGTGGGAAAGAGTATATCGGCCAAACCGGCCGTTGTATAAATGAGGCCTGCGGGAGCATAAGCTTTCATTGAAAAATGGATAAGGCTCAAACTTGCTGCTTCATTGCAAGGCCTGCGGAAATGAGAATAAGCAACAATAATGATACAACAATCATGGTTAGAAGCAAAGATTCTGCGGCGCGTGAATTGATGCAGGCCAAACAGAACAAGATAAGAAGGGATGCCTGTGTCAGCACCCTATCTACGAATACTTACACAAATGAAAGCATGTTTTAGATAAGTTTTAGATTTTCATTAATCTTAATTCTCTTCATATACATCTACAGTGGTTTCGCGCGTGCGCATTCACACAATCAGTGCTCCCTCTTTTTTTCTTCCCCCTCTTCCCATGGCTATATATTCAGGCGCCTTTGACTTCAACAAACAGTTGCAAATAGCGCCTTGTCCTGTCTTTGTTCCTTCTTAATGTGCTGTCACTGTTGTCGCTTCACCTTTTGAAAGCTACGTACCAACTAGCCTCAAAACGTGTTTTACTGCTCATATGAACAATAACAAGGTCATTAGTGAGTGAGTGAGTGAGTGAGTGAGTGAGTGAGTGAGTGAGTGAGTGAGTGAGTGAGTGAGTGAGTGAGTGAGTGAGTGAGTGAGTGAGTGAGTGAGTGAGTGAGTGAGTGAGTGAGTGAGTGAGTGAGTGAGTGAGTGAGTGAGTGAGTGAGTGAGTGAGTGAGTGAGTGAGTGAGTGAGTGAGTGAGTGAGTGAGTGAGTGAGTGAGTGAGTGAGTGAGTGAGTGAGTGAGTGAGTGAGTGAGTGAGTGAGTGAGTGAGTGAGTGAGTGAGTGAGTGAGTGAGTGAGTGAGTGAGTGAGTGAGTGAGTGAGTGAGTGAAGAAACTTAATTTCAGGTCCGTCGAGGACCACGTCGCGAACCCGGCTAGTCTCACGTCGGGACCGGCAGCTCTAGCCCACCGGCCCGGTCGCGGGCACGCCGGACAGCCAGGATTTGCTTTTCTAGAGCGGGGCTACACAGAAGCGAGCCCCACTCTTCTTTGATGAACTTGGGGTATGTCGAACCGCACTCCCAGAGCATGTGCGCTAGAGTGGAGGTCTGCTCGCAGGACGGGCAGGCGTAGTCGCGATACACGTCGGGGTAAGCCTCGTGGAGTACGGACAGACACGGAAATGTGCTGGTCTGTAGAAGTCTAAGCGAGACGGCTTGCGCCCTATTCAACTTGGGGTGAGGGGGTGGAAAGACCCTTCTAGACATGTAGAAGAATTTATTAACCTCGTTGTGAGTAGCGGGAGGGTCCCTGTGGCCGTAGGGAGGTGGGCAGTCGGCGTATCTTACAGAGGAAGCGCGGTCGGTAAGGTCACGCGCAGCCTCGTGAGCAGACTCATTGAGGTTCGGGGGAGCACCCTCAACCGACCCTACGTGAGCGGGAAACCAGTGGATTGAATGATGCGTGAGAGCATATGGACTCGAGCAGCTAAGAAGGCGAGAAGCTTGCTTGGTGATGCAACCCTTTTGAAAAACCGTAACTGCCGTTTTAAAATCGCTATAAATCTATAGATATAGGACAGGACCCACAACCGTCTAACAGGGCGAGGGCGATCGCGTTTTGCTCGGTCACTCCGGGATCTGAAGTGCGAATGGAGGCGCTACTGGAAATCTTGCCGCTGTAGTCGGCCACAACGACGGCAAAGGTCTTCCCGTCGCTGTACTCCGCGGCATCGACGAAGCTTGCTCTAATGTCTCTTTGCTTGATCTGTTTGAGGATGGCTGCTGCTCCGGCCTTGCGTCTGCCCTCGTTGTGGACAGACTAGACGTTTCGGGGTACAGGGGCCACTTCGGACTTGTCTCGAATGCACCTAGGGATCGGGGAACTGACCATCAAGAATCCCGCAGGGTGGTAACCCAGCTCTTCGAGGATGTGTTTACCTGCCGCTGTGGTGCTCAGGCGCCCGCGTTCTTGGGCTTCGGCAATCTTCGGCACAGCGGAGGCAGCACGGACAATCGACATAATCGCTGCACCTGCTATCTTTGCAGCTACCTTGGAATCTTCCCTGGCGAAGCGACTGTATCGTCAAGCGGCGGCTGCTACTGTTGCTGCAGGAAAGGAACGCCGGTGACAGCGCAAGCAAGTTACCGGCATCACATCCGCCAGGGGAAGGAAGCTTAAAAGCCGGTGGTGCTCCAGGACTACGGTCACTTGGCACAGCGGAGGCAGCACGGACAATCGACATAATCGCTGCACCTGCTATCTTTGCAGGTTGGCATTTTTCGTACAGTAATTCTTTCAACGCAAAATATTTCTGTTACGCTGCCTTGACTGCTGCCAAGTTCCTAGCATTTTTTTTCTCTTAACCATTTACCTGTGTTGTACCATGGCTGATGCTGCTCGGTTCCAGGAGGAGCTAAGAAAGGAAATGAATGACTTTAAGGCAAGGTTGGAGCGTGAATTACGCAAAGAAATCCGCGAACTTAAGTCAAGTTTCGAATTCTTCAACTTGGAATTTGAGAAAGTAAAGAAGGAACGTGACGAGCTTGTGCAAGAAAACAGATCTCTCAAAAAGACTAATGAAAAGCTTGTTTTGGACTGCGAGGCCCTTGAGGGGCGGGCGTTTCAGCTTGAGCAACGCATGACTGCCTCCGAGCAGTACTCCAGAAAATGTAACCTCGAGGTGAAGGGTTTGCCTTTCACTCAGGGTGAAAGCATTCCTGACACCCTGAGTCAGATTGGTAGACTTGTTGGTGAGCCCATTTCGGAGTCAGATATTGACGTCTGCCACCGTGTTCAAGCGAAAAACTCGAATGTTGCTCCTAACATTGTTGTCCAGTTTAAATGTCGATCTAAGCGTGACACTGTGCTCGAGAAGGCAAGAAAGCTGAAACTTTCGACGCGTGACTTTGGCCATAAGTCTAGCGAACCTGTGTTCATAAACGAGCACCTTTGCCCTGCTATGAAACAGTTGCTCGGAATGGCAATCGCGCAAAAAAAGGCGAAAAACTGGCGCTTTGCTTGGACACGTGGTGGCAAGGTCTATGCGCGAAAAGAGGAAAAATCTCCTGTCTTGCACATCCGTAGTGCGCATGACGTAGAAAAGATTGCGTAAACTGCTTCGGTTTTCGCGAGCCTAAGCAGTCTATCTTGAATGATGAACAAGTCACCGCGAGATGTCAACAACATAATTCAAATCAACTCAGATGTATGCTTTTCTTGCCTGCACCTTAACATTCGTTCAGCTAGACACAAAGAAGATGAGTTATCAGTATTTCTAGACGAATTTAGTTTCCAGTTCGACGCTATCATGTTGACTGAAACATGGTATACATGTGGCGAAGAAATTTACAAGCCGGACGGATATCAGAGCTTCTTTGTAAATCGATCCTGTAGGAGGGGGGGTGGGCTTGCTATCTTGGTTAAAAATAAGTTCGACTGTGAAGTTCTTTCGGAATTTTCATTTATATGCAACGAAGTTGAATGTTTAACTTTGTTATCACAAAATTATATTTATTCCGTAGCGTACCGACCCCCTAATGCTGACATAAGTACCTTTATTGAATTTCTAGACCGCCTCTTCAGCTACGTAAGCGACAACAAGTTCAATTTAATTCTTGGGGGCGATTTTAACATTGATCTCCTGAAACGATCTCCTGCGCAGGAAGCTCTTTTACTAACTGTAGAATCGAGTGGTAATTGCATACTGACTCAGACGGCTACACGCGTTACGATGCAGACAGCCACACTTATTGATGTATTTATCTCGAACCTAAATACTGGTAGCTTACTTTCAGGTGTATTACACAGTTCTATTAGCGACCATTATCCCATTTATGTGCTCCTGAAATGTGCCGCAAATAAACAACACAACCTATCAGCGCAGAATACTGTGCAAAATATTACTCCGTACACCCTCGCGTCCTTTTTTTCTATTCTTTCAAATCAAAACTGGGATGATGTCTTTTCTTCTGAGACTGTAGATGCGGCGTATGAGGCATTCATCACCTGTTTTAAACGCCTATACCATGATTATTTCCCTGAGAAAACTGTAAAAAAGTCCACTAGAAGTCGTAAGCCATGGATAAATCGAGATTGCCTTAGAATGATTAAAAAGAAAGACCAGTTATACAAGAAATTTATGAGGACCAAGTCTCTTGCTGATCTAGACAAGTTTAAACAATACCGCAATAAAGTAACGTCTTTTCTCAGAAACGAAAAAAGAAACTTTCTGTACAATGAGTTTGACAAGGAGTTCTGTGATGGTAGCGCACAAGTTTGGAAAAAAGTTAATAAATTATTAAACCGAGCACAGTCTACGTCAGTAGTTACAGAGCTTTGGTTTGAAGGTGAACGTATTGAGGGTGTTGCACTTGCAGATAAATTTAATACATTTTACAAAGATATTGTAAATACCGGTCTGAGTTCAGATTTCGCTTGCAACACTATACGACGGAATAGCAATAGTATATTTTTGGAACCTACGGATGACACTGAAGTGTGCAGTACTTTTACTTCCTTTAAGAACAACAGGTCTTGTGATATAGATGGCATTCAAATCTCACCTGTAAAATTTGTCCTCACTCTAATAGCACCAGTGTTAACTTATATTTATAACCTTGCCTTATCAAGCGGGTCCTTTCCAAAGCAGATGCAGAAATCTAAGGTAACAGTAATTTATAAAAGCGGTGATAAAAATAGCATGTCAAGTTACCGACCGATTTCCATTTTACCGCTTTTTTCGAAAGGGTTGGAGAAAATCATTGAAAAACGGTTAATGAAATTTTGCAATAGGTTTAAATTGTTATCAACAGCACAACATGGCTTTTTACGAGGTAAATCTACCGAATCAGCTTTATTGTCTCAAAAAGAAATGATTCTTAATGCTTTTGAAAATAAAGAATTGTGCATCGGCATCTTCATAGATTTCTCAAAGGCTTTCGATCGCCTTAATCATAATACCTTACTTCAAAAATTAGACCTTTATGGCATACGTGGCACTCCACTTGAACTACTGAAATCGTACTTGTGTCATCGTGTACAATGCGTTAAAATAGGGCCACATATATCTTCATTTCAAACTATTACAGCTGGTGTCCCACAGGGTAGTATTTTAGGACCTCTACTTTTTATTTTATATATAAATGACCTTGTTTTGACTATTAGCCAGCCGAAATTTGTAATTTATGCTGACGATGCAAGTTTATTTTTCACAGGTAGTTCCATACAATCTCTGATTTCTGTTACTAACAATGCTCTTGATAAACTTAAGGAATGGTCTGAAGCAAACTCTTTACTCATAAACACGAAAAAAACTAAAGCGGTTCTATTCAGTACAAGACAGTTTCCCACTCAACCTGATATACATATATACATAGGCGATTCACGTGTCCAGTTTGTAGACACTGTCAAGATTTTAGGGGTAATTTTTAGCAAGACCATGAGCTGGGACGCTGAAGTTCAGTTCATTATGAGTAAACTGGCAACGTGCACCGGAATTCTCGCAAAATTTCGGCATTTTCTGCCCGAACGCATAAAATTAATTATTTACAATGCGCTGTTTGTACCCCACCTAAATTATTGTTTTTTGGTTTGGGGTAATACCACTAAAACAAATATTAATAAAATATGTATGCTTCAAAAGAAAGCTGTACGCTACATTGCAAACGTAGACTACCTTGCTCACACTCGGGAACTGTTTGCTCGTTACCAAATTTTGCCGATTAATTCCGTGTACGAATATTACTTAGCATTAAAATATAAGCGTTGTATCCAAAATAATCAGCTTAGTTTTCTTGAATTACCCTGTCTCAGTCAAAATCTTTCAGAATACTCCTTTCGCAAAAAAGAAATTTGGCACATTCCCTTCTCCCGTACAATGTACGGGCAACAGATGCTCCGACATAGCCTGCCCACTGTTTTGAATAAATTACTGTCAAGGGGTATAATTCCTGAAACATGTTCACTTGTTGACATGAGAAGTGCATTAATTCACTAATATCTTCTTTTTGAAAGCCGCGTTCATGTATTCTTTTTTTTCGTATCTTGCTGCGATGTATCCTGTGTAATTTTATCTTGCTGCTATGCATTTCTGTGTGTGTGTGTTTTTTTTTTACTATTATGCTGTGATTTTTCTGTTGATGCTTTGTTCAAACTCACGCATATACGAGATATTTTTGCCCTTGTTAAATAGCCAGAGTGTTACTATGACTTTTACACTTTGCGTTTTCGCTGTGTGCCTTGTACAGGGGGGCTCGGGCGTCCCTCAAGTGATTGAGTTCACTTTTTGTCCGGGCCTACCCGCATCGTTGATTTTTTTGGCGATGTAAATAAACTTCAACTTCAACTTCAACTTCAACTCGTCGGTGGTGTTTTGCACCCCCAGCTTGAGGAGATCCTCGGTATTGATCCTGATGGGTAACCCGAGAGCCCTCTTTACTACTTTGCGGATGTGAGCGTTGAGCTTGTCTCGCTCCGCTCTGAGCTAGTTGTGCATAGAAATCGTGTACGTGAAGTGGCATAGTACGAAGGCATTGATCAACCTGAGGAGATTGTTTTCCTTCATGCCACGGTGCCGGTTCGCAATTCTGCGAACGAGGCGGAAAGCGTTGTTCATCTTTGCGATGATCTTGCGAAGAGCCGTTCCGTTCCTGCCGTTAAATTCGACAAACAAGCCGAGGACCCGAATAACGTCGACCTTGGGTATCACCCCCCCTCCCCCGTCACAAGTGCGAAGACGGTCGCTGCTTTCGGAGACTAGCTTTCAATTTTCGGGTCTGCCTACCTTCTCTTTTCCGTAAAGCAGAAGCTCCGACTTGGCGGGGAAGCATCCAAGTCCGTTGGGAGGAGATACTCCTCGATCACATTGATCGCCTCCTGCATGGCTTCTTCGGCTCTGCCCTCGCAGCCGCCGGAGCACCATAAGGTGATGTCATCGGCGTATATTGTGTGCTTGACGTCCTCGACGCGTGCCAACCTCTCGGAAGGACCAATCATACAGATGATAAACAGTGGGGGGGAGACGACGGCGTCCTGAGAAGCACCCCGCCCTCCGAGGAGCACATCGTCAGAGTGGAAGTCCCCAATGCGAAGCTTGGTCTTCCTGTCCATTAGAAAAGAAAAGACGTAGTTGTGGGATCTGGAACCGAGACACAGGTCTGAAATGGTATTTACGATGAAGGTGTGGAGCACGTTCTCGAAAGTCTTCTCGAGGTCCAGACAGAGCAGAGCCTTGACGTCTCTTGAACGGCCATCCACAATCTGATGCTTCATTAGCTCCATGCCATCCTGCGTCCAGAGTCCGGTGCGAAAGTCGATCATGTTGGACGTGTAAACCTCGTTGTCTTCGAGGTACCCGTTGAGCCTGTTGAGGATGACGCGCTCCATGACTTTGCCGACGCAGGTCGTTAGAGAAATCGGCCTTAGGTTCTCTATGTTCGGGGCCTTGCTGGGCTTGGGAATGAGCACCGTGCAGGATATCTTCTATTCTGCAGGAATAAAGCCGTTCTTCCAGGATTCGTTGATCTTGTTGGTCAGAAAGACGATCGACGTGTCGTCGAGGTTTCTCAACATTCTGTTGGTGACTCCGTCCGGACCCGGCACAGACTTGCGGTTGAGCGCGAAGATGGTCTGTCGGAATTCGGAAACGGAGAAGTCTTGTCCAGCTTGGAGCGTGGTAGTCCGGGAGTTGGGTCGCCAGATCTCCCTCGCGACGGACGGGCAGATACTTCTGTATGAGTTTTGAGACGAGTTCATCGACCATGTGAGACCTGTTGGCTTCGTGAAGGGCCCGGGCCAACCTATGCCTCTGGTTTGACTTCGAGCCACTTTCGTCGAGAAGGTGCTTCAGCATACTCCAGGATTTCCCGTAGCGCATCTGTCAGTCGATAGATTTGCAGTGCTCCCCCCACTGCTGCTCGTATAGCGCCTTGCAGAGGTCATCGATGACCTCATTTAGCTCCGAGATCTTCTTTGGGATTCTGCGAGTGAGCCTTTGGCCCTTCCATCGTCGGAGCAGGGCGTTTCTAGCCTCGATCAGGTGGGCGAGTCTGCTGTCTATCCGCTCGAAGTCGAGATCGGTGTTCACTTTCTTGGTGGCCGCGGAAGCGTCGTGCTGGACGCCTTCGCACCATCCTTCGAGAGTGGCGGGTGCCCTGGCTCTGCCGGGTTTTTCGCGAATCATGCTAAAATGGTCCAAATAGATGAACGTGAATTCCCTGACCCTACTCCGAGACACATTGAAGTTGGTCTCGAGAATTCCCAGCCCACGTCCTCAACGTTCGTGACGAAGGCGAGGTCGGGTGTCGAGTCCCGGGTGACGGGGTTGCTGATGCGCGTAGGAAAATCCTTGTCAGTGGCCAGAGCGAGGTCCATCTCGTTGGCGTCTTGCCACAGGTTGCGCCCCTTGGTAGTGTCGTAGACATAACCACAGAGGCCGTACGGTGCGTTGAAGTCGCGGACGACGACCAAGGGTCGAGGGCCGGCCAAGTCGGTCGTTTTCTTAAGGATGGTCTTGAACTGCTGGCGCGAGTCCATGGGGTTGCTGTAGATAATGAGGAACCAGACCAAATGTTTCTGTTCTTACAGTATGCTTTCACTGACTTCCGCAGCATGCCTAATATGTGTTTCTTTTTATTTTCCATTTAGGCTCCTATATAAATGGCCCATGCTTATTCTGAGATTCGCAAAATTGTCACACGCCCATTAGCATATACTCAATAGCCAAATCAAAGAAAATCAAGTAAATAAAAGAATGTCATGAATATGATGTTCTATTTCACTAAGGGGTCGGTGACCTTTACAGATACATATGAGCTGAAGATATATGTTCAAATTTTACGTTAGATTATGTTACGAATCAGAACGATAGGTTACCAAAGTAAGCGGAACTCACTCAGACTCACTAACAAATTATCTTTTTTGCTTAGGACTAACTCTACTTAGCCGGGCTCCCTCAGACTCAGACTGACAGATCGTTCTGAGTCTCACTGAGTCGACTCAGATTGATCGAATGAACGACTGATTGCCTTTTATTTAACCCGCCGTGGTTGCTCAGTTGCTATAGTGTTGGGCTGCTGAGCACGAGGTCGCGGAATCGAATCCCGGCCACGGCGGCCGCATTTCAATGGGGGCGAAATGCGAAAACACCCGTGTGCTTAGATTTAGGTGCACGTTAAAGAACCCCAGGTGGTCGAAATTTCCGAAGTCGCCCACTACAGCGTGCCTCATAATCAGAAAGTGGCTTTGGCACGTAAAACCCCATAATTAGCATTATTTTTATTGATCTATTTGTTTGTTTGTTACTAAATGTTTGTAAACACTAAGTGGATCCATAACCCTAGGCTAGTTAGAAGCCAAAATATTTTGCAATGGAAGTTCGGACAGGCTAAACATCATTGCACAATATCAAATATACGATCATCATCATCAGGCAATTTTTTATGTCCACTGCAGGACCAAAGCCTCTCCCTGCGATCTACAATTACACCTGTTCTGTGCCAACCTATTCCGAATTGCGCCTGCGAATTTCCTAATTTCATCACCCCACCTAGTTTTCTGCCGTCCTTGACTGCGCTTCCCTTCTCTTGGCACCCATTCTGTAACCTAAATGGTGCGCCGGTTATCCATCCTACGCATTACATCGCCTGCACAGCTCCATTTTTTGCTCTTAATGTCAATTAAAACATTGGCTATTCTCATGTACTCTCTGATCCACACCGCTCTCTTCCTGTCTCTTAAAGCTATATACGCCTAACATTTTTCGTTCCATCGCTCCTTGCGCGGTACTTAGCTTGTTCTCAAGCTGCTTTGTAACTCTCCAAGTTTCCGCCCCATATGTTAGCACCGGTAAAATGCAGTGATTGCACACCAATCTTTTGCGCCGAATGCACTCCAAGCCATTTTTATTCTTCTGTAAATTTTCTTCTCTTGTTCATAGTGCCTCTAAGTAATTCACCTAGGTAGACGTATTCCTTCGCAGTCTCTAGAGGTGACTGGCGATTCTTGACTGGTGAACTCTTGTTCCCTTGCCAGGCTATTGAACATTATTCTTGTCTTCTGCATATTAATCTTCACCCTCACTCTTACACGTACTTTATTAAAGTCCTCGTTCGTTTGTTCTGATTAGCCCCAGTGTTGCTGAACAGGACCACGTCCTCTGCAAACCGTACGTTGCTGAGATATTCACCGTTGATTCTCACTCCTAAGCCTTTCTAGTTTGATACTTGCTTGAGCACTTCTTCCAAGCATGCAGTGAATAGCATTGGAGAGATTCTGTCTGCTTGCCTGACCCCTTGCTTCATATGTATCTAGCTACTTTTCTAGTGGAAAATTAAGGTAGTTATGGAATCTCTGTAGATATTCCCCAAGATATTCACGTATGCCTCCTATACTCCTTGATTACGTAGTGCCTCTGTGACTGCTGGTATCTCTACTGAATCAAATGCATTCTTATAATTTATGAAAGCCCTATAGATCGGTTGATTGTACTGAGCAGATTTCTCGATTACCTGATTGATAACATGGATGTGATCCCTTGTAGAGTATCCCTTCCTGAAGCCGGCCTGTTCTCTTGGATGAGTGAAGTCAAGTGTTGCGCTTATATTATTCGAAATTGCATGGTGACTATTTCATACAATGCTGAAAATGAGTTAAGATGGCTATAATTTTTTTCAATTCTTAATGTCTCCCTTTTAGTGGATTAGTATAATTTGAGCATTCTTCCAGTTCTCTGGAATACTTGAAGTCGTGAGCCATGGCGTATAAAGGGCCGCAAGCTTTTCAAACATGATTTCTCCCTCGTCTTTGATTAAATCGACTGTTATTCCATCTTTTCCTGTTGCGTTTCTCCGGGTCATGTCTTGCAAGGCCATTCTAACTTCATCGCTAGATATAGAAGGAGCCTATGTGTGCTGTTCATTATTACTTCGAATGAAGGTGGCGTGGTTACTCTGGATAAGATACAGTATATACAGGGCGTCCCAGCTGACCTTAGCGAAAGTTCTAAAATATGCGAATGACACGTAGCTGGGCAGAACCAAAGCAATGTTGTTTGCTGCCGCTTGTAGATACTCTATTATCTTTTTAATTCCGCCTAATTAGATAATTAGCTTTAATTATTTCGTGAACTTCTCAAATATTATGCTTATATGATAAGTAACAATGAGAAAATTGTACAGCGACATGCAAAACTCCAGCTACAGCTTTCTGTTGCTCAGTGCGTGCTACATAAGTGTTTTTTCGAGCGTGAAAGAAGGCCGCAATTGCCACGAGAGTGGCACCTCGAGGCAGTTTGCGTGCCTTTTATGTAGCGCTTATGTAGCACGCTTATGTAGCACGTATTGAGGAACAGAAAGCTGTATCAGAAGTTTTTCATGTCGCTGTAAAATTTTCTCATTGATACTTTTCACCTAATTATAATATTTGAGAAGATTATTATTTAATTTAGAATAATTGCCTAATTAGGCGGAATGAAAAAAAAAAGGTATCGTATCTCCAGGCGACGGCGGACAACGTCCTCAGTCATCATTTTCACAGGAGCACGAGACACGTGCTGCACGTCACCCGACCACGCTAGCATCAGTCTTTTAAAACCTAGCGAAGGGCAGAGGCATGCTTTGTACTTCCCATTTAATGGGGATGGATAAAAGCAGACAAAAAGCCAGCTGAGTACCTGAAACGTGTCTCTTTAAAACCGCAATCACACACACGAAGTCTGTCGTCTCCACTGTATCCTGACCACGTAGCTGCAAGCAACACGTTGTTGTATAGCTTTTAGAGCAACCTGCAGTCATATTTGGTAAGTACAGTCGCTTCGCCTAAATATACTTACAGGCTGCTAAAATTGTATCAACACGTGGTAACAAAGTGATTTCGTACACGCGAATCTCGTGAAAGGTGACGTATGCATTGATAACCAATGCATCGGCACAGCGTGATGCTACGTAACTATAGATATTCATTTCGTCGTCAATTTCATACGTTCAATGATCCCCTCCTGACTACCATGTTTTCATTTGTTACCGCTGCGACAAAACGTAACAAGCTCACCTCAAGCAGCATGTTGCCGCGAAAGCTGATGCACGCTGTGGAGCCCGACTAGGAAAGAACGGAGCAAAGAACGTTCTCCCCTGCCGTACCTAGGTAAAGCCACATATTTAAGGAGCGAAATTCCCCAGATTTTCTCCCTCGCAACTGCTTGTCCTCGCGCGTGCGCACAAACACCGGGTAACTATGAAAAAGAACATCGTGTTGCACTGTCTTCCATTCCGACTCTTGCATCATCACCCTTTGATCGAGGTAGTTGTGGGGGGGGGGGGGGGGGGTGCATTGATTAGCACACTGGACTTGCTGGTTTGACCGCACCTGTTCATAGCTTGTTTGTGCCAGTTACGGTGCGGTGCCACGCCGTACGGGAAGGCAGGCCTCACGAGCATGCTCGTACAGATTTACACATGCCGCGTGCGCTACTTGTGCCTCGGTGTTTTCTGGTTTGATTGCTGCACTGGAAGTTAAGCTGTGTGACGCAAGAGTGTACCGTCGACGCAGGATATGGCGCTGGTGCGTGCCGAACCCTCGTAGCAACTACAACAGGATCGAACTAGGATATTTTTTTTCCTTTCGAAATGACCGCATAGCCAAGTGGCAAAGGCCAATCCTACTAGATGACACAGACATTCGTACGGTGCACCATCGCATGCTATGTCATCGCAGTTTTCTCGCTATTTATTGTCATCTTTCTCACAAGGTGCGCACCTATTGAGATTGCTCCAGTAGCGGGACCGTGCCGTGAACGATGTCGATATTTCTATTCTGCTGCGTCTTCAAATTATTATTTGGGTGCTACTCGTATCAGTGAACTTGAAAATGTGAGGTCACGAAATATAATGATTGAAATCGGGAAAAGCAGCCTGCAGAGTCATCAGCTGTTCGGTCTTTAAAAAAAATGACTATTTTTTCCACAGTAAGAAAAGAGTTCATGCGATCCATCCCCTCTGTTACATGCCACGGCTGGAAATGTCTTATTTCCGGCTTAGCTACTTCACAATTTCTTCGTACTGCACTTAGTTCAGAATATACAAAACACGTGGAGGTTGACAGCTTGGTACGTGTCAAATGACTTTCAACCAATCTTTAAGGACAGTTTGTCATGGCGCAATGAAAAGCTCCCCCTGGGTAGTATTTACATCTGCAGCGGTTACTTCCAAAAGAGCTTGAATATTTTGTCAGCAGAATTTCTCGATCTCAGCAGCCTAAAAGAAGAAACAGACCCTGCTTCAGCAATGCTCAGATGTGAGAACAATGCCCATAGCCCGCCTCGCAAATTGTTAACGCCACCCATCGTTCTGCTTTCATGAGAGTCAGTGCAAGTGTGGTTAACCACGCAGCTGGCAGTGCTTCCACGCCCGTGGTTGAATGATTATTTAATTCGTGACTTTCCGATGGCACGCTTAAAGAGCAAGGAAAAAATTGTTAAATTTTGCTGGACGAAGAACGGCAGGATTTTTCCAAAGAAATCCGAAGGGGCGTCGCTGGCCAGAGTAGTTACGAAATCTGATCTTGATAAAATTGTTTGAGTACGAACTGTTGCGGTTTTCTTGTCACTGCTAACTTTTCTGAAGCTCAGAAATCTTTATCTGAGCTGCGGGGAAATGCTTTGCGTATAAGTCATGTCGGTATACGCGGCGTTAAGAAACATTGCGACCAGTTCATCGCTTCAACTTCATGTGTCCGCTCTTTTTTTGTATTTTATTCTGCCAGATTATCAAATCATACACACGTTTTGTAGGAAAAGGGGGAGGCATCGCTGTTCTTAATAAAAATAAGTGGTCAGTTTCGGAACCAACTGTTGCCTTCTTTCACGCTGCGCTTCCCTTGAGCACTCCCGAGCTACCGCTTACCATTTTCGCAGTCTATCGCTCCCGCGCTTCTACACGCGGTTGTTTCTGTCCAACCTAGATTCTACTTTATTTTTTTATTTAAAGATACCTTACAGGCCCCTAGAGGCATTGTGTAAGCTTGAAGAATACACTCAAAGATTATACAATAATTAGAATACATATGTGAATATATATACAAAAAATACAGTGTAAGAGATGGACAAACCGAATGCTTTCCAACGGGAGAGGTCAGTGAACAAGTACCTTTCACAAAGTAAAATATAATCAGTAGAATTACAGAGCAAACAGGACATATTTGTCTCCAACAAAACAGTAGTTAACGAAAAGTAGCAAAATAGCACCATTGGTAGTTTAGCTCCGATACATCCGGCAGATCAGGCTGCCGGATGTACCGGAAATTTAATCCACGTTAACGTACTAAAAACGCAACTCGTCTGCTTTAAAAAAAATTGTGGGGTTTTACGTGCCAAAACCACCTTCTGATTATGAGGCACGCCGTAGTGGAGGACTCCGGAAATTTCGACCACCTGGGGTTCTTTAACGTGCACCTAAGTATAAGTACACGGGCGCTTCCGCATTTCACCCCCACCGAAATGCGGCCGCCGTGGCCGGGATTCGATCCCGCGACCTCGTGCTCAGCAGCCCAACACCATAGCCACTGAGCAACCACGGCGGGTATCGTCTGCTTTCGAAGCCATTTAAAGAGAGTACACCCGATTAAGGAAACAATATTGCTACACGCGTGTGGTATTTGATTGACTGAACGAGGCGCGTGGGCACCAGCAGTCGTGAAAACAGGAGGAAGAAGGAACTGGGCTCGCGCTGTGAATCTAACCGGTTAGCGCTGCAACCGCTGTTGTAAATATAACCTGTAAATAATTGCTCCTCTTACTGACTCGTCCTTCGCGCAGCATTGTGGTGGAGGTGAAACGTTCCCCGTCTCTGCCACGGAGCTCTGAAGCGGCCGCACGGTCGTCTTCTCAGCCATGGAACCACCCCGTCGCCACCTACACCTGCGGCGCCAACCACAACGTACGCTAGGGTTCCTAGTCTCCGTGATCCTTGGATATTCTCCCCCCAAAACGACGTATGTAAAAATACTGAAAGATATCTATAGCGGCTCCACAGTTACCGTACTCCTCCATAAAGAAAGCAACAAAATCCCAATAAAGAAAGGCGTCAGACAGGGAGATACGATCTCTCCAATGCTTTTCACCGCGTGTTTACAGGAGGTATTCAGAGACCTGGATTGGGAAGAATTGGGGATAAACGTTAATGGAGAATACCTTAGTAACTCGCGATTCGCTGATGGTATTGCCTTGCTTAGTAACTCGGAGGACCAATTGCAATGCATGCTCACTGACCTGGAGAGGCAAAGCAGAAGAGTGGGTCTAAAAATTAATCTGCAGAAAACTAAAGTAATGTTTGACAGTCTCGGAAGAGAACAGCAATTTAAAATAGGCAGCGAGGCACTGGAAGTAGTAAGGGAATACATCTACTCAGGGCAGGTAATGCCCGCGGATCCGGATCATGAGACTGATATATTCAGAAGAATAAGAATGGGCTTGGGTGCGTTTGGCAGGCATTCTCAGGTCATGAACAGCAGGTTGTCATTATCCCTCAAGAGAAAAGTGTATAACAGCTGTGTCTTACCAGTACTCACGTACTTACAAAAAGGGTTCTACTTAAATTGAGGACGACGCAACGACCTATGGAAGAAAGAATGATGGGTGTAACGTTAAGGTGGGCAGGTATAAGAAAAGAGCAGATTGGGTGAGGGAACAAACGCGAGTTAATGTCATCTTAGTTGAAATCGTGAAAAATAAATTGGCATGCATGGGCAGGTCATGTAATGAGGAGGGAAGATAACCGATGGTCATTAAGGCTTACGGACTGGATTCCAAGAGAAGGGAAGCGTAGCAGAGGGCGACAGAAAGTTAGGTGGGCGGATGAGATTAAGAAGTTTGCAGGGACAACATGACCACAATTAGCACATGAGCGGGGTAGTTGGAGAGGTATGGGAGAGGCCTTTGCCCTGCAGTTGGCGTGGCCAGGATGATGATGATAATGATGATGATGATGTAACTCCCCGTTGCGTTAGACCAAAACGGCGTTATCAACTACCTCGCTGTGCAAGAAAATACCGCAAAGGAATGCGCGAATACTATTTTCCGGCATTTTTTAATTCTTTACCTTGTAACGTGCTGCAGTCCACATCAAAATATAAGCTCAAGAAAGAACTAAAACGTGTGGATTTGAGCGGTTATTACACATAACGAAATAGATCTCACTTACATCCTTCTGTATTACGCCTATAGAGCGGCTTTGGTTAAAAATGCAATCAGAAAGTGTGTTTCTGCAAAGGTTTCATTACAGCATTTGTAGTTCTTTAACTGATTTTGTTGTTTAGAATCATGCGCTCATTTTTTGTTGTGCAACGCAAACTAATCGTGCGGCACGGTGATAATCGTACGCGCCAGATGTGCTTCTAAAACATAAATGTGCGCATATTTGTACATGTATTATAGATGCGTATAATGTGCGTATCGATGTATATATACACATTTATTCGCTTTTGATATTCTATTTTTAAGTTGTTTATTTCTTTTCCACTGGTGCTATTGTACTATCTTGTATGCTGCCTATCTGCGGTGCCAGTCAAACCCAATCTGGCTTTGGCAGGCCTGATGAATGTAGTATGTTTTTCAGCAATAATAATAATAATTATTATTATTATTATTATTATTATTATTATTATTATTATTATTATTATTATTATTATTATTATTATTATTATTATTATTATTATTATTATTATTATTATTATTATTATTTGAGCATAATAGTAGGAGGCGTCTTGCGCCCACATCGTGTTTTTTGCAGTCTTAAATTTGTGTTTGAATGTGTGCGCTTTATTCTATTAATATAGTATCTTCCAGTTTTCTGTATGCAGTTTATTTAGTAATGTGTTTAATAATGTAAAACATACCTGTAAAACTAATTTTATAGCTTGCACGATGTTTATAGTCTATGCCTTCTTGTTCTCAGATTTTTTTAGGTTGCGTTATGAAACTACTCAATTGTTGTTATTGTAAACGTCCACTGCTTTGCACCGAATGAATTGAGCCAAACGTCTGAGACACGAACAGTCTCACATCCATAAAAAAGTTTTCTGTTAATTCTCATACGGTATTATCGTGATTTTGATGTAATAAAGTTTGTTTCTATCACGTCCAGCACACTGCAGGCATGGCATTTTATATTTGTCTAGCTATATATGAATACTCTCAAGTACAGGTACAGTATATTTCCTCTGTAACTGTTGGTAAACGATAATTTACTCCTAATGAAAGTGTCAGTATTGCATACTCACAGGCCAAAGGCGCAGCTCCCGAATATCTGACGTGAGCGACCTTATTGTTTAATTTGTAAACAAGGCGCAAGTACGGAATTAGAAAAAACTCAACTGCCACTCAGTCCACGCGAAGCTTCCGCTCCTCGAAGTTGCGAACGACTGCATCCTTCTCCGTCGGGCAAGGTCTGCGACGTCACGCGGGGAGTGCACAGGCCTTAACTTGTTCTAAGCTGCTTTAGTGCAATCCATCGAGCTCAGAGACTTACATGGTATGAGTCGGACCTCGCGCAGGTAAGGCACCTTCATAATAATAGAAATCAATCTCGGAGGCCGTGTTCTCACGCATTGCGATGGCCCAAAAGCAACCGCTGACGTCATGGCCGCCAGGTTTTCGAAGCTGCATATTCTCGCACCGCAGCTTTGCGCGCCACCGGCGTAAAACGATGAAACGTAAGAGCTTCTCCTCCATTACTGGTTTTTTATTACGGTGGCAGCGCTGTAACGGGATGCTTACGTAACTGTCCTAATCCGCCTCTACACGGCGCCGCACTCCTAAGCTCTCAGAGCGCAGCTCGACGCCCGTTGCTGCGGCGAGCGCCGGACGCGGTGTCCCTCGTAACCGAGCAAGCGAACCCAGCCAAGGATGGCAGAGTGAACGCGGAAGGCAGCAGGAGATGAAAGACGGCGATAGCGAGCAAAGCGCGAAGAGGAAGACGGAGGAGCGCATGGCGGAAGCGTGAGAAGCGCGGTGCCATGCAGTGGCGTAGCAACAGGGGGGGCCGGGGGGTGCAAGGGGCCAGGGTGGGGGGGGGGGGGGGTCATATACGTCTGAAGACACCCCTTTCTCCACCGGATACACCCCCCGGGGGGGGGCGGGGGGTGACAGAAGACCTATGGGCTCCGGGTGCCGGACTAGAGTTACTGTATATGCTACCACAGGTAGCAGAGTTGCGCGTAGGTCCGCCATCTCTATGCCGGACGACCTAGCTACGCCACTGGTGTCATGCAAGACGGGCTCTGCGGCTACGATGGCTACGAGATGGCGCCATAGTAGCGCGCGTTGTCTGTTCACCCATGGCGCCGCCGATCCCATATGTGGAAACAAAGCGCTGCATAAGCGGAGGTCCACATTCGGCGGCCGCTGTAAATCGCCCCCACGTGTCACCCACGCGCTGCCTCTCGCGATCTGCCCATTAGCGAGGTAGTTGCGCCACACCTCGCTCCGTTTGCGAATTGCCGCACGACACAGATTGTCCGCGCAAGCCAATACATCACGAAATGAAAAGACGTACAGAGGTGCGCTTAAATTTCGCATTAAGGAGTATCGTAATCGTTGGCGAATTTTTTATTCCTTTCCGCCTCCCAGTTTTTTTTTTTTTGTCCGGTGTAGTCCGCAATACCAAGCACTCTCGAATAATCTGGAATGTTACAGCGCAAAAAATTTTTGTTTTAATGCGCCAGTTCTTGGCCTATCACCAACTCTGGGTACGTGCCATATCCAGCGAGTGGAACCATTCTTTCTTTTGGGGCCACTTCACTGAGATGCAGCCATAGAGCTGCTTTTCTTGCAGTTTACAATTTTATTAGACAGACAAAACGCTTACATTGCCGAATTTCAAAAATCACCAATTACTGCTAATATTTCATTTCTTTATTTAAGGGGCTATAGTCGGGCAAATCGACCAAAAAACAGATTTTTTGATTTCATCAATAAAAAATAATACGCACTGTGGGGAGCAAAACAGTGCAGCGGCGAGCGCGTAGGAGCGCTCTAAGCCATTTAAAAATGGCGCCAAAAAGCGCGTCGCCTGGTATTTAAACGGGACAGACGCGAGGGTTTGTTTACATGTTGTTTTCCGTCATTTATTCAATGTTTACTTAATTATGTTTACTTCATGTTTACGTTTACGTAAACATGAAGAAAGGCTTTGGGGAAGACACCAAAAAAGCCAGAAAATTTCTGTACTATGCTGGTGCATGTTGAACGGTTGTAGTGAAGGTGCAAACATAAAAATGCGTTTTTCTCAAAATCACTTTTTTCAAAATTTTCGGAACTTGATGTACCTTTTCTGGAAAACTACTCAGCCCATTACGCTGAAATTTTTCCAGAATACACTCACATCCCTTGCAAGTAATCCGAACCTAAATGTGTGAAAAAATCACTCAGTTATAACTAAAAAACAAAATATTATTAGAAAGACCCTCCACAGTACGAGACGTGTGACGGCAATAATTTTTTCTTGTGACGTAAATGTAGCAAAGCATTTTTTTAAAGGTTCCAGTTAAACCCACTATTATGCAGAATTAATGTGCGAAATTTCACGGTAATTCTGTTTTTTGTTTCTGAGAAAAGGTACATTTTATTTTCCATCATAGCTTAAAGTTTGGTTCTCCACTACACAAAAAATAAAACAGGCCTGCAGTAAAAAATTACACCAATTAAGGTCAACGCTATTGCTATTGAGCGTGCAGAATTTCACGCTAATATATAGAACAGTTGTTGAGATATAAAGCTGAAACCAAGATAGTTCATGCACCCTACCATACCCCCTTAACTTACGTTATCAAAATTCTTAACAATATTTTCATTGAACTCCTAAATTATAGTTCACTAGTCCTCCGGTGTTCCAATGCAGTTTTGCTTTAACTCCAACCGTACGGAAAACCGCCTGCTTCTCGGCCACTGCCCCACAGTGGGTATCTGCCAGTGTTTGCGGGACGAAAGAGGCTCGGGACATGGCAGGCGTGCTGCTGCTGCTGCTGCTGTTGACGTGCGGCTGTGGCGGCAGCGGGCCTTCCCCGCTTTCTGTGCGTCCGCTGCGCACGGACACGCAGCGGTGGGCGCCGGGCAGCGCCGTGCGGCTCCCGTACGTGGTGCGCACCTCCGCGGACGCCAACGTCACGTGCACTCGGGACGGCCGCACAGTGAGCCGGTTCGTGGTGCGCGCAGCCCGCGCCGTGCGCACCGTCCAGCACGCGCTGCTCATCCCGAACGCCGGCCCCGAGCACGCCGGCCGCTACGCCTGCTGGGCGAGGACGCACCGCCACGCTGGCTCGGTGGCCTGGCAGGTGAGTGGGCCGACCAGTGCGAAGGCGCTCGCGAGTAAAATCTTGGCCAACGTGCCTATCGAGCGCAACGCTGGAAAAGTGACTGGGAGCTGGTTTGAGCGTGGCGAGATAGGAACGAATCGAATCACATTCCTACTTTGCCAGCAGCCATGAGTTCCATGAGTCGTGAGGACGATGGTGACGTCTCATGGTTGGGCAAATGAACAGCGCTTTTGAACCGGACAGGGTGAAACGAGATACAGCCTGCTAATTTTGGCCCGACGGACCCAAATAAGCGTATGGTGATGTTTCTTTGTCACGGAAAGAATGTCGATAAGAGGTGGTTAGGGCACAGTGAAGTAGGCCATAGGCTTCTCAGCCCTTTCTGTCCACACTGTCACGTGCGTATCCTGTGGAATAGGTAAAAAATAGTCGAACACCCAGCGGCATAAAAATGGGTAGTCCGAGTGTAAGAAATATAATGAAAGCAAAGATGCTGTTATATATAATGCTGTAGTTTATACAGAGGTTTGTGTGCTTTAGATATGTCAATCAGCCCAAATCATACGTGCAAATTTTATGTCGTTCCCTATTGTCTCATTGCAGAGCAACAGAGGTGCGCTCGCTGTAACAACCATGCCAGTTATATATAGTTATATATAACTGGCAGTTATATATAGTTATATTAAATATAGTTCCTTTATATTTTAAAATTGTTGGCTACCAAAGCTAAGCTGTCCGGAGCCAGGGATTCTTAGCACCCTCTGCTGCGTAACAGCTCTAACCGCCGCCGTGGTCAGTTGCGGACAGGCCGTCATTGGGATCTGAACCTGGCAACATTTAATGTTAGAACGTTATCTAGTGAGGCGAGTCTAGCAGTGTTATTGGAGGAATTAGAGGGTAGTAAATGGGATATAGTAGGGCTCAGTGAGGTTAGGAGGACAAAATAAGCATATACAGTGCTTAAAAGCGGGCACGTGCTGTGCTACCGGGGATTAGCGGAGAGACGAGAACTAGGAGTCGGATTCCTGATTAATAAGAATATAGCTGGTAACATACAGGAATTCTATAGCATTAACGAGAGGGTGGCAGGTCTTGTTGTGAAACTTAATAAGAGGTACAAATTGAAGGTAGTACAGGTATAGGCCCCTACATCCAGTCATGATGACCAGGAAGTCGGAAGCTTTTATGAAGACGCGGAATCGGCGATGGGTAAAGTCAAAACAAACTACACTACTGATGGGCGACTTCAATGCCAGGTTAGTGAAGAAGCAGGCTGGAGACAAGTCAGCGGGGGAATATGACATAGGCTCTAGGAATAGCAGGGGAGAGTTATTAGTAGAATTTGCAGAACAGGATAATATGCGGATAATGAATACCATCTTCCGCAAGCGGGTCAGCCGAAAGTGGACGTGGAGGAGCCCAAATGGCGAGACTAGAAATGAAATAGACTTCATACTCTGCGCTAACCCTGGCATCATACACGATGTGGACGTGCTCGGCAAGGTGCGCTGCAGTGACCATAGGATGGTAAGAACTCGAATTAGCCTTGACATGAGGAGGGAACGGAAGAAACGGGTACATAAGAAGCCAATCAATGAGTTAGCGGTAAGAGGGAAACTAGGGGAACTCCGGATCAAGCTACAGAACAGGTATTTGGCCTTAACTCAGGGAGAGGACCTTAGTGTTGAAGCAATGAACGACAATCTTATGGGCATCATTAAGGAGTGGGCAATGGAAGTCGGTGGTAACTCCGTTAGACAGCATATCAGTAGCTATCGCAGGAGACGAAAGATCTGATAAAGAAACGCCAATGTATGAAAGCCTCTAACCCTACAGCTAGAATATAACTGGCAGAACTTTCGAAGTTAATCAACAAGCATAAGACAGCTGACAGAAGGAACTATAATATGGACAGAATTGAACATGCTCTCAGGAACGGAGGAAGCCTAAAAGCAGTGAAGAAACTAGGAATTGGCAAGAATCAGATGTATGCGTTAAGAGACAAAGCCGGCAATATCATTACTAATATGGATGAGATAGTTCAAGTGGCTGAGGAGTTCTATAGAGATTTATACAGTACCAGTAGCACCCACGACGATAAAGTGAGAGAGAATAGTCGAGAGGAATTTGAAATCCCACAAGTAACGCCGGAAGAAGTAAAGAACGCCTTGGGAGCTATGCAAAGGGGGAAGGCAGCTGGGGAGGATCAGGTAACAGCAGATTTGTTGAAGCAAGGTGGACAGATTGTTCTAGAAAAACTGGCCAGCCTGTATACGCAATGCTTCATGACCTCGAGCGTACCGGAATCTTGGAAGAACGCTAAGATAATCCTAATCCATAAGAAAGGGGACGCCAAAGACTTGAAGAATTATAGACCAATCAGCTTACTGTCCGTTGCCTAGAAAGTATTTACGAAGGTAATCGCAAATAGAATCAGGAACACCTTAGACTTCTGTCAACCAAAGGACCAGGCAGGATTCCGTAAAGGCTACTCAACAATAGACCATAATCACACTATCAATCAGGTGATAGAGAAATGTGCGGAATATAACCAACCTTTATATATAGCTTTCATTGATTACGAAAAAGCGTTTGATTCTGTCGGAACCTAAGCAGTCATGGATGCAATACGGAATCAGGGTGTAGATGAGCCATATGTAAATATACTGAAAGATATCTATAGCGGCTCCGCAGCCACCGTAGTCCTCCATAAAGAAAGCAACAAAATCCCAATAAAGAAAGGCGTCATACAGGGAGATGCGATCTCTCCAATGCTATTAACAGCGTGTTTACCAAGGGATTCAGTGACCGGCATTGGGAAGAATTGGGGATAAGAGTTAATGAATAATACCTTAGTAACTTTCGATTCACTGATGATATTGCCTTGCTTAGTAACTCAGGAGACCAATTTCAATGCATGCTCAATGACCTGGAGAGGCAAAGCAGAAGGGTGGGTCTGAAAAATAATCTGCAGAAAACTAAAGCAATGTTTAACAGTCTCGGAAGAGAACAGCAGTTTACGCTAGGTAGCGAGGCACTGGAAGTGGTAAGGGAATACATCTACTTAGGGCAGGTAGTGACGGCGGATCCGGATCATGAGATGGAAATAATCAGAAGAATAAGAATGGGCTGGGGTGCGTTTGGCAGGCATTCTCAAATCATGAACAGCAGGTTGCCACTATCCCTCAATAGAAAAGTGTTTAACAGCTGTATCTTAGCAGTACCAGAGTCCTTCCATGTCCTTCCATGTTTTTCTGGTCACGAAACTCCGCCGTCACGCTATGGGAGAGGTTCATATGCTGCCCAAAGGTGCCGCGACGCGGTGCCACTGTGCCACAGAGGGCATCGTTCGCGTACCGAAATGCCTGCGTAGTGCGAGGCGAGCTGACTGATCGGGTGGGTTCTGTGCATGTGCTGTGCTATTTTTCAAGTGTTGGGCTGTTTGGTTGAAGTGGTGGGGTGGGACAACGATGCCGAACACGTGTTGCGTGCCTGGGTGCCGTTCCGGCTACAAGGGCACGACCGAAAAGGTGTCGTTGTTCTGTTTACCTAATAACGAGGAGCAGCGCGAGAAATGGAAGCGGGCCATACCGCGGCAGGAAAGTGGCGGTTTTAATTTCGAATCGAAGTATACACGTGTGTGCGCGAAACACTTTGACGCCTCGGACATCGTCACTGCGTAAAATTTCAACATCAACGGCGACGACGTGTCCCTCGAGCGTGAGAAGCCGACGCTGAAGACTAACGCCGTTCCAAGGATTTTTGAAGGCCTTCCAGCGTACCTGACGAAGGCCAAACCTCGGTCCCGCTCATCGACAGTTCGACCCTCACGCAAACGACCTCGTGAGTTGTCGGGTGCGGTTGAAGAGCGCCGATCATCGCCGACGCCGTGTTCAGACTGGACCGATGCTGCATCCGGGAATGACGGTATGTTAGTCCTGTTTACGTCCGCGCCATCAGGTGTGGCTTACTCTTTTGCTTTATGATTGCACCCATAAATTGCTGA
Organism: Dermacentor albipictus; assembly: GCF_038994185.2. Taxonomy (NCBI): domain Eukaryota; kingdom Metazoa; phylum Arthropoda; class Arachnida; order Ixodida; family Ixodidae; genus Dermacentor; species Dermacentor albipictus. The sequence goes on along the minus strand of NC_091825.1, from coordinate 15,650,654 downwards.
CTTCTTGCCGTCAGTTTGAAGGGCATCAGAGCCTGCAAAATGTCAAACTACAGAACTTCGTTCTCTTTTTTGTACAGACTTGGCGCTCAGTGACCCGGTGGAAAACCGCCACACGGACTCGGCTTCTCAGACAGACCGCGTGATTGGCTGTGCCAGCTGTGCTGAAGTGCAGACGTTGAGGCGCCAGCTTCGAGCCGCGAAACAGCAGCTTCAACAATGCCAAGGAAAACTTGCCAAATTCCGATTGCAGTCTGCCAAGTACAAACGGCAACAGCAGAACCTTCAAAGCCTTTCAGATTGCGAGAAATTGATTATTGATCAGTGTGTGATGAAGGCGAGCGCAAAGTCTACTCGAGCTGTCCGGTAAGTTCGAAGCACTGCATCACATATATAGTATACGTGAATGTGGTGGAATCTTCGTGCGCTAATTTGAGGTACATAGAGGAATGTCCATGTCTATCATAGGACAGTGGAAGCTACGTATTTGATGTGTTTTGAACGAATGTTGGTCGCCTTCAAATGCAAATCAATGCACAAGACCACTCAGAAATGATACCAATTTTTGTGCTTGATTCCACCCATTCTGCATTGATTCCACAGTATCGAACCATGTAGCAACAATTTTTGTCTATGGTAAATGTAGAATTCTTGACTGCTGGGAGCGGCTTACTCACACCATCATAGCACTGTGATCTTGCTGTTTCCATCTTTCTCAGCACCTTAATGTTATTCTCTGGAGCATGTTTATTAGCAGATGCTGAATGATTGTTATTATGCACTGGGGACTATTACACATTTTAGTTAGAACTTGGGAATGCATGCACACATATTTGCTTGATTATTCGTTGTTCCATATTGACAATGCACCACAGCTCTGTGTTATTCATAGTGGTCTGCTCTCTTTTAGAGAATGTTTGCCTGCACGTTGACATGGTTTGCATGATATGCACAGTGCATTATGCATGTTCACATCACCTCTTGGCATACAGATAGCCTTGGTTCACAGCAGTGTGTTTATGCTTGGTAGCATCAGGAATGACTCTGATAGCATGCTTGAGCATGTGAATGAAATTTTCACCCTTTCCTCGCCAGGTATAAGAAAGACTGGCTGTATGACTGCCTTCTCTTGAAGATTAAATCGACCTCTGTATACACATATCTTCAAGAGAATAACTTCCTGCCCCTGCCGAACCCACGCACACTGTACGGCTACATGAAGAATTTGAAAGCTGATTTTGGGTTTGATGCACACATATTCACTATGCTGAAGGAAAAGCTGCTGACTTCCCCTGGAAGAGAAAGACGAGGTTGGAAAGCGCATCTCTTAAACTGCATGTTGTGCTTGCGCCTTTCTCAAATGATTCAAACGACAATTTTTTTTTTCAGGTGTGCTCATGTTCGACGAAATGAGTGTCAGGAAAAGCCTGCACGTCAGAGAGTCTGACATGAAAGTGCTTGGAAGAGTTGACTTTGGTGACCACACCAGGCCAGGAGACCATGAAAAAAATGGTGATCACATGTTGGTCTTCCTGTTTCGACCCTTCTTGCATGGATGGTCACAAACTGTGGGAACTTTCTGCGCATCGAGCTCCACCCCTGGATCAGTACTTGCGAAGCTTTTACTGCAGTGTATTGTACACTTGTCAAATTCTGAAGCGGTTATTGATGCAGTGACATGTGATAATTCGACAACCAATCGGTCAGCCTTGAGGTCCCTAGGTAAGTATTTAATAACATACGACTTGTGCTGCAGGCCAGCCAGGCAGACTTAATTTTATTAGTCGCACATTTCTTTGCAGGCATTCGTGGCGGCATCAGAGACAAACAGGTGTCATTTCAGCACCCATGTGAGCCCTCTAGGATGATTTATGCTGTCATTGACCCACCACACATATTTAAGTGTATTAGAAACAACCTGCTGAAAGTTGGGAAGTTTCTGGTAAGTAAAGAATTTTTGTTCCTGTTAGATACACGCTCGTATGGTTTTATCAGAAGTAATTTTTCCTTTTTCCTACAGCTGCCACGAGGTCAGGAAGTATTTCATCATCATTATGCAGAACTCCTACAATATGAAGAGCAGCAATCTGCACTGCGTGCTGTGCCAAAGCTCACAAAGGCACATATATACCCAAATGCTTTCCAGAAAATGAGCGTCAAACTTGCTGTTCAGGTAAGGTACCTTATGTTCAGGTGCTATTAGGACATACAAAAATTGCTTTTGCACATTACCCACAAAGAACTGTGACAAGAAAAATTTCTTATTTCCAGTTATTCAGTGAATCCACAGCTACACCGATGAAATTCTACAGTGAGCAGGAAGCATGCACAAAGCTCCATGGGTCTGCAGCAACATATGAATTCACCAGGAGGATGAACAAATTATTTGGCTGCTTGAACTCTCGGAGGCCTGAGCATGTGCAGTACAATGAAGGTGAACATGTTGCTGTAAGAATTACTCTTTTGGCCTCACACATATCTCTGACTTCTTGCTAAATACTTTATTACTTTACAGACACTGAAAGAGAGCGTTGCATGGCTCGACAGCTGCTGCAACTACATAGAAAGTCTGCCGAAGCAGAGGCAAATTTGCTTGTTGAGCAAGCCGACATGCGAGGCTCTAAGAGTAACCCTGCTCAGTACCATATCTCTTGTTGAGAACCTTCTTAAAGCAGGTTTTCGCTATGTACTAGTGGGAAAGTTTGGACAAGACCCATTAGATGTAAACAAGTTCATCTTCCCGCATGCAACTAGGTAAATAACAAAGCATTTTTCGTTTCAGAGATTTTTTGGCATTGTCAGACATGTTGCCGGTGATGGAGGACAGCCAACAGTCCAGCAATTTCTATTTATATATAGGATGCTTTCTGTGAAGAATCTTGTCCAGCCGCCCAAGCGATCCTCAGTAGCTGGAGATGGTCCACAACTGCTCCTCAAGCTGCAAGATTTATTCAACAAAGAAAAACCTACTGGGGCCTGTCATGTGAGCAACAATATATTTGGAGCAATGTTTCCTAAACAGAATGAAATCAAGCAGGCCTTTTTATTTCCTTAACTAAGTGTACATGTCAAAGTTCTTGTTTTGCATAGAATTATGTGCAAGTCCGTTCATTTCTGGCCACATTAAGCTGTATGGGCATCGCATGTATGGCAGGACACTGCAATGCATGCATATCAAGAATGGATGCTTTTGCAGCTGTTGATTTAGAAAAGCCATGCCGATTTTTGATAAAGGCTAGTTGTAATTGTCATGGTAAAGCTGTATAACACTACAAGGCATCCAGTAAATTTGTTGCATTGTGTGCGGGCTGTTGAGCACACCAACAATATGGTATTTGCATTTCAGGCTGATTGTTTGGCTATTCTTCTGGATGAAGTCCTCTTGGAACCTGCAGAAACGGCGGAGGAGGCTTCAGTTCTCTGCCATCAGCAGTCCCCAAAAGAATGCATAATGGATTACCTTGCTGGCTATGTCGCAAAACAGTTTTCTTCATTGAGCTGCTCGAGCTGTGTAAGAACAATGAGACGTTTTGAACAAGCGGCAACTGGCCTGATTCTTGCCAAATCCAAAGGTGGTCTACAAGTGCCTTCCAGCCAGCTAGTCGCTCTCCTCCAAATTGTGGAAGATCATATGGAAGTGTGCACAGCTGACAAAATTGCCTGTTCTGATGTGTACGTTAATATTGTGGAGAATGTTTTGACGGACAGTCGTACTGCTACAGCCGCTGTCGGCTGCAAATCACACTTTGTAAGCACCACTGCAGAAGTAGTTCAGTTTTTTCTTAAGACCCGCTTGCATTTTTTCACGAGAGAAAAAAACAAGCAAATGCAAGCAAAGGGGCGAGTTAAAGGGACGCAGTAGGTATCACGATTATCGTGTAAAGGTGACCACTTACAAAAAATTGCAATGCTGATGATGAAGGAGAATAAGGTTGTTGTGAGATCTGATCAGGGCATTGATGACAAAACACATTTGCTTTATGCTTTGTTGCAACCTCAATTTGTGTTATAACAGGATAGAGTAGTTCACAGCAATAGCGCCCTTACCCCGACCATCTTTGAAAGGTATAGCATTAGAATTCCTTTAAATGAAAGTGTTAAAACAGAATAATATGCATTGTTTTATTTTCCATTGTCCTTTAGTCTTGGCTATTGATGGGCTACAATCCTTCAATTGCACGTACTTTTAAGTCAATAAGCTGCTATGAATAAGAAGGTTATTAGCACACTGTTAGCTACATTTGTATTGTGATTTGCTGAGCAACTTTTGTGTGCATGTTTATCTAACAGGTGAAGAAGTAGAAAGGTGGTATCTCTAACAAGCCATTTAAAAAAAATTGCTGTATTTCTGATGTGGCTACTTGTGTTCGTTTGAGAGTTCTTTGGCCGTGTGTTATGAAATGCTTATGCTTTACACTTTCTTGTTTATAGAAACAATCGACTATGCATTCTGTACTTATTGCCATTCGTTTGCTGGTGTTTGTTTCCTGCCTCCCAATGCATACCTCTCACGTTTGATCTTATTTATTTATGCGTATCATATCAGTGTCATGCTTTTAACAAACTTCTTGCATTGTGAATGGTGGACCATTTATGACCGGACGCCTCTGTGCTATCTGTATTTCGCTCCGCTTATTTTACATGATAAATAAATGATCGTGCTTGTATTTTGTTTTTGCACCAACACGTTTTATTTCTTTTCTTAATCGAATTATAAAGTGTTTTTTTTTCATTTTTCGACCATGTTAAGAATATCAGGACCGGTGATTGCAACATTTTAACATATTGTAAATAGTTGCGAATTAAGAACCAAAATACCTAGTCTCGTTGTTTCTGCGTCGAAACCACGAGCAGCGTGAATAAGTGCTGGGCTTACCAACGCTTCTAAAAGACTGCTTGCTAAGGCAATTGCCTAATTACAGCTAGTTTCAACTGTGCAGGTCCTAACACTTCAGGTTCGCCTTAATCCGTTGTTAAAAGCCGCACCGAAGACATTTAGTAGCGAAGTTCGTCTTGCATTAATTCTACCTAAATCTTATTCAGAAATGGCATCGCTTTGCAAGAAATCTTAAGCGCATGGAGCAGCTCAATTTCTTTTTCTTTGTCATTAAGTATTCTACAGTAGCAGCCCTTTGCAATAACAATTTCATTCTTTGGATCTCCTTATAAGATACTGCCCACAGTCAGAGTCCTTCTCTGCCACAGTTTAACAGAAACTGAACACCTGTGCTCGGCGAACAATCTGGCGCTATGCACAACGGAGAATTGGCACTTACTCATCTGGTGATAAGTGGGCCCACTGGCGTTTTGTTGCGAATGCGCGGTGTTTAATTTGAGGCAAATATTAAAAAGCGGAGCCCACCGAAGCGTTGAGGCGAACGGCGATGACGAAGAAATCCGGACCGAGACCGCCCGGCCGTGTACAGCGGACGCACTTCGACGGGGGCGAAATGCAAAACACCCGTTTACTTAAATTTAGGTGAATTTTAAGGGATCCCAGGTGGTCAAAACTAATCCCGAGACCCCCAACTACGGCGTGCCTCATAATCGTATCGCGGTTCTGGCTCTTAAAATTCCAGATCTTTCTTTTTTTTTCGGTCTGAGACCGCCGCAAGCTCCATGTTATGAGCGGCTTTTTTTTTCGTCCCGTGCGCTCATATCATCGCAGAAGACACGCTCAGGCAGTAATTTAATTATATTCAATGTTAAAAATAGTTACGTGAAACTAAAGCGATCGTTGAGGAAGTTGAGAAAGCTAGAATACCGAGGCTGCCCCACACACAGCCACAGCGGTAGCGGCGTTCGCATGCCCGGATGGATGGATGTTATGAGCGTCCCCTTTGGAACGGGGCGGTGTGTTGCGCCACCAAGCCCTTCCTACTATACTGCCTAATATTCTACCTAGGTTAAACAATGAGAAAAGAAAAAAAACACTATGAACTACTCCGCCCAAATTTTCTGATCCCCTATTGCGAACTGTGCTTTTGTACGTCTCCGTCTTTTGTCGTTTCCCTACTTTTCTTCCACCAATCCTCCAGTCGCCTCTTACTAATGTCTATTGAGGACACGTTTGCTTTACCACTGCTCCCTCTGAACCCAAGGGCTTCAAGGAGGCCAGTGGTGCCTAAATCGACCGCTGGGTAGACGTCTTCACATTCTAATAAAACATGCTCCGTAGTTTCCCTAGCTTTACCACAGCAAGCACATGCTTCTTCTTCCTTCTTATATCTCGCTTTATAGGTGCGTGTTCTAAGGCATCCTGATGTCGCTTCGAAAAGTAATGAGCTTCCCTTTGAGTTATCATAAATGGTTTCTATCCTGATTTCGTTTTTTCCTCTTAAGTAGTTACTCATGGCAGGTTTCTTTTCTATTGCCGCCACCCATGAGATTAATTCAGCTTCTCTGACTTTCCGCTTGACCTTTGTTGTGTTGTCCACCCTACAGGCCGCATACTTGCTGGTAAGCTTCCTAGTTGTTTTCCTCCACTGTGAATCAATGTTTCTGCTGTACAGATACCTGAACACTCTCCCAGCCCATTTACTTTCCTCCATATTCCTCAGCCGTTCTTCATACTCAATTTTACTGCAAGCTTCCCTCACTTCAAAACTAGTCCAGCCCATATCCCCTTGCACCGCTTCATTTGTAGTCTTCCCGTGAGCGCCCAATGCGAGGCGACCCACTGACCTTTGGTTCCCGTCGAGTCCTGATTGTACCCCTGATTTATAGCAAACAACCGCATTTCCAAAAGTAAGTCCTGGAACCATTACACCTTTCCACATATTTCGGAGGACCTCGTACCTACTGTATCCCCATAGCGCTCTGGGCTTCATTATGGCTGCATTTCTCTTCCCCTTTACTGTTATGGTTTTTTCCTGTATTTCCATATATCCATTGCCTTCGTTTATCCATATACCAAGGTATGTATATTCTGTTACCCGAGGTATTTCTTGGCCCTGTATCTCCACTGTCTGTTCACTGTTTTCATTGAATACCATAACACCTGATTTTCTAACACTAAACATCAAGCCTAAATTGTTACCTTCCTATCCAAAGATATTAGCCAGACGTTGCAAATCACTTTGCTTGTTAGCTAGCAACACAATGTCGTCCGCATAAAATAAACCTGGGAGTTGCTGCTCTACTACTGTACCCGCATGTTTGTATGAGAGATTAAAACCGATATTACTTCCTTCTAGCGCCCTCTCCATCCTCACCATGTACATCATAAACAACAGCGGGGATAAAGGGCACCCCTGCATCAATACCTTGTTGATATGAACTTTCTCCTCGCTCTTCATCCCTTCCCATTCAACGCAAACGGTATTTTCTAGGTAAATCTCTCTCAAAAGCTGAATACAATTGTTACCTAAGCCTTCCCCTTCCAGGATATCCCACAATATGTTGCGGTCCACGTTGTCGTAGGCTCCTGTAATGTCTAAAAAGGCCACATACAACGGTCTGCTTTCTGCTTTTGATATTTCAATACACTGAGTAAGAACAAACAAGTTGTCATGCCCTCTCATGCACGGTTGCGCCTCTAGCGGCGGGCGCTGGCGCTATATGAAACTGAGGCGGCAGTTTCGTGACCAGAAAAAACATGGAAGGACTCTGGCAGTACTCACGTATGGGGCAGAAACCTGGAGGCTTACGAGAAAGATTCTACTTAAATTGTGGACGACGCAACAAGCTATGGAAAGAAGAATGATGGCCGTAACGTTAAGGGATAAGAAAAGAGCAGATTGGATGAGGGAACAAACGCGAGTTACTGATATCTTAGTTGAAATCAAGAAAAATGAATGGGCATGGGCAGGACATGTAATGAAGAGGGAAGATAACCGATGGTCATTAAGGGTTACGGACTGCATTCCAAGGGAAGGGAAGCGTAGCAGGGGGCGGCAGAAAGTTAGGTGGGCGGATGACATTAAGAAGTTTGCAGGGACAACATGGCCACAATTAGTACAAGACCGGGGTAGTTGGAGAAGTATGGGAGAGGTCTGTGCCCTGCAGTGGGCGTAACCAGGATGATGATGATGATGATGATGATGATGATGATGACGACGACGACGTGCCAGAACCACGACCTCATTGTGAGGCATGCCGTAGTGGTGGACTCAGGAGATTTGAGTCACCTGGGGAACTTTAAGGTGCATCTAAATGTAAGTACATGGGTGTTTTCGCATTTCGCCGCCATTGAAATGTGGCCGCCATGGCCGGGATTCACTCCCAAGACCTCGTACTCGGAAAAAAAAAGTAAATGGTAGTCTGGAAATATGTACAGTAGGAATATCAGGGAAACCTGTAAGTTTTATGCACTATTTCACCCTAAGAGGTGGAATTCCACCCTTTGTGTGCTTCATAAGTACCTCTGTGAGCTAATTTATTATGTGCAGGTTTTACGTGGTAACTTATCAATTATGAATCAAATCGGTACCGTCACTTACAGCACTGTGGTGGCCAACATTCAGTGAATTATTAGTCGTATAATCGGCGAGAAATTTACACGTTTAAGTCACACAGAAAATGTATGCAAGGGAACCTTCGCTTTATGTAAACGATCAGTCTGGAAGCGGAAAAAATAACGTTTCCTTATTGTCAGCAGAACTAATGTGCCACTCCAGGCTTATTTCGTCGAATTGGGCCTCTTTTCCTAAAACATACAGCCACCATATATTTGTAGTGTTGATGATAGATTGGGCCACACCTCTAAATATCCGGGAGTCTTATTCGTTGGTTACTTTGGCAGCACGGGAATCTTCGTCTTGTATCTAGCGCTACGTTTGATAGAGAAATCGCGAAAGCTGAGGCACTTTTCAAATATACTTTTTGGAGCAGAGCTGTATATGGCTAGGGTACCATAGAATTAGTGTCCATACAGAAGACTATCATTATCACTCATATCCCCGTAAGCAAGCAAAAGATGCAACAGCTCACAGCCCCTTAAGGCAGAGGCCACAAGCACTCGGCAAAGGGAAGCGAACAGCGCTGACATTATTTCTAATCAGGCATACAACATAAAGAACAGCATGTCTAAAACTGTCATCATCAATGGCTCATAACCAACTAGGCAGTGGCTCATATCCCCGTAAGCAGGCAAAAAATGCAATGGCTCACAGCCCCGTAAGGTCCATGGCTATTCACTTTGCGTGGCTTACTTTCGACGACACAACTCCTGGTGGTCGTTGTCAGTGCTTTCAATGCGGATGCGTCGGGACCAAAGAGGCTTACGCGTTTCGTGTTGGATAGATTCAGCTTGAGATTTCATACCGATCTGGCGCAAGCGACCAGGCCAGACGGAATGATCTTGATTTATTGTTAGATTTTTAAAGCGAAGCAGTTCGCCGGGATTTGGCATTCGTTTGTCACGCAATAAACGGAGCCAATGCAAAGTGTAATAGCACGTACTTGGCCTATCCTGGTGATGTAGTAAAAGGTGGGCCGATCTCTGACACATTTTACTCCTTGGGCCAACCTTCAGTTAACTATAACGTCAAACTCTTGCCTTTACTTCGAGTTGTTGATAAGTTGTGATAAGTCGTGATAAGTTGTTGATAAGTGATGTCATCTGCTAGCCGCGTGGCCGCGGAAAGGCGGTTATGGCGGGTTCGAGTTCCGGACCAGGACAAATTTTTTTTCAACTGCGAGGCCTTTCTTTCGAGGAACCCTTGTGAGTTTTCGTTATAGCAATGCTACGATTGGGTGGATGCCTCATTTTCCCTTCATTAATTACTTCTCTCCACCTTGCGGGTTTCCGCAGAAGTATTACGTCAAAATCCAGTGTATGATATGCATACCTTGCAAGAGTTTTAGGGTACATTGTCACGAGAGCCAATATCCCGAATGTACAATAATCAACGACGTGATCTCGAAAATGCAATCGCATTGGAATCGTTGGAGTGGTGCATGCAGGTATAGCTTTGTTGTATTTTGGCTTCTTGCTCAACATAGCCCCTTCTGCGTCAATAGTCAGTCCTCTGCGACACGCGTTTCGATTATTGATTCTATTCAATGTTCTTGTGGAAACACCTGCGTAGATCAAATTGACTGCGCAGTTAAGAAATTTCCGCTTTAAGGCTGCATCTTGTGTCAGTAACTGGCCCCTCCAGACCCATAGAACTTCTTGTTTTAGGGAATAGGCACACCCTAGTGAATTGTCCTGTTGAAATTAAACCTTTTTTACCCAACGGTTTGCGAGAACTGCACCCTACATTTCCCTTTTGCAGATATATTATGCTCATACTCCTTCAGTCATTTGGATGCATGCCACTGGAGGCAGCGTCCATCACAGGAATCGCAAGATGATTTGTGGGAGGTTTGTAAAAAAGAAAAAAAACTACAAAATTCACAGTGCGCCGCCTCGATGCCCACTCCGGTTTGACAGGTTGGCAGACGGAGGTTTTACGTCTCAGCCATTCAGCCGCAGAGAATACTGCGCACGGGAGGCACGGTCGCACCGAAGTAACTGCTATGATGCGTTAACTAAATAGCTAATCTTTATACCAGCATTAAGCTGAAAGAAGTTAAACGACGCCAGTAACAAAGTCTGAAAAGCAGGACACGAAAGAAAAGAAAATTGTCCTTTCCTCTCTCTTTTACGTCCATCCGCAGAATGATATGTTCTTATCAGCATAGATTGCTACACGTGCCTGGGAATGTTTACTCAAATCGATACCGTATGGAATTGTGCAACACATACAATGCATAATATTGCGCCGCTGATTATACACCGGAAAGAACAACGGCTCTAGAGCGTATGGACTGAATGACGCGCGATGGTTGTCTAACGCTTGGCAGTTGATCCATAAATTCGCAGAAAGATGACAGATTTTAAACGAAGCCCGTGGTAAAAAGTGAGTGGCAGAAAATGAAGAAGGTCCGCGCGTCACATACGTTAAATTGGATGGAGGCTTAAGCCCACGCACTCACGGGACATTCATTAGATTACCTGACATTTCCATTCCAATGCGTTGTTAGTTACCGTTACTTCTTTTCTCCCATTAAACGTCGTGGGTTCAAGCGCCTTCGCCTCAATTAACGCAGGAGGGAGTGGGTTCGACTCTCGAGCTTCACGATGTCAGTTGAAATCGAACTTGGCGATACGGCCGGTTTGCTCCAAGGGCGATCGATTGCCACCAAAGGTCGTGGGTTCCAGTACCTTAGTTAACTCTACCTCAATTAAGTGTGCGTTAATTCGTTTCACCTTAACACCAAAAATATTGGGTTCTACTCTCGACTTTCACGATGTCGCCATATCTCAAGTGCGTTCGACTTTCACCGAATTTCATGGGTATGAATGCCTTAATTGATTATATCCTAAATAATTGTTCGTTAATTATTCTTGCCTTAATTAGCATCACACCAAGTGGATTCAATTCCGCCAGAAGTCGAGAGTTCGACTCCCACCAATGGTCATGGGTCTTAATGAAATTCGCCTTAATTATCAAAGGTAGTGGGTTGGACTGCCGCCAATGGTCGAGGGTACGGCTGTGTAAGAATTTTGATGCCATAACGCCGGAAGGCGCGATGCCGGACATCGTATTTTTGGACCCGTGAGCCGTCCGAGATGCCGTGTCTTTCCACTTTACCAGCGGAGAGGTCATGCATAAGAAGCAGCAGGACCACATGCATAGCATACTGTAATCTATATTGGGCGCAAGAATATAGTGGGACACCGTCTTCCCGTAGTGACTCGCTGAAGCGGTATAAGGATAAATCTGCGTGCTCCTCATGGCCTGGTTACCGGCGCTTAAGTAAAGCTCCGTGTAAACAACCTTCTGGGCATTTCTGCGATTTCCTTAAACATAAGGGAGGTTGGTTGAATGGTTCCGCGTAAATAGCAAATAGCAAGCATTTTACACGTGCTCTCTTCACAAAATACAATGCACAGTCACTGTACATAGCCATCGCATTAGAGTTCTTCGAGTAGGTTCTTTTAACGCGATTAGCATTCATTGCCTACTCCAGCCATTTTGAGTCTGTCTATCTATCTATCTATCTATCTATCTATCTATCTATCTATCTATCTATCTATCTATCTATCTATCTATCTATCTATCTATCTATCTATCTATCTATCTATCTATCTATCTATCTATCTTCATACGCTGGCCCAGTGGCCCACGTTGTCTAATAGCTTTGGCCACTAAGTAGTTGTCATGCCATCGTGGTGGTGGCATCGTCGTGATTGCAGCTTCGTCATCCGACTCTCGTCAAGCCATCGTCCTCACCGTCATTGACGTCATACAGTCGTCACGCATTCATTGCCACACCAGCGTCGTGATGCCATCGTGGTCACTATGTCATCGTTCACTAGCTCAGTTATATCTGACCCTCGTCATGCAGTAGTCATCACGCCATCGTCGTGACGAAGTGGTCGACATGCCACTGTCACCATGCCGTCATTGTCACAAGGTTTCTTTGCCACCGCCATCGCTTCAATAACGGTATCCCATTGCCTTCATGCTGTTGTCGTCATTCCGCATTCGTCGTTCCATCGAAGTCAACCCCTTTATTATTTTATCGTGAGTATGATGCCGTGACTCAATCGTGATTACGCCCCCGTTGTCGTTGTCATTGCGCTATCGTGCATCTATTGTGATACCACCGTGGTTATCGTGTCGTGGCGGAGTAATGGTCGTCCCTCCAGCTTCGTCATCCGACTCTCCTCATGCTGTCGTCGTCATGCCATCCCCGTCATACAGGGTTCGTGAAACGTCGTCGTCACGCATGGAGGAAAGAAACAAAATGTCCTGACATTGCGTTTTCGAAGCCCAAAATGCAGCCATGTTGGTGTGGCACTTCCCTTTGCACCACCGATCGGCTCGCCAGAGCAGGTAGGCGCGAGCGTTGAACTTGCATTGCTACGAGCCGCCAGAAGTGTGTGCTGCCGTCGGAATAAAGCCTACAAAACTAGTGTGGCTGATGTAGTGAAGCAGGCACGCTCCTGTGCTTTTCCGTGGCACGTTGAAGACGACAAAGACGCGCGCCTCCATTTCATGAGTATCTCAGTTGCTTGCTGACACTCACACTCATGGATCCTAAACGCAACTTCCAAGCTTACGCAACACACTGCGAAGTCAACTTGTCTCACAAACAGTATGTGCTGCGAGAAAGACGTGGACGGAAAAAGCTTATGCCACTTTTCAGATGCCTAGTACAGCAGCGAGAGCTTCAGGAGTGCGGTTGTTATGGCAACGTTGAGCACCTTTGTATGGCAAAACACCTTTGTGTAAAACACGTTTTACAGCATGAACTCTCCAATTGATGCGGGCTGGCCGGGTCTCTCCTATGCTTTCCTGCCTCCACGTTGTCACGTCATTGTCCTCACATGGTTGTCCTACCATCTTCATCATAGCGTCGTCGTCACACAGTCGTCATAATATCTTTGTTGTCATACCGTCACTGTCATACCGTCGATCCGTTGACGTCATTCCTGTCACGTCATTCGAGCACGCTGTCGTCATTCAATTGTGATTGCACCGGCGTCGCTACGCCTTCCTCGTCATTGCGTTATCGTCAGAAAGTCGTTATTATGCATCCGTTTTCGTACCATCATCGTTATCTTGACTTCGTCAATGCGGTTGTGTGTCCATGTGTGTCCCAGGACTTATGCCTCTCGAAGTATAAGCGGTCTGTTTTGATGTATTCAACAATCTCTCAAGGCGTTCGACCAAACATAAAGCTTTCTGTGAGAATTACAAGCGATTGTTCAGGAGAAAAATTGATTGTTTAAGTTTTGCTGGTATTGATGTGCAGTGAATTCCGATCATTTCATGTTTTCAGCACTTGAAGGCATTCATTGCTGTCCACCTGGAGTCTTTGAATGTTGGAGTAGCAAAGTAGAAGCGGTATGTCATCCGCGTAGTCTGTATAATTTGCTCTATTGCTGAAGTAATGGGGGCGGCGTCAATGTATAAAATAGCACGAGAAGTTCCATGATACAGCTCTGTATAACAGTAACATTTATGGATTTACGAAAGGATAGGTTGCATCTCATAGAAACACGTTTCTGGTATTTAAACAGGAACTTACAAGTCGGAACGGGGATCCTCTTATCCTGTACAATGCTCGACTTTTAGCAATGAAGTCTAATAATTCAAACTGCCAAATACTTTTGGAACATCACAAGTGATCCAAAAAATTATCACCTGGGTTACAGCAACATGCATACCACCTTCATAACGTCAAAATGGCATCTAGAAATCTTAACATAGTTCTTTCATGAATGGAACATCGCATAACATCAGTACATGTAGCAATAATACAGCCATCTACACCAAAAAAAGTTCCGCGCCGGCCGATTTCTGCAGTGCGTGCGATTCGCGTAACATTAACGCAGCCTATACAAATTCTCTTTTTTTTTTAAATCGATAAGGTGTTTGTGTCTTTCACCGTGCGTTCTCGGTCACTCACTGGTATTATGTGATATCGCGAGCAGGTACACTTCAGGATAATTAGGGCAGCTTCAGCACCCCTCCCCCTTTAAGTTTTTCTTTCTGCTCTCCGTGAACGCTTTTCTTGTGAACCTCTATTTACTAATACAATTCAACGAACACCTTTGAACACATTTGTAGTAGTGTAAAATTATGCAGTAGCGCTTTTCAACATTCTGACTGCAGAGTAGAATATATCCTCAATCCTGATATCCTCATATTCAGAATCAATTTATTCATGACGCGAACGGGGACAATTGCATGATAAGTATATACAGAAGGAGGTCCTGTAGTTAGAAACTGAAATGGGACAAATTATATTGCAATAAAGTCGCAGTTTCGCCCGAAAGGCGAAGAAGCATTGATCGCGATAGCAAATTAGTAGATAGCTATACTAAGTAAGGGTAGTACTTTTATCGGCCGTATGAACTTGTAAACGTTCGCTTATTAACTAAATTAACAAGCACGGTGTCACGCGCGCACAGGAAAATATGAATACATCTCGCTCGATGACCGCGGAAACTCACACTACCAAAACGCTGGAGTGACGAATCGCTGCAGCAGCAGCGAGCCAATGGACCTCCATGCATGTCTCGCGTCAACGCCAACGAAACGTCGAAAGCGCAGTGCATACGAAGCTGAGGCACGCGCGCCGTAAGCAGCAGGCGCCGGAGAAGGAAGGGCCGCCCCACTTGCGTCGCTCGCGCACGCGGGCCGCGTCACACGCTTTCGCTCGCACATACGGCAGAGGACTTTTTGCGGAACCGATATGGAGTGCTCGTAGAATTGCTACCGCAATAAAAGAATCGAACAAATTATAAAAGGTGGTAAGCATTTTTTACACGAATTATACTATCGACGATTTGGTCTTTATATTAACAAAAATATTCTAGACCAAGAAGCACGGTGTCTTGCGTCGTATGTTGCTGCTCCGAAAGAAAAATTGGGCCGAAACTATCGACGAATTACGGTTGTCGGTGGCCAAGCACTTCTATAAACCTTTCCGTTTTATTAAAGGAATGATGCGCGTGAAGGCATGTGCTTGTGGCAGTAAGGTTATTCATAGGTAGCGTTCGTTCCACTGCGTAGTTTTGTAGAGGACAGAGCTGTTATGAAGCACATCTGTTGCGGCAGTAGAGGTGGCTGTACATGCCTCAACGGCATCAGCGCTGGTGTGGTCTCTCACTGCCCTCTCCTGCAGCCACCCGATGCCGCCTGGGGTAGAACCGGGCAAGCTGGTGGAGTACGAAGACTAGCGCGACGAGGAGATCACTGCTTGAACTGACACTACAGCCAAGCAATAACTGAGTTGAGACTGACAAAGTTATTTTAAAGCTCTAGATTCGGTAACTTCACTGGTAATAGATTCAATATTAGAAAAAAAATGAAGGCCAAAGCTTCAGTGCTTGAATTTGCGCCGCAACCCCAGCACCGACATTTTGCTGACCCCAGAGATTTCAAAGTATTTTCACGAAATGGGGCATTTACGGCTCAGTAAAATGTCTTGAAACTTCATAAGTCCAGGGGCCCTATAACGTAATACTATTCCAATCTGTTTATATTTGAATCTCGTGACGTCAAATTTACGTAACCAGCAACGCAAGCATGCAGGGGACGGTAAACCGCAGGGTTGTTTGAAAAGTCCGGTCAAAGGAGGCCCTCGTTTATAGGAAGACGCTTATTTTGCTTTCAAAGCGAATGGCATTGCCTACATTGAGCAATTTTTCTTATCTAAATGGCTCGCACGAGGCGAGGAGCAGGCTCAAGTGGAGAGGGTTCCGAAGGGGCCGAGCCAGCGCAGTGAAAGCAGATAACCGGATTTATTTATTTATTTGTACATAATGCAACCTCAATGAGGCTATTGCAGGAGTGGGATGAACAACAAACATACAGACATTTATAAATAAAGGGCCGTATAACGTTAAACTATTCCAATATGCTTTTATTCAAATCTCCTGACGTCAAATTTGCGTAACCGCCTACGCAAGCGTCGGGCGGTCACCCGCAGGGTTGTCGGAACAAACCACTCAAATGCTCCCCTCGTTCACAGGAGGTCACTTTTGTTTGCTTGAAAAACGAGTGACATTGCCACCACTGAGCTGGCTAACAAAAGGCGAGGAGCACGCTCAAATGGGGAGGGATTCGATGGGACCAAGCCACTGCAGTGAATATCGATAACCCGATGAAGAGGGTGGTGCCGGCGTCCGCGGTCGGTCCGCTTTCTCGCACTTAGCTTTCGGTGGCTCGTCGACTATCGCGGTGGCGTTCAACGGAAGGTTAAGAATGCCTCTAAAATGGACCCTCAGCAAAGAAGATTTGGCAGAACGAGGTCGTCAACGTGCCGAAAGTTCTCGAATACGTTACCCGGCCACGCAAAAAGTTTTATTACACGCAAATAAACCCATGCTCTCCGGCAGGGGCGAGTAGCTAGTGCCGTAGCGACCGACGGCAGCCATCTTTTATTCCTTTCGGAACGGGGCAGCCTGCGGCTATTAAGAAGAAAATTCAGTTTTGTTCGTCATATTAATGCATCTTTAACGCATGCACGTCACTTTGACGCGGTAAGTCCTTGCGGTTTTGTGACGTCGCATGACAGGCAGGTGAAGTAGGTGTAGCCCGAAATCTTTTGACCAATAGCCGAGTGCTAATGGCAAACAGGCGTCGAATCAGAAATAACTACTTTTGTTTTGTTCGGTCAAATTATGCATAATCAGTGAGTACACGTCATATCAGATGAGGAGCTATCACGGTTTTCGTGACGTTGCGTGGCAGACAGGTGAAGTGGGGGTGGTCCAAAAAAATGGCTGTGGCTTAGGTAAGGTTAAGCCCAGGATGCGAAGCATACTAGCCTTTATTTTAGTTGTTGAACCACTGTTTAGCCTGGTGAACTGCTGTTGCTTGGCTATATTTGGTTCGGCTAGACGAAGAAACAACTCATGCATTACTGCTTCGCCTTCAACAGTGGAACGCGATAGCGTTCCTGTCGACCCGCCAAGGGGTGTAAGACAATGGGCTACAGGGCAGCGACTACGCGCCCCGCATTGGACGCGTTGAGCGTCGAGCAAAGCAGCGTTCGGCGCGGCAACGAAATGTGCGCCTGAGCAAGAGACGCACGCCTTAGAAACAGCTCGTTTCTAAGGCAACACCGCATTCACTAGAGGCGCTTTTGTACCGCTTTGAAGCATCGTACTCGTGGCTCAGTGGTAGCGTCTCTGTCCCACACTCCGGAGACCCTGGTTCGATTCCCACCCAGCCCGTCTTGCAAGAGTTGAGCCAAAGCCACTTCTCCTCTGTCGTGACGTCACGGTGTCACGTGGTTTCAAGGCGACACCGCCGCGCCTGAGGAGCTGGGTTGAGCTCTCGTAATATGCTTCGCATAAAAGTTTTAGACCAGTCGCGGTTGGCTGATTACAGAATTGGAATGGAAAAGTTTGGAATAGGTTTACGTTAGAGCGCCCAAGCTTGCGTGAATTTTTTCAGTGGTAGTTCCCCGGTAATGAATTCGACTTCAGCGGTGGTCCGGCGTCGGCGATTGATCCGTTTTCTCTCGCTTGGCTTGCGGTCTGGTCGAAAATCGCGGCGGCGTGCAGCGGAAGGTTAAAAATGCCGCGGATCGTCGGCAAACAGAGTTGGCAGAGCATTTGCGCAAGTGTGCAGAAGGGCTCGATGACGTTACACTGCCACGCAAAGGTATACGCAATTAAACCCATGGTCCCTGGAAGCTCCGACTTGCCAGTGCCAGAGCGATCGACGGGCAGCCATGTTCTATTCCTTTTGGAACGGTGCGCTGCCCAGCTATTAAAAAAAAAAAGAGTTTTGTGCGGCATATTAATGAGTCTTTGACGCCGTGCGTTTTCGCGGTTTTACGACGCCGTGTGACCGACAGGCCCGCGACACGCGGAATGCACCCGCCGTGGTTGCTTAGTGGCTATGGCGTTGGACCGCTGAGCGCGAGGTTGCGGGATCGAATCCCGGCCACGGCAACCGAATTTCGATGGGGGCGAAAACACCCGTGCCCTTAGATTTTGGTGCACGTTAAAGAACCTCAGGTGGTCCAAATTTCCGGAGTCTTCCACTCGACGTGCTTCATAATCAGATAATTAAATAACCCGATAATAACCCGATAAACCCTATCACCAATAACCCGATAATTTAATTTTAATCACGCATAGTCAGTGTGCACAAATCATATAAAAAGGCGTTTTCGCCCCTTTTTGTGACTTCGCGTGGCAGACAGATGAAGTCGGCGTGGTCCGAAAATTTTTTGGCCAATCGTGGATGGATGATTGCAGAAGTGGAATAGAAAAGTTTAGAATAGCTTTACGTTATAGCGCACCAGCCTTTGGCTTTTTCAGAACATGATGTGGTCCACTTTTACCAATAAAACATCGAGTAGGCGCCAGCAGGCGCCGTTAATATCTGTGACGCCACAATGAGCGAGTGAGGAAACTTGAAGGCGGCATCGCTCCCTGTCTGTTGTTTCCGTATCTTTCCTGACTTACCAAGACCCTTCTCACTTAGGTAGGAGTGCCTTTTTCGGTATTAAAATGGGTAATTTACCAATAGAGCTGAAATGTGTTTCCCTTTAGTGTCTGTTCACAATTAGGGAGTAGGAAGGTGCAACGAATGCTCTGTCCCTTCCTGCTCCCTCCGACAAGCCCAGGAAGCGTCGACCCGGAGCATGGTAGAGGCCGGACTATAAGGGATGGCTTTCCTGAGGACTGAAGCATCCGAACCTTCAGGGGCGCCAAAGCTCTGGCCCGACCATAGCGCTTGGTTGTTTAGTTAACGATGCCATGATGAACTAAAGGCAAAGGAAGGTCGCACTGTAAGCGTCGGGCGCCTTAACGGCAGTCCGCAGTGGGTGGAGGAGTGCAATGGGAACAAGAGAGGGTAACAGAGAGGGCAGAGTGCAGATGCAGGCTGTTTACGTATACACAGCAGAAAGATCAGTGTAACCCATAATTCGCTCGTGGAGGGATTTCTTCGATAGGGCTTGCCACCCAGCCTCGCTCTCCGGCACCGGTAGGTCCCGTATGCACGGTAACGTTTAACAAAGGGGCACATTCTTACAAATTTGTGCACTTATAAATAGAAATGACATAGTAACTTTTACTCAAGTAAATAAAATTGTAACGTTACTCAACTAACGTTTAATACAGGGGCATATTCTCACAATTTCTTGCGCGTCAAAATTAAGAGTATACAAAAACCTTTAGTATAGGAACACGTTGTGTTTTGTATTGTAATCTTTCGTATAGGCATACAGTCTTGCAACTCTTCACCAGCTCGTCATTCTGCGCATATACATTAATATAGGACAGCTGACTCTTCAGCCACCCGTCAAACTTCACCGCAATGAACTAGCCTAACTCACTGAGCAGCACTTTATGAAAATTCTGTTTCAACAGGTAGGCGGAGTTTCAACAACGTTCAATTAGCAACGTCAGGAGGATACTCTCCTGAAAATATGGGCATTTAAGGCACGTATAGTCGTTACTACGACAAAGTGCCGCAAAAGCGTTTGTTATCAGAAAAAAGTATCCTTTCGACGTAGGTAACGGAACGTTCTTGTGGCTGACCTTCTGAAATACCATTTTCTGAAAGTGCTGCTTAATGGGTTACGTTAGTGCACTGCAGGGAAGTTCAATGGATGGCTGAAGAGCCATGTACAAAATTCATGGACATGCGCAGGCTGACGCGCTTGTGAAGACGTGCAAGACTCTATGCCTATACAAGAAATCACACAAAAAAGTTCATAAATAGCCGGAGGGGCTACGTGCAAGATTCTTGGACATGACCTTGCCTAACATTAGTAAATATGCAGGTCTTAAGACAAAATGACATTTTATTGCTTTAAAAGCTTCATAGCGGCAACAGAAATCAGAATTTGTGCGATAGACAATAGAATCGTTTCGGGACAAAATTTTACTAAATAGCTTTCTTTCATTTCTTTTTTTTTCAGTCCTGAAAGCATACCAATTTCCCATAAATTGTATCTGGCACGACTTCCCAGAAATTGGAAGCCGGCATCTGCAATGAAGTGCATTACTGTTTTAGTTATTGTTTGTGCACGCTCTGCAGCAACAGTCTGTACATAATCATTTCAACTGGAACAGCAATACATTTTATGGCATGTTTGCAGTATGTGTTCTTGAGGATATTCAGCGGCAGAATGCTTCCAGCAACCAGATATCGAGTGCTGATTGAAGGGCTCTGCCGTTAACCACAATTGATTATTTACACGATAATCAGTCCAGTATTGGTAATGTTCATACTAACCACTATGGCAGAAATTCTGTTGCGATTGCTAGAAACTTGTTCAGCAGAAATCAACATTTCAACTCAAATTCTTAAATTTTAGTATTGAAACACCGTCCGGACCGCAGCGCATAAATCACCTCTGCCGACTTGCTATTTTTTTCAGCACAAGTTATTTACACAAGGCAGCTTGCAGCAATTAGTATGCAGATTTCACGCTAATTTTAGCCAGATTTTAAAAGTATGCCGATGCATTCTAAGACGACGCAACCAAATGCATGTTGCTCACTTTTGTAAGCAATGTGTCAGGCTATTTTTCTATTTTGCTTAATTAAATAATTAGAAAAAATGGCTTAACCAACTTCTGAAGCAACTAATCTAGGGGAAGAATTCCAATTAGAAAGTCGCAGAGCGGTTTGCAAAACGTCCGAATAAACCGTTTCTCTCTTTCTATCTATTAAGTATTGGTGTTTTTGAGCTTACTGCGGATGCCCGCGAAATACAAAAAAAAAAAGCCCTACGTGACATGCCCGCTTGCGCGTCGTGATTGCACTGCTCCCAGGCGTTCCGCGCACAAGCGAACATAGGATTTAGCACGGTGTGTTGGCTCCGTCTGCTTATCGCTAGCATGAACCACGACCCACTGAACTGCAGACCTGCACAGATCTCCCTGCTCCTGCACGCGCCTAGTTCGCCACTTTTGTCGCTAGGGACAGAGAGCGTACGAGCAGAGTGGCGCTGGTTGTCCGCTTTCGTCCGCTTCTGGGATCTGTTCAGCGCTCGTGCTGCCATTTCGGCAGGCACAGAGCGCTTGTGTTGGTGTTGAAATAGCAAATTCACAAATGTAAAAAGAAAACAAATATTTGCTAATGATGATTTGCGTTTGAATAGTGAAGTTAGAGGAGGAGGAGCGGTGCAATAAAGGTAGGTGGCAGCTGCAATACAAAACAGCATCAATTTCCCTTTCCTAAGCTCCGTAACAGACTGGAGGAATTGTTTTAAAAGATTCATAGTATAAGCTAGCTTTTTGAGTTGATTACAGATAGCTTCATGTCGTGGATGACATTAGGATTTACTGCTGTACGTGGGCAATAGTGAAAGGTAGATGATTTGGTAAAAGTATTCACAAGTAGGTCCTGCGCCCGATATGTGCAATATATTGATCGAGTCTGTTTTAAGGAAAACTGAGCATAGCTTGTTTTTAATGTTCGATGTCTAGCTCAGTAGAAAGCTTGCAAAATCGATCCCAGTGCTTTAAAACGTGCTGACTGCAGGTCTTCTGTCACGCCACTCTCTTCAAGCTGCGAAGCTAGCTAGCCTTTACTGCGTGGTACAGCGGCAGCAAAACGGTGGCGCGAAAGATACGTACGCAGTGAAGCTGTATACGTAATTCGCTTTTTGAACTCACGACGAATTCACGGACAACTTTTAAGAGTTAAATGAGTGCTAATCGTTCTGTCGTCGAACTTTACGGTGGTTTCCAGTTTCTAAAGAGCGCAGAATCGAACTTTACAATGTATACAATGAAACTGATGTGTAATTTACGAACTCTACAAACAATGCGACTTAATGTGAAAGATCTGTGTGGTTTGCTACTTCGTGAAAAGAGGCAATGTGAACGGAACGCTATTTTACAGAGCAGCGCGCTGCACGCACCAACATTTTCCAGGTTCGGACAGTCAACTTTTGGAGCCAAGTGACCGATCAAAGCCTTGTCACATCACTGTCACTGTGTTAGCGAAAATCATCAACTAGGCATGCAGTTCGTCGCAACACAACAGCCGCCGTACTAATTCCAACGCCGCACCAGTGAACCGTAGAGTAGCAGACAAACAGGTTATAAAAGCGACACCAACGGTGGAACGAGAGTGGGCGCCAGTGGCTCCCATCGAAGCCGGACATCTGTGCAGTCCCCACACGAACCGCCGCGAGGGGAGCGCTTCGCTGGCGTCCTGCTAAGCGGCGGCACGCCCTGCCGCTTTGTACGCGGACAGCTTGAGAGTGCAGCGTTGCTCTCTTTGACTTCTTCACGGCCATAAAGCAATAATGAAAAAATCTTCTAGCACAGCGCTGCGTGGCAGCACAAATTTATTGCTACAGCAGCACCAAATAGACGTAAATGCTGAAGGTTCGTGTATAATATGTATAAATACGAATACACATAAGTTTTAGACTATCATAAGGAAGACGATCTCAGCCCTGTTGAGAGCACAGTCATGCCTGTTTCCGGCGAGTATGTTGCTTGCTAATTATACAATCTCCTTGCTGGGCAGTGGAGCCCACAAGAACAGAATAGTAATCTAATAATAATAAGTCGCACTGCAAACGGCTATAAACATGTAATGAAAGAGGCAGAAATAAACCACAAACAGATGAAATATTACCACAGAACATATAATTAAACCCGCAAGAGTTGAGTATGCTCTACAAGGAAATTTCGGTAAAAATAAAGATTTAGGTTTTTATTTAAACAATTTTAATCAATTCAAACTAATTAATGCAAAATAATTCCCAAGTCAGTTCGCACTCCACTCCAGTACAAGAGAAACACCGCAAGAATGTGACAGTGTAACAGCAAAAACGCGATATCAAGTGATTGCAAACTTGATTGCAGAAATTATTATTCTCTTAATTAGGAGAGTTAACAAATAATTTGTAAACATGTGACCATATCAGTGCAAAACACCAGTTCCGTGCACGAGGTCTAATGGTGTGCGTACGCACACGAGTGCAACATATACTCGAGCTTTAAGAATAACCAACACGGTGACAGATAGACATAAAAAATGGCTGTGGCTTAGCTAAGGTTAAGCCCAGGATGCGAAGCATACTAGCCTTTATTTTAGTTGTTGAACCACTGTTTAGCCTGGTGAGCTGCTGTTGCTTGGCTATATTTGGTTCGGCTAGACGAAGAAACTCATGCGTTACTCTGCTTCGCCTTCAAGAGTGGAACGCGACAGCGTTCCCGTCGACCCGCCAAGGGGTGTAAGACAATGGGCTACTGCGCAGCGACTACGCGCCCCGCATTGGACGCGGTGAGCGTCGAGCAACGCAGCGTTCGGCGCGGCAACGAAATGTGCGCCTGAGCAAGCGACGCACGCCTGAGCCTTAGAAACAGCTCGTTTCTAAGGCAACACCGCATTCACTAGAGGCGCTTTTGTACCGCTTTGAAGCATCGTACTCGTGGCTCAGTGGTAGCGTCTCCATCTCACACTCCGGAGACCCTGGTTCGATTCCCACCCAGCCCATCTTGCAAGAGTTGAGCCAAAGCCACCTAGAAAATCAGTCTCTGTAGCACGCCGCAACCTTCGCTTCTCATTCCAACGAGCAGCTCTGTCTCCAGGAGGCATCTCACCTCGTGAGTGTCCAGCAGAGGCAAGCGCAGCTGCTTATATACCGCCGCGACGCCGCGAGCGACGGCGCGAGTTGGAGCCCCGTCGGCCCCGTTTCTCCTCTGTCGTGACGTCACGGTGTCACGTGGTATTGAAGGCGACACCGCCGCGCCTGAGGAGCTGGGTTGAGGTCTCGTAATATGCTTCGCATAAAAAACTGTGTTTATGAAGCAAGCAAGTAGTTCGATTCAATAAAACTGAGTAGCGTTG
Organism: Dermacentor albipictus; assembly: GCF_038994185.2. Classification (NCBI taxonomy): domain Eukaryota; kingdom Metazoa; phylum Arthropoda; class Arachnida; order Ixodida; family Ixodidae; genus Dermacentor; species Dermacentor albipictus. The sequence continues at coordinate 15,626,365 of NC_091825.1, read as the reverse complement.
CATGAGCTTTATTATACGACACGCAAATAAATAATTGAACAAGAAGCATTGCTTACCCAGGTGACATTTATCGCTGTCTTCGGTATTCGTTACAGCAGCCACAACACGAGCGATGCTCGTCACGTAAGCGAAGCACGCTGGCCATCCGCGCATGTCACACGTGTCGCTGCTCCACGGCGGCAGTGCTTCTTTTTAGCGCACCTCGAGGAGTCTTTTCTGCTTCTTTTTTTCCGAGTCGCTTGTGACAACGCATCGCAAGCGACTCAGACACACAACACGCTCGGGAGGCGCACGCCACGAAATCAGAGAGCGTAACAACGTGGTTAAGGCGACGAAACAAAGCGCAGCACGACAGTTACCACAAAGTCCGCACCCACAACGCTCTCCCCGGCATGCTTCTCGAGAGCTACACAACGTAGTGGAGATATGACTGCGCTCATATTTGGCTATTTGACGTTTGATTATGGCATCCATCTATAGAGCGCAACTAAAACGATAATGAAAGTATCGTTCCGTCAAAGTGTCACATAGCTGTAAATAAGGATTCTAATCAGGTTACAAATGGAGATTATACATACATAAAGAGGGAGGTGCCATAGTCAACAGACTGTACAGTAGACCTCCCATTACAAATGAGTAGGATATATAAATACAAAGCAGCCATATGCAAACCCAAAAGACACCATATTAAGTTAGTCACTAGCTTACGCTGTAGAATATTTAATGACACAAAGCACTTATTAATATAATGATAACGATCAAATTGTTATATTGAGTGCAAAAATTTACGAAGGTTTGATTTGAATGTGTAAAAATGAAAGAATATCTTAATATGACACGGTAATGAGTTCCAAACTAGTGTGGCTGAAAAATTAGTAGTAAATTTACCATAATTAGTTCTAGGTTTTGGTAGTAAACAGCTGTTGGTAGAAGCGAAACGGGTAAACGTAGAATATGGATACTGGCTGGTAGTAACTATAAGGAACGGGAGCTTTCCGTTAACAGATTTATAAACAAGTATTCCCAGTGAGTATTTATTTAGTTTCTGTAACGATAAAATGCCGTTCGATCTGAGCAATGGAGATGCTTCCGATGTGTAGCTGCTACGTGTAATGATGCGAATTGCTTGATTTTGGGTATGCTGTAGTGGAGATAAATGTGTGGGATACGTGTTTGCCCATGATGATATGCAATAGTTAATATGCATGTGAATAAAAGCGTAGTAGAGGGAGATGAGTGTCTTCATATTAAAGAAATTGCGAACTTTAATTAATATTCTACTTCCATATGCTGCCTTCTTTGTTAAGGATAAAACATACTCGTAAAATTTTAGGTGTTTATCTAATATGACGCCAAGAAACAGTGCACAATCAGTAGGATAAAGTACACTGGAGGCAAAGGTTAGCGATGGATTCACTGATATCCTATAGTTTACAGATGTTACTGTTCGTTTGTATTTGTATGTTTTCTCTCTGCTCATTTGGCCAGCCGCAATTGTGGCCTCAAACCGTGAGCGCTCGTTCATCTCTCTACGAGACCTTACCCGCTGTTATGTGAATGTAACGGCGTCTTTCTCACGTATTAGTGAGCGGGAAAAAGTGGTGCGTGTCTGGCGTTCTCTATAAGGAACCCGACATTTGCTGCAGTTTAGGAACCACCCCCTCTTATGCGTTATAAAGGCAAAAAAAAACGAAAAAAAAACAGCGGCATATTACATTTTGTTGCAGTGTACAACGCATTTTTCTCCCCTACAGAATTAGGTCTGCCCGACGCTTTTATTCTGTCCGTCGTACAGCTTTTACAGTAATCCAGCGTGCACCCTTCGGTGTGCGTCCTGCTGTGTAAGGGTGTCGTTGTCCAGGAGAGGATATAACAAACGCGACTAAAGGAAGCATTGTGACACAAGGAAATAAAGAATCGGTACAAATATATATTCAATTGCCATAATGCATCTGCGTTTAGTTTTTCTGGTGGTAGATTTTATACCACAGCCTAAAATGCCTGCATTTGTAGCGGGGGGCTTTCCACCACACCGAACCGTATGTATAATTTATGCAACAGCATCATTAATTCTCCACTATATTCTCCGATGTACGTTAAACGTTTCTGTGTCTTGCGTTTACATTATAACGGCACATATGGAGTATAAATCATTGACCACTGAATTGCTGCTGGTTGACTTGAGCATGCGCTCGTGTAAGATTTAAACTTTTCTTTTTTTATATTGCGAAAACAAACAATCCGACTGGTACCAATAACATCTTCATATAGTCCATCCAGCCTCCGTCCCGCAGCGGCACACCATATTTTACACGTTAGCCATCGCTGAAAACACCATATCAGGATCGCGATGCCACACAATAATCAGCAAACTTCCAATCCCTACAATAGGTACCCTGAGCCACTATTTAAAACTTTTTTTTTATAAGTTACAATCTAAAGGTTACAAAACATTTGGCATTGCAGTAACCTTCAAAATAGCTGGTTCGACACCCTCCAGCCGCGACGGAACAGCACAAACATCGAGTCGGCTCAGCAACCCGTATGCTGCAGGTTGCTCGCAACTAAACCACCTAAACGTCCCGGCGTGCCGTAATAGCCGGGCCGTGCGAGCCAGCGCACGGCGCGGCTCGCACTGTTCGTCGGCTGCCCATGTGTGGCGCCTCGAAGCAAACACTCCAGGGTCTCGACCTCACCGCAGTCGTATGCATGCAGTGGTGGCGTTGGTGTTGCGCTGCTAAGCCCGAGGGCTGCAAGGTGACAGGAGCCACGCCACGAAGGTGCCTCCACATAACTGCTATCGCAATAAAGCAATGAAACAAAATGCAACTAAGCAAAGCATCAACATGCGTAAGAAAGGCCCGTAGGTTTAATGATTGCAAAATTCGTTTCCGCTTCGCGCAGCCATACCTCCACAAAAACACTTTCTAACACGAGAAGCGTGAATTGTGCATAAATGTGCAGGTGCAGCCAGTGACTAGCAGCGCATGCCTCTGGAGCAGCTCGTGCGTGGAGAAGGCGGGTGCGCCATGTGAGGCTTGCGATTGCGCCGCGACGGGGCAGTTTTACGGCAAGAACCGCCTGTACGGCTGCCACACCAAGCGCAGCTTCGGCATCAGCCTCAGGCTCAAGGAGACGCCGCAGGCGACCTTCCTCGTCTTCAACACCCGGCGCCAGGCGTCGATCTTCTACGAGCTGACCACGTACGGCGACACACAGGTCACGTGGACGGTCGAGGGCCTACTGCTTCACTCGCACACGACGCTCTACGACAGCAGAGAGAGTTACGTCACATTTTGGGAGCGCATTGTGTTCCGCGTTCCCAATGACACCGACTACGACCGTTTCCTGAACGGCTTCCTGATGGCGCACGTGCGCGGCACCAAGGAGTCGGCGTCGCTTGCCCTTCGTGTCCGAATGACGCGCGTGCACCAGGGGATGGTGTGCGCCAACGACAGCGACTGCGCCCCGATCGGCGGCACGTGCAAGCTTGACACCGTGAAGCAGTTCACGGTGCCGCAAAAATGCAGGTGCGACCAGGGCGCGGGTCCCCGGTGGACTGGTTCGTCTATGCAGGGTCACTGCAGCAAACCGTGCTCTTCGGACCGGGACTGCAAAGAGCTCGGCAGCGCCACGTGCAGCCAAGCGATAGCGACGCGCGCTAGGTGCGTCTGCAAGCAGGGCTTCCACCTGCACCGCAACACGTGCGTGGCCTCCGAGTGCGCCAGCTGGGACGACTGCCAGGGTCTCTACGGGCCGTCGGAATGCGTGGGCGAGCATTGCGAGTGTTTCGCCGGCTACGTGTACCGCGATGGCGTGTGCGCACCCCTGGCCTGCCTGGACAACTCCGACTGCGAGGACGGAGGCCGCCGGCTACGCTGCCTGGGTGGCCGCTGCATCTGCCACCACGAGTTCGACGTGCACCACGCGAGCCAGTGCGCCAAGAGCAGCGTGGGCCAGTGCCACGGAGGCGCCTGCCGCATCGAGGGCGCCGAGTGCCGCCAGCGGGACCAGGTGTGCATATGCGAGAAGGGCTACCGCGCAGTCAACCTGCCGGCGGGCCGCGCCTGCCTCAGGGTGTCGTGCCACACGAGCGAAGACTGCCGCGACATCGCGCTCGCAGCGTGCAAGAACGGCATGTGCACGTGCCACGACAACGAGCCGCCCCGCAGCAAGACCTGCTCTGGCTCGTCGGCGCTCACGTCCGCCGAGCTGCTGCTTCCCTTGAAGCTCGTGGCCACTGCGGTCGGCATGGCCGCGTTCCTCGTGGCACTCATGTGCATCACGTTCACGTGCATGAAGTCCAAGGAGGACTACGTGTCGACGCTCGAGGACGACCAGCCCGTCGAGGACGAGGGCGCGCTCATGGCCGCCAAGCGCGCCCTGGACGCGGTCCAGGAGCAGGACCGCGCGGCGGCCGCCGCCCGACCGCCGGCCGAGGAGCCGTTCGGGCGCGTCTTCCTGCGCTCCTTCTTCCCGCACCTGTCGGACGCGCTGTTCGGCCTGCCGGGCGAGGAGGGACACATCTCCTTCGGCAACACCACCGTCTCGGAGAACACCATCGACATTTGACTGCGGTTACCGGACGGTGTTTAACACAACGCTTCCGGTTAATTGTCGCGTTCATACATCGTTATTTTAGTGACTTGGAATTATTTTAGCGACTCGATTTATTTGATCAATGTTTTCATCTCCATCCCATGTGCATGTGTTTTGTAAGGATTTCATTCTTACGGTGCAGAATTGTTTAGTTCTTGCATTCTTGTAATACAGTGAGCTAGCCGCTGACGAAGCTCTAAGTACGCGTTTAATCGTGTTTCACGTGTGCCCCGGATAAAACAGCTCTGCATTGAGCGATTGTATGCGAAAAAGCCGTCTTTGTTTAATTTTATTTTAATTTATTAAAGTACAGCAGCACAGACTTAGGCGCATTACGCATAGGTTCAAGCTATCACATATTCTCGTTTGGCTTCATGTTACGATTCGTCTATTTATTTTCAAGTTACTGCTACTCTCGACAGAAACCTTAGGCAGAAGGGCGAAATGCATTGCATGAGACAGGTACACGTATACAAAGCGAATTCGCATTGGATTGCAAAGGCGCATTTGCACAATGAAGACGCGGCAGATGCCCGTGACAGCCATAACGGTGGCTACCAAGAACAAAGTATGATAGTTGCATTCGCTTTTAGAACATGCGGTCGGAACCAATCGGTAGATACTGACGATACCTGGGATGCGGCGGCAGTCTGACACCACGCATGCGCGACACCAAGGGCGCGATAACGTAAAACTACTCCGTTCTGTATTCCAATCGCCTGACATCGAACACACGTAACCGCTGACGCAAGAATTGGGCGGTGATCCGCAACGTTGTTTGAACCGTCCAATCGAAAGCTCACCTCGATTATAGGATGTGGCCTTTCATTGGTTTCAAAGCGAATATTATTGTGTACCTTTACTAGTCTGTCGTATCTAATTTGCTCACAAGAGGCGAGAAACCACAGAAGAGTAGAGAGTATGGTGAGGCTGAGCTAGCGCAGTGAAAGTAAGGAAAACACGGGGAAAGCTGGAGATGGAAATTCCAGACCATGAGCGAAACGAGAACAAGGTATAAGGAGAAGCCCACGTTTCGACTAGTTGGCTTGTATTTTTATATGCTTTCCTCGACACAGTATACAGGGTGTTCAAAATTAAGCTTTACGGCTTTCTTAAAGTCAGGCATTGGGAGGCACACGATCGAAGACCACCTGTGCAAATACGTCAGCTATCGCAGGAGACGAAAGATCAGATTAAGAAACGCCAATGTATGAAAGCCTCTAACCCTACAGCTGGAATAGAACTGGCAGAACTTTCCAAGTTAATCGACAAGCGCAAGATAGCTGACATGAGGAGGTATAATATTCATAGAATTGAGCATGCTCTCAGGAACAGAGGAAGCCTAAAATCAGTGAAGAAGAAAATAGGAATAGGCAAGAATCAGATGTACGCGTTAACAAACAGACAAAGCCGGCAATATCATTACTAATATGGATAAGATAGTTCAAGTGGCTGAGGAGTTCTATAGAGATTTATACAGTACCAGTGGCACCCAGGGCAGTAATGGAAGAGGGAATAGTCTATAGGAGTTTGACATTCCACAAGTAACGCCGGAAGAAGTAAAGAAAGCCTTGGGAGCTATGCAAAGGGCGAAGGCAGCTAGGGAGGATCAGGTAATGGCAGATTCGTTGAAGGATGGTGGGCAGATTGTTCTAGAAAAACTGGCCACCCTGTATACGCAATGCCTCATGACCTGGAGCGTACCGGAATATTAGAACAACGCCAACATGATCTTAATCCATAAGAAAGGCGACGCCAAAGACTTGAAAAATTATAGACCGATCAGCTTACTGTCCGTTGCCTACAAAGTATTTACTAAGGTCATCGCAAATAGAATCAGGAACACCTTCGACTCCTGTCAACCAAAGGACGCATCAGAAATACAGCCTTGTATTTCCTAAAGGTTACTCAACAATAAACCATATTCACACTATCAATCAGGTGATAGAGAAATGTGCGGAATATAACCAACCCTTATATATAGCTTTCATTGATTACGAGAAAGCGTTTGATTCAGTCGAAACCTCAGCAGTCATGCACGCATTACGGCATCAGGGTGCAGACGAGCCGTATGTAAAACTATTGAAAGATATCCATAGCGGCTCCACAGCCACTGTAGTCCTCCATAAAGAAGGCAACACAATCCCAATGAAGAAAGGCGTCAGGCAGGGAGATACGATCTCTCCAGTGCTATTCACAGTGTGTTTACAGGAAGTATTCAGAGACCTGGATAGGGAAGGATTGGGGATAAGAATTAATGGAGAATACCTTAGTAACTTGCGATTCGCTGACGTTCCTCTAGCTGTTCCTCTAGCCCGGACGCGTTATCACCAGTTTCAACCCCCGTGCATCGCTTTAGTCGTCGACTGCTAGGCCTTGCCCCGGAGTTCTCCCCCCTTAAGCCACCCCTGTCCAGGAGCTCCACACATCTCGCGATGGCCGAAACCAGCCCAACGCAAGCACCCCAAAGCAGCCGGTTTTCCAGTCCACAGCAAGTAACCGTTCTGCATCCTCTGGTTCCCGATCGCTATCGCGGAGCACTCTTCGAAGACGTTGAAGACTGGCTTGACAAATATGAACGCGTCGCACAGATTAATCAGTGGACTGAGCAGCAAAAGCTCTCTCACGTCTATTTCGCCCTTGACGACAGCGGCCGTACTTGGTACGAAAACCGCGAAGCTAGCCTAACGACATGGAATGACTTTCGTCAGAAAATCACAGATACTTTTGCGAGTGCCGACCGACGCGATCGTGCCCAACATATGATGGAGCTACGCGTGCAACAACCTAATGAGTCGGTAACCATGTTCGCCGAGGACATGGCCCGCCTCTTTCGCAGAGCCGACCCGAACATGACTGACGAAAGAAAGTTGCGCTATCTCATGCGAGGTGTAAAAGAGCAGTTGTTCGCGGGACTTGCGCGGAATCCACCAGTCACCGTCGTTGACTTTATCAAAGAGGCTACGGCTATTGAGCGGGCCCTTCATCAGAGATTCAGACAGTACGATCGACTGGCCACCAGCACCACCACAATCAATGCCGCCACAGTGACTGGCGAGTATCAGAACCCCTTGCGGGAATCAATCAGAGAACTCGATCGTCAGAGAAGAAATTCAAAAGATTCTGACACCGACAGTGGATAGACCCGTAGCGTCAATCGCCCGAGTGGTGCGTGAAGAAATCAGGCAGGTGTTACCGGCAGCCGATCTGCAAATCACCAGCGTCCCATGACCTACGCAGCCGCTGTCCGATGTCCACCACCCGTTACAACCACACCGCCAGCCTCCGACAGTCGCTCCTTGGTCGCCGCCGCAGGAGGAGGCTTCGAGGCGCGCCCCCGTCACGCAGCTACAGTCATACCACCAGCCGCAGACGGGACGGCCGCAATTTCGGAGAACCGACGCATGGCGCACCGTCGATAGGCGCCCGCTCTGTTTTCACTGCGGAGGCGTCGGCCACATTTCGCGTCATTGCTGGCATCGCGACACATCATTTCGACCTTTTCGTCCGTGGTCCTATGGTCGACGTGCAACTGACGACTCCATGCTACGCCACGACGAAACTGCTTTTCAGGTACCTCCAATAGCGCACCCGAATGACGAAGCTAGCTGTGCCGCATGCTCAGTCCGATTTCGGCCGTCGGTCGCGATCTCCAACCCCTCTACGCCAGATGCCTTCCCCTGCTGGACGTACTTTTGCTGACCTCCAAGGACGAAGGTCGCCCAGCCCACGCCGGGGAAACTGAAGGCGGCGACCTCTGGGGGTAAGGCTGCAGGCCCACCGCAAGACAATAAAAAGCCCCCGACACCCTCGCCGCAGAACGACGTGAAGCCGATAAACCCCGACACCGAAGAAATTGTGAGCGTCGACATTGATGGTGGATGGACAGCCGGTGACAGCGTTAGTCGACACTGGTGCCGACTTCTCTATAATGAGTCAGGAACTCGTCCTCAGTCTGAAGAAAGTAAAGACGCCATGGACGGGACCCCACATAAGGACGGCAGGCGGGCAATTACTGATGCCTATTGGAAGATGTACTGCTAGAATTAGCATCCGGGATTCTTCCTTCGTGGCCACTTTCATCGTTCTTCCTGTGTGCTGTAAGGATTTGATTATTGGAATAGATTTCCTGAAAGAATACGGCGCCGTAATTAACATTCCCGACCGCATGGTGGCGTTGTATAAGAGCCCTGTTTAGTCCATTGCTTATCGCCGCAACGCAACTCTTTTCGTCTAGCGGAAGACGACGTCGTCATCCCACCTCGATCATGCACCCTTGTTACGGTAGCATGTGACACACCGTTTCATTGCGAGGGAGTTGCCGACCAAGTAACCACGTTGTTGCTTACTCACGGTATCTCGGTCGCACGAGGAATCGTAAATGTCACCGACGGGCGCACTAACTTGTTACTAACCAATTTTAGCACAGAGCGACGGTACCTTCCAAAGGGCACGGCTATGGCTTATTTTGATGGTGTTGCGGATGTTCGAGGCTGCTGTTCGCAACTCGAAGAAGCACCTACGTAAGGCCCAGCTTCTGCACTCGACGTCAGCACTGCTTTGTCGCAGCATGAACGAGAGCGGCTTCTGACGCTTTTGTCGAAGTTCAATGACTGCTTTGCGTCGACGTCCAGCGTCGGACGGACGCCTCTAACGAAGCATCGGATAATTACAGAAGATACGGCAAGACCAATTGACCAAAATCCTTATCATGTGGCTCCCAGAGAACGTGAAGCCATACAACAACAAGTGACAAAAATGCTGGAAGACAACGTGATTCAACCATCAACGAGTCCCTGGGCATCCCTTGTAGTTGTAGTTAAGAAAAAAGACGGCAGCTTGCGTTTCTGCGGGGACTACCAAAAACTAAATCAAGTTACAAAGAAAGACGTGTATCCGCTTCCCCGTATAGATGATTTACTCGACAGGCTTCGTCACGCGCGTTACTTCTGTTCAATGGGCTTTAAAAGAGGATATAGGCAAATCGAGGTAGATCCGAGAAACCGTGAAACTGCTTTTGTGACGCCAGACGGCCTATACGAATTTAAAGTCTTGCCTTTCGGCGTGTGCTCTGCCGCTGCTACATTCCAACGCCTCATGGATACTGTGCTTTCGGGTCTGAAGTGGAAAACCTGCTTAGTGTACCTGGACGACGTCATCGTGTTCTCCGCAACTTTTGAAGAAGACCTCCAACGGCTTGATGCGGTTCAGCAGTCCATCCGGTCCGCCGGCCTCACCCTGAAGCCGGAGAAGTGCCACTTTGGCTTTGAGGAACTACAGTTTCTCGGTCACGTCGTCAGCCACGCAGGTGTTCGCCCAGATCCTGAGAAAATTGCGGCCGTAGCACAGTTGCCAGTACCAACCGATAAAAAGGCTGTCAGGCGCTTTCTGGGCCTCTGTGCCTATTACCGGCGGTTTATTGCGGACTTTGCTCGCATTGCGTCACCGTTAACTCGCCTGACGAGAGACGACGTTGCTTTTGATGGGGCGACGAAGAGCAAGGTACATTCACTGACTTGCGGGAACGTCTCCAGACACCTCCAGTGGTTGCTCACTTTGATGAGACCGCTCCTACATTGCTCCACACTGACGCCAGCAATGTTGGCTTGCGAGCTGTTCTTGTGCAGTGGCAGGAGGGCACAGAAAGAGCACTTGCCTATGCAAGCAGAACACTCTCACGCACAGAGGCCAATTACTCCACAACTGAGAAGGAATGCCTCGCCGTAGTATGGCTGTTATGAAATTTCGCCCATATTTGTATGGCCGCCACTTCACAGTTATTAGCGACCACCTTTCACTGTATTGGTTGACAAACCTTAAAGACCCTTCGGGACGACTTTTGCGTTGGAGCCTACGGCTGCAAGAGTTCGACATGACTGTCAAGTACAAGTCGGGGAAACGACATACGGATGCTGACTGCCTGTCTCGATCGCCGATTGAGTCGTCCGCTCTACCCGAAGAAGACTCGTCATTTCTTTGTGTTCTGGACACATCCACCATCGCCCAACAACAACGGGACGACCCTGAGTTGCTTGAGCTCATCAGTTACTTAGAGGGCCGATCTGCGAAACCGCCTAGAGTTTTCGCAAGAGGCCTGTTGTCGTTTTGTTTGCGGGCCAAAGTCCTCTACAAAAGAAACTTTTCTTCGACCTGGTCCCCCTATCTGCTCGTCACTCCTGCAGCTCTTCATACGGAAGTACTTCAAGCCTGTCACAACGAGGTGACTTCTGGTCACTTAGGCTACACGAGAACGTGGGCCAGAGTGAAGCAGAGGTACTACTGGCCGAGACTTAACACCACCGTGAAACATCACGTCCGCACTTGCCTCGACTGCCAGAGGCGCAAGTCGCCTCCGTCGAAACCAGCCGGCTTCCTGCAACCCGTCCAGGTTCCTCGAAGACCATTTGACCAAATCGGAATGGATACATTGGGCCCACTTCCTACTTCTACTGCAGGGAATCGCTTTGTTATAGTAGCGACCGACTATCTCACTCGTTACGCTGAAACAAAGGCAATCCAGAGAAGCACAGTGGCAGAGGTGGCGCGCTTTTTTATTGAGCACATTGTCTTGTGACACGGCGCACCAACCGTCGTAGTAACAGACCGAGGAACCGCATTTACGGCTGCGCTTTTAGATCACGTCTTGCTGCTAAGTGGAACGGCGCATCGGAAATCAACCGCCTACCATCCACAAACCAACGGATTAACAGAACGCCAAAACAAAACAATTGAAGACATGCTCTCCGTGTACGTGGATGTTGAACATGAAAATTGGGACGACATCCTACCGTATAGTACCTTTGCATATAACACCGCGAAACAAGAGACGACGCGCATGACTTCGTTCACCCTTGTTCATGGGCGGGATGTACAAACGATATTGGATGCTATGCTTCCACATGACTTTGACGACACTGATACGGGCGCCGCTGAGTTTACGCAACGCGCAGAAGGGGCTCGGCAACTCGCGCGCTTGCGGATCTGCGAGCAGAAAGACTACGACGCAGGGCGCTATGACCTTCACCGTCGAATAGTAATCTATGACGTCGGCGACAGAGTGTGGGTTTGGACACCCATACGAAAACGAGGCCTCTCCGAGAAGCTGTTAAGGCGATACTTCGGACCATATCGAGTATTGCGCCGACTCAGTGACGTCACGTACGAGGTCGTCCCCGATAGCCCCTATTGTACGCGGGGCCGCACGCACCGTCCTGAACTTGTGCACGTTGTCCGCATGAAGCCGTATGTGAGCGAATAACTATGCGAGGTACCCTTAATTACGCAAGTGACACTTCTGGTCTAGCATCGGGACGATGCTCTCTTAGAGAGGGACAAATGACGCGTGCATCTATTCTTCTATGCAGACGACAACGAAGATAGGGACATTAACGGATTTCGTCTAGTGGGTGAGTGAGATTCGGAGAGATTGAAGAAGACGTGGCTCTGGCCTGTTTTGTATTTGAACAAGTTGTCCTGCGGCTCTTGAACGTCTCCCTGTCTACTGTCCGCGTTGTACTGCGACAATATTGCCTTGCTTAGTAACTCAGGGGACCAATTGCAATGCGTGCTCACTGACTTGGAAAGACAAAGCCGAAGGGTGGGCTGACCTGGAGAGACAAAGCAGAAGGGTGGGTCTAAAAATTAATGTGCAGAAAACGAAAGTATAATGTTTAACAGTCTCGGAAGAGAACAGCAATTTATGATAGGGAGCGAGGAACTGGAAGTGGTAAGGGAATACATCTACTTAGGACAGGTAGTGACCGCGGATCCGGATCATTAGACTGAAATAATCAGAAGAATAAGAATGGGCTGGGGTGCATTTGGCAGGCATTCTAAGATCATGAACAGCAGGTTGCCATTATCCCTCAGGAGAAAAGTGTATAACAGATGTGTCTTACCACTACTCACGTACGGGGCAGAAACCTGGAGGCTTACGAAAAGAGTTCTACTTAAATTGAGGATGACGCAACGAGCTACGGAAAGAAGAATGATGGGTGTAACGTTAAGGGATAAGAGCAGATTGGGTGAGGGAACAAACGCGAGTTGATGACATCTTAGTTGAAATCAAGAAAAAGAAATGGGCATGGGCAGGACATGTAATGAGAAGGGAAGATAAGCGATGGTCATTAAGGGTTACGGACTGGTTTCCAAGGGAAGGGTAGCATAGCAGGGGGCGGCAGAAAGTTAGGTGGGCGGATGAGATTAAGAAGTTTGCTGGGACAACGTGGCCACAATTAGTACATGACCGGGGTAGTTGGAAAAGTATGGGAGAAGGCTTTGCCCAGCAGTGGGCGTAACCAGGCTGATGATGATGATCTATCAGTCGGGAAAAATCTAGTACGCAATTAGTACATCGCTGAAAATACCGCAGTTAGATGTCCCTTCAAATGCCTCATTGATACTTTGATAATTAGGGTAGTACGTCTCAAGTTAGATAATTACAATTACCTAATTAAATATCAGTAACAAAAAAGTTACTGGCACCTACTTCGCCGTAAATAATATGCACTAGATTTACTCCGAGTAATGCATTGCTCTTTTTTAAATCTGAGCGCATGATAGTTAATTGTACACCCTGCATATATTTATGACCTTTGCATGCAATGACGATGCTTCCATGCCTAACGAAGGTTGTAAATTATTAGAAATGTTTTCTTTTCGTGAGTCGTTAGCATTGCTTACAGGAAAAAGAAGCAATATTGAGGTACACAACATTCCCGTGCATTTCACACGCCATTGATAATAGACTCTGCCCAAGGGGTCACTGAAGCCTATAAGTTTTTTTCACTGTCAAAACACGCAAAGCAATTTCAAGCGTGGTGAACATACAGCAACATATTCATTCTCCAGGCCTAGACTATCAATACCTTCGCAAATAATTGTCATTTGGCTACCTCCATCTCTTTCAAAAATATAACAAACTTCGTCCTGTGCATATATTTAGATATCTTGTGTATGTGCATGGTGTTTACAGTGGAAATTTAAGACAATGTTGAAGTGAGAAAATACGGATGAGGCAGCCGCCGCTACTGCTTGTGATGTGCGTGTCCTTCTATTGTAAGGATTTGCAGAAATAGAGCGAAAGTATGAAGTAAAAGCCGTGCATTTCCGCGCCAGCAATGATGCAGAAGCTATTAGCCCTAGTAAAATTTGAAGTGAAAAGGTCGAGTAAAGTAAAAGGAATACTAAAACGATGTGGGTGACAAAGCTCTGGTAAAGACACTTTAGGTGTGTGTGTGTGTTGGGGGGGAGGGGGCTTCGGTATCACCCGGGGGGGTCTTCCCGTAGTCGGCGCCTATGCGTTGAAGTATTGCGCATGCAACTTAGAGTTCGTAGGCTGTCAGATGAACTGATGCGAAGTCCAGGTATACTGACCCGAGCGGGTTAGGAGTGCAGCGAGTTCACGAAAAGAAGGAGCCATCTTTCTGCTACTCTACAATGAATTTGATTGAAGGCTCAACACGATTTAAGCAGTAAAGGAAACGTTGCACGTCATTCTTTTCTATTACGCAGCAGTAGTTGTCACCGACCTGAAAAAAGAAGGTCCTGGCTGAGGTGATGACTCCAGGTCCTCGGTTTCGATAGCCTCCATTGTCAAGGTTGCAGTCTGGGCTGAAATGGGCGCTTTCGTTGTACAGGAAACAGGGCATCCATACGGCTCTCAAGTCATTTTGCTTTCACCATGCTCAGTAACTTGTTCCTTTTCTAACAACCCTCCTTTCCTAGCACTCCTATCAATAAATAAATAATAAATAAATAAATAAATAAATAAATAAATAAATGAACATATAGTTTTAATACTGTACCAGGCGGTCTACCATCGAACTCTCGACTGCTCGAATTGCAGTATGACTACCATAATGTCAGTTTGCTGAAAGCTCCGGCTTTCCAGGAGGGCCTTCATGGCTTGCGGATTGTCGAAGGTCAAATTGCTTTCAATAAACTGCCTCTCCTGCGTCCAGGGGCGATCAAATGTAGTCAAGCCACTAGAAAAGTACACTCTGCCGTCTGACCTCTCGGCTTCCTTACACCCAGGTTTTACCCAACCATATTAAAGACAGAAGCGAAGGCAGTTCATGACTGAAAATCACTATGGTCACTTCTTTTCAGACTTGGACATGGTACTGACAAAAAGTAAAGAATTACAATTATTTAATTCAAAATGCAATTGATTACAGTAACCAATTACTACCTCTAGAAAGAAATTTAGCAATTACTAAAATACAACAGATTACTTTTAGGCTACACTTCCCCCTTAAACTTTATTAACATTGCACATGTAGAGTATATACAGAGCATGCTGGCTTGTCTATCCAGTGCATCCTCTTCAGTGCTTTACACTTCCGTTTGTCTTCGCTGATTTTATAAACTTTCGTCGGTAATCTTCCTTTGCTTTCTTGTGAAGACACTGTTAGCGATAGAGAAAACTCACTCTATGTGCAAGACAGAATCGAACACAAATCAAATACTGCTAAAAGCGAACGTAATGTCGAATAGTTGTAGCATAGTTTCCAAATGATGAAGCCTTTTTCACCATTAATCTAAACAAGTTGGCATTCTAGTATAATTAAACCTCGATATAACGAATTTGGTAATATCGGCCATTTGCTTCGTTACATCAAAATTTCGTTGCACTGGAATTCGACCTTTCATGCGAATAAGTGCATCACCGATCGATTTTTCTTACACGGAAAGGGGCCGCAGAATTTTCTAATTGTCGGGCAATCAAAAAACTCCAATTTGAATGAGAAAAGAATTCATTTTGATAAATTTGGGAGTCGGCGACGGATCATACGGTTTCATGCCACGTACATCGACGATGTCTTCTCGGCGGTACTAATTAAGCGAAGCCATCCACGCTTTCGCGTGCACTCCACCTCCGCGGCCGATGGCGTCGCCCGCACTGTGAAGACGCCATCGGGAAAAGCGCTGGCAGCAGGTAGAGAATGCTTCGTCCGCCTCTGGCTGCAACGGGTCACCGATACTCGAGATTACACAACCTCCAATACTAAACACGCGGTAAGACAGATTACATGGTGCCACGCTGTCTCGGCAAGCCCACTTTTTGCACACGCGGCAGGTTACCTCCGAAGCAGGGCGCGTGGCTGCGTGTATGCGCCCAGCCGCGCTTACCGCCATGCGCCGCCCCCTCGCGCGCGCTCGCTCCCCTGCCCCGCTTTGCTCGAGCGAAACTCGCGAAGCATGAACGAATGTTTGATGGCGCAAGGGCCAGGTGGAACGCGTGAAGCCACCATTCTTTCCTGTCTCACCTAAAGTGCGCGACCTTGCCGCCTTTACACGGAACGCCGGTTTCACTTCAGCTGTCGCTCTTGCCGCGCGGCGTGCGATTCGAGAGGCAAGCAGCCGCTCGTAATTCAATCATTTGACCATCTGCGTCTGTGGCATTTATTGTCTCGGCATTTTTTTGCAGCGACAGTGAAATATCCTTACATTGAACTCGCATAAACACACTTCGTTAAAATGAAGTTCTAAATACATGATGTGCTATGACAAGGGGCAATGAAAAAGTAAATGCTTCATTATATAAATAATTTCATTATGTTCGAGTTTGTTACATCAAGGTTTGCCTGTATTTACATTAGCAAGCTTCTGTCACTAGCGTGGTACATCGTGAAGTACTGTTTCTTAAAATCCCAAATTGAGCATTATGAACAAATAAGCACCTTGTTCCCACACACAGCACTTTACAGCGAGTGCGAATGATATTGGTTTAGCCGGAAAAGTATGAATGACTGTGTTTTATATCTGCTGTGGTCACCGCGATGAAATTTGCCACACTTTTGCACCAGTATGAGAATTGGCCACCCTCAGTCGATCTAAAATATTTGAGAACTATTTAAAAATATTTATTTATTGATAGAACCACTTAGTTTGAAAGATCAAATTGAGTTTCACAATATTTGGTTTGTTATTTGAAGTTTTGAACATTTTCACACCCCTAGAGGGAAGGACGGTGTTGTAACATACAAACACGTTTCACACAAGATTTTGGTTACTCAATGTCGAGATGCGTCAATGCTTGCATTGGCCCTCTACAATGCGCCATGCTTCATTGTTGCTGGAGCTCGGAGAAGTCGCTCCCGGAAGGGGTAATGAAAAGCTGAAATTGTCCATAGGAGATTTTTTTACGCACACTTTGCAGTCTCGATGCCATGAGCAGCAGCCTGAATTCTTTTTTGCGAACTAATGGGATGAGAAATAAAGAGTCCTAAAATGATGCATCTTGCGATCCACAGCAGTTGTTTTTGAAGTAGCACATACTACAGCCACAGAGATGCTATGGCTTCGAAGTGAAGCAAGTTAGGCCTAGCGGCATCTAGAGCACCTAATTGGGCAGCATTGAACTGCTTGCATGGTCAACCCGAAAACTCTTCATTAACTGGCATTACAGCGTTGCAGGAAGCTCGTCACTAGTGTGTTCGTTCCTTAAAGGGACAGACAACTGCTCAGAACATGAATCGAGATAACCCCGCTGATGGAATGATTCCCTATCATAGTGGCTAAAATGAGCCATGCTTTTCTCATTACACATGGATTTATGTTAATTCATTCCTAAAAGTCCCTAAAAATGACCTCTGGCGCCCCACACAGAAAAAACAAAGCTGCATAATAAGTCCACCATGTGACCTTGTACTAGTGTGCGTGGTTTCCTGGTCTTTTTATTAGCACTGAAATGCAGTATACTTTTTATTGTTTTTCCCGACTTGCAGTGTGCTTATACATGAGCCTTCGTTTCTAGTGAGCAGAAAAGTGGCACTGCCTTCCTCTTTGTTTTCGATGAGTTGGCTTGGCTCGTCTATCGACGGAACGACGACGGCCAGCAATGACGTAGGCATGTACCTGGGGAAAAACACCGTACTAATATAAGAAATGTCTGTACAACAACGCAAGCTCATTGCACCAGCTTCTTATTTTCAAAAGTGGTTGAAAAGGTCAAAATGTAAGTGGTTAACCACAGTTACACTGACTCCTGTGAACGCAGAACGATGGGCAGCTTTCACAATTTGCAAGGTGGGCTATCGTCATGGCTCACACTTCCCAGCGTTTACTTTTTCAGAGGTTGCTCAGATCGAAAAATTCTGCTTACTAAATATTCACACGCTTTTGGAAGCAACCACTGCAGGTGTAAACAATACCAAGGGCGAGCTTTGTGTAGTGCAATAAAAAACTAAGTCCTTGAAAATCAATTGTCAGTCCCTTTAAGAAAAGGTGTACCGTATTTACTCGCATAATGATCGCACTTGCGTAATGATCGCACCCCTGAATTTTGTCGTCAAAATTAGTTCTTTTTTATTTCCTGTGTAATGATCGCACCCCGAACTCGCCGTAGCAATATGTCGTGTGCCAAGTCTAGCTAATAATGATCGCGCTATCTGTCGAATGCTACGCGAATGACTCTTCAAGACAAACCAAGCGGTCTGCACGCACCAACCATTCTCAAGCAGATGCCCCATTTCATTCCTGTCATCACTTTCCGCACTTCCACGACAAAAAAAGAAAAAAAAGAAGGCTACAACCAAACTTTATTATGTGTAGGCTTTATAATGGCTGTGGTCAACAACAACAACAACAACAAAAAGGTGCCTTTCAATTCTTCTCATCTGCACTTGTGGGCATGCAACAAATCGTGAGCGGGCAGGATAGCAGCCACGTTTACACTGATACGTTAGAAGTGTACCCTATTCATACGCCGACACTTGTAACACGGCTAAGATATTCACCCACCCTTAGCAGAAATGTGCCGTATTAGGATAGTAGTGAAGACAAATGCCGCAATTTCCGCAGCAAGCCCCCCATGTGTTCCTGTCACTGGTAGCTAAGCGCGCCCATGTTTCTGTACCCTCAAAGTGGACATGGCTAGGTTATTGCCGCAAGCTTGCCGATATTAACGGTATTATTCATTACTGATATGGAAGAAACTGCTTCAATGCATGTACTGTACTCACGAGAAGAATAAAAATTGCGTTCGGTGCATTTGGCTTGCTCTGCCGGCCGCCATCTTTGTATTGGTGTCCCGCATTACATACAGGGGCAACCGCCTATTTGTTGACCTGGCCTCCTTGAAACCCTTGGGTTCAGAGAAGGCAGTGGTAAAGCAAACATGTCCGCCATTGACATTAGTAAGAGGCGATTGGAGGATTGGTGGAAGTAGGGAAACGACAAAAGACGGAGACGTATAAAAGCACAGTTCGCAATAGGGGATGGAAAATTTGGGCATGGTAGTTCATAGTGTTTTTTTTTCTTTTTTCATTGTTTAACCTAGGTAGGATATTAGGCAGTATAGTAGCCAGAGCTTGGTGGCGCAACCCACCGCCCCGTTCCAAAGGGGACGCTCATATAACATCCATCCATCCAACCTGTTGTCATCCCGCAGCAAATGCGAGATGAAAAAAAAAAAAAATTCTTTGGGAAATTTAACCCGCATTGTAATGATCGCACCCCTGGATTCGCGTCAATTTTTTTTTTTACAAGGAAGTGCAATCATTATGCAAGTAAATACGGTATTTTTGTACATTCCACAAGTAGCCAGAAATGGTTGCGTGCAGTGCACTGTCCGACTCGTGCATCGCAGCAGCAACGTACACTGTATTTACGTTGTCCAGACAAAATTTTCCAAGAATTTGTCCGGTGTAGCGGATAGTACGCTAGGGTCGGTCCATTAAAAGTGAATTTCATTGCATGAATAATACAGGCAGACCAAACAAAGCGAGATGGTGTGTCACATCCGAAAGTATGTTTTATACGGATCCGTTGTAACAGGCGTGGACTGTTCTTGATCTATTAGAAAACCAGCAAAAATGCAATTGATTACAAGTAGTTTTTTATGTAAGTCTGCTTTTTTTTAATGGAATAATAATTTGGTGATGATGACTGCAGTGACTCGAGGAAGATGCCTCTTCTTTTTCTGAACAAAATTTAACATGCAAGTCAGTGAACACAAAAAAAAAGGAAGAGATAGTGTGCAAAAAATGCAAGTGCACTTCTTTACTGGCAACCATGAAGCAGGCAAGGCATATTCTTGAACAGATTTCCAATGCTGAAAAGAGAAAGGAGGAGGATTGTAACTGAAATATCATCATCAAGAGCTACACCTACAGTCACATGCAATACGAGCTGCAACATGATGCATGTGTTCAACAAGGCCCCAAGACTGCATGACAGTGCGAACGCCAGAAAAAATGGTATAATAAATACCAGTAATTGTGATGGTGTTTAGTTCTCCAATTACTTTTATGTTGGAGCTGCCGTGCTGTTATGAACACGAGAGCACTGTTTTACAGCTCACACTACATATGACCGTACATGCCAAAAGATTACATGTCAATATCAAATTTCCTTTTAGAAATAATATTGTTTAAAAGATGTTGCACAGACATTGAGAGACTGATGATTATACACACAATGCATAATTCATTATGCACACAAGGTGTAACACTAGGGTCACCAAGGTGTTTTTAGGTAGCATCTGCACAGCACTTGACCGAGGACCACTAAAACGGAGAATTATCAGCCGAAAGACATTGAGCGTGAACTGTAGGTTAAGATCCACCTCTTCCACAATGCAAAGAGTGAAATCTGATAGACTGCAGTGTGTAACGATGATATTTAGAAGCCGACTTCTGGGTCTTGCAGTGCCAGTTCATGGCCAGGCAGCCCATTTTCATTTTTTGTTCTTTTAGACCATAATTTTTTATATTGAGCACATTTAATTTCCGAGAGCAGCGATGTGAAACAGTAGATTGTGCTTCTATACCTGAACTGCTTTACGAGTTGCAGCTTGGAGTCCACATTCGTGGGCAGAACAAAACTCTGAAAACTTCCAGATTCGTAGTATTATGTCCTGCTGCCATATATTTTTGATGATCCTGAAGATGCAAGACATGCACAAAGCAAAGCTTTCAACGTAACTACCCAACAACTGAAGCAGAAATGTAGCACAAGCTATATCGCTGGCACAAATGAATGAGCAGTCTTTACAAGCAGCCAGAAAAATCACGAAGCCTTCAGTTTTACTATACTGGCCCCACTGCGGTGGCTCTCTTGCATGAAACATGTGAAATTAGCAATAGCCTCTGCGTAATATTTTTTTTTTTTGCTTGTCAAAATGTCCAGGATGGGTGACCATGATCACTAAGCCCAGTGCGGGATAAGACATCAATAAGCCCTCTAAGAGTAAGCCAAACTGAACATAACGATTAGATATTTTGCTTGCCAAGGACATTGGTAGGCCACCATTCATGTTTACAAGTGTTTGCCAACCATTTTCAAACCTATTTTTATTCTTCGGCAGATTCAATTGCAATCACTCATGACTACTTGCTCAAATATAGAGTATTCACCACTGGGAGAAACGAAACAGTACATTGCACAACGTAGAAGCTGTTGCTAATCTCAAATTCACCCAGTAGAACTGAATAGTGATCGGTCGAATAATTCGATTCGTGAATCGAATATCTACAAACCGATTTTTTGTACATTTGTACCTTCCATATGGAGACCCACACAGTGCCACATGTCGCATGTGCTATGGAGTCCCTCGTGCTCGATGCTGCCCAAGCGAGCGTATCACTTCGTTTTTGGTGAAAAAGAAATGCCCCGGCTGACGCAATAGCGGACTATCACTGCGAGCACCCGAACGCGGCAATTCGCAAAGGCGTCGCACCTCCTCTGTCTGTACAAGATTCGTTCGGGTCATCAGGACTGATCGAAATGATAACAAGATGCGGTTACAAGGAACAACAACAATGGCAACGCGTATTTCGTAAAATGTGATAGCATGTGCGAAGATCGGGCCGATTAGCTGCCGATAGGTATGCGGATCGTGCTGAATATACGGTGACAAACTTCACGCTGCTTCAACAGCTGTCAATCTAGCCTGCACGCGTAATCTCAGGAGCTAACACAGGTGATGCGCCACCCGCACGAACATAGCAGCAAGGATTTCTCCATGGCTTGTGGCCCGTTACCATATTGGCCAGCTCTTAATTTGCGGTGAACACTGCCTATGCCATTAGGCCTAATTGGCAGTATCACCGGGCATCCGCAATTAAAATTATGGTTTGGTGCTGAATCGACTCAGCTGTATTTGCAGGAGCCGCACAACACTTGGTACGGCGACAAACCAACTCCCAAACAGAAGCGCTTAACAGAAGTTGTTCGCGGCTGCTACATTTGCAACACACAGTACAGCGGCCCCTTGTTCCCAACACCATTCGCAGATGGACATCGGTGTTTTGATGTGGCTTCACGCAACCTGTCTCAAGACTAGCTGTGGATTTAAAAGGCGGGCCGAAAGTGCCATGACCTGGTTGCTTGCATTTGCACGGACGGCGGATGAACAAGGAGTGTGAGGGGAGGAGGGGCTGTTGCACAGACTTGGCGAGACCCTCTAGATTTCGGAATCTTTGACAGGTGGCAGTTCTCGTACTGGCCCTGACAATAAAACTACGCGGTCGGTGATTGTTCTTAACCATTGGTACTACTACGCACGGAACGGTGATCGAGTCATGTGACGTGTGGTCATTTCGTTCGTTGCGCAGATTGCCCTTACAATCACCCAATTGCCAGAAAGTTGGGCCAGCTCTTCTGTATTTTAGAGAAAAACAGGAAAGCAATATTTTTCTGCAATAAATAAAAGATTGCTGCCAAATACAGGTCCACAATTAAACTGAGGACTTCACTGGTATTCAGTACAAATGAACGTCTCGAATTCATTCTTAAAAAAAAAAAAACGCAGTTGATTGTATTCAGCAGAAGTTCTATTGATAAAAAATTACACGCTGAACCTTCTGTGGGAGTTAGCTAAATGATGCGTAAGCATTTGCTACGCATCACCTACTGTTTTGTCGTCATATGCTGCTGTTTGGTATAATTGCGAGAAATACCGCGAAACAATCCTGAAACAAAGAAGCATGGTTGCAACACCAAAATAATAACTGAGATGAGCATAAGACGATGACGAACACTTGAGCAGTAGCAATGTTCACTAATGTTATTTAAGGGTGCATTTGGATGATGCCACTGCTTTGTGGAAGATGAGCACTGCGTGCCATAGTATGTGACATAATTGGACAGTGCCACATTTGCTAGACATCAAACGTAGGCGTGGTCAATGGCACTGCCTGCTCTCGATGCAAACCATTATCAGCTGTACTCGGGCAGCAGCTGCGTATGACGCGGAAGTACAGGGCCTATCTTGAAAGCGATCTGCGATGGGGACAGAGTGCGTCGAATGCTGTTAGCTTCGTCTGTGCTGTGTTCTCGCCGCTTGGTTCGCGTTGAAGTGAGGGGCAGCACGAAGGTCAATTCACTCACTGCTGTGGGCCCCGTCGTGAAAGCGATCGTCTTATGTGACGGACACATGGATGGGTGTCCTTATTCGGTAGGCACAGAAATGCTTACACATAAAAAAAAAAAGAAATTTTCCAGACCTTTAGATACTAGACGAACTATAATTGGTGCTGGCGTACTAATTTGATGTTCCTTTAAATAAAAGTAAACTGCACCGTATACCTTGATTTCTATGTACCTAAGCTACTGATAGCATGTTGTATTGTTCTTATACAATGCTAGGAGACTCCCAAACATACCGTATTTACACGATTGTAAGTCGACTCCAATGTAAGTCGACCCCCCCCCATATCACGTGACAGGAAGAAAAAAAAAAAGAGAAGGGAGAGCATACTCGAGGGCGCATTCGAAAATGAAAATTTATTAGTAGCTGACATGGTCACTGGACTACAGTTGAACACGGATCTATCGAACTCAAAGGGGATCGCGAATTAATTCAATATATCAAAAATTCGATGTAAAAAATACAGGCCCAGAGACTTTACCTGTGGCAGACGATGACCCACCAATCGGCGCATTCAAGAATGACAACTATTTCCGCACACACGACGCAATGTAATGCTTTATTTGCGTGAAAAAAAATCGCTTATGTTGGTCTGCTTCTTCGCCTTGCAAATGAAATTAACCCTTTAAGGCGCCTTGTACACAATTGTGTACATTGTATTTCTGGTGTTTTTTTTCACGTTTAGGGCGCGCAATTTTTTCTTAGGTTGGCTTTAGCGCATTCCCAAACTTTAAACTGACAACCATGTGCATTTTGGGCGCCGTTTGTCGCATTTCGGTGAAGACACGGAGGAAGGAAACTAAGGAGAGGCCCTGACATCACTCTTTGTGAAGCAAAAGTGAAGCCAGAAGTTGGCGTTGCTCATGGTGATGCTCCGCCTTTTGGGCCACCCTCCTCTCTTGTTTACATCTGTCACAAAACCACGCCGTGCTGCGCGTGGTATCGCGCGCGCTCGCGCAACATCCGGCAGAGCACGGTGCAGGTAACACAGCGCAACAAGACACGGTGACTAACGCAAACCCGCCCACACAGCGCCTTTGCGACGGCTCGAAACCTACCAGAGCAACACGTGTGAGCGCCGCTCAAAACCATAACAATGCCGCCATTGTGGCCCAAAAGGCGTGGCCATACAGCAAAAAAAATTAAAAAGCAGCAAAAAAATGAGAACCTACTACGTCATTTCCGCCACACTTTTCTCCTAGCGCACGGAGGGGGTAGGGCCTCTCCTTAGTTTCCTTCCTCCTTGGGTGAAGATGTTCATATCAAAACAAGAAATGGCGGACGCTGGAGCAGCGAAGAGCGGTGAGTCAAGTTCTTATTTTTTAGAGCCGCTTTTTTTTTATTGTGGCAAGCTAAAAAAATTAGACGTGCTTGTTCATCATATGAAGTACCAAGGAGTGATAATTTTATCCATTCTGAGGAGATGACCGAACGCTAACGCTCGCACGCGCATGTGTACACGATTGTGTACAAAGCGCCGTGGTCGCTGCAGAAATGAAGAACGCTGAGAGTTGCTTTGATTTTCTTTCCAGGTTTTTTGGCCATTCGTCGTTCTTCTTTCTACAGTGCAAACAAGCATAAGAAAACCCAAAAGACAGCTGAAAGGCTTTTGGAGCTCATTGCTGATAAATGTTTCAGACATCGGGGAAAGTGACGAAGAAGAAGCCACGTGAGAAGCGACCGACGCCTGCGTTGCAGCTGCGTTCACCAACCTCACAGAAGAGGAAGATGCTGCTGTAGGGGAAACGCAAGCTGAAGAAGTGGACACTGAGAGTGCTTTTTCCTTTTGTGAACCTGGGTGCCTGCAATTATTTGCTGGACTACCACCGCGACAATCAAACGCTGCCTAAAGCTAAACTCCTATATTTGATGAATTTTCGCTTGCAAGCTGCCGAAGCATTAGTTAAGTCAGTACTACCTGAGAAAAAGCGTGGAAGGCCTTCTCTTGCAGAGATCCAAGCACCACAACCAAAGATAGGGCAAAAAAGCAAGAATATCGCTTCCTTGCACCGACGCGCACTACGACTCCTTTGACCATTGGCCCGAATCCCGCGACCAGAAGGTGCGAATTAGGTGCAAGCTCGAGAAGTGCACACGAGGCGCCCGGATATTCTGCATGAAATGCGCCATGCCACTGTGCCTGACGAAAGAGAGACATTGCTTCCTCGCATTCCACAAGTCAATTTTGTGACCACCGAGGCGCTGTGTACACAATTGTGTACGATGTTGCAAATAATAAAGTTTCATGATAACTTTCAAGAATTCGATGGTTTTGTGTTTCTTAGGTCCCAAAAAGAATGTTTATATATAAAAAGATTTTTTTCTATGCATAATTGCAAGTGGCGCCTGAAAGGGTTAAAGACGCCAACCTCGATCTTATCGAGGCTGTTCAGGTGCGAAAGCCCGGTTCCTTCCATGTCGCCGCAACAACGGCGAATCAAGCTGAACGCTGCCGCCACTTCAGCGGTGGAGTACGAGCGTGTAGCCGCGCCCTCGTCCGGATGATCTTTGTCGCCACTCGAGCTGTCAGCCTGGGTCCCTCCGACTGCAGCTACAATATCCTCGTCGGCGAGGCTCGCAACAGCCTGAACATTGCTGTCAACGTTCACATAATCGTCAGCAGACACTTCGGCTGGAACGGCAGCCGGGAAAAGGGAGGACAACTCGCGAAACGCGTCGTCCATGCACTCGTTGTCGCCGTCGCCATCTTCGCAGATTTCAGGAAGTTTGGCTGTCACGAGGCCTGCCTTCCGGAAGCAGTTGGCCACAGTATCCTGCTTCACGTCTCTCCAGGCGCCCGTCATCATTTGAATGGCCCCCAGCAGGTCAACCTTAAGCTCGGTGCCCATGCGGAGGTTCACCAAAAGCCTATCAATGAGTTTCCTCCTGTAGCCGACTTTGAACGACTTAATGATGCCCTGGTCGAGCGGCTGCAACTTTGCTGTCGTGTTCGCCGGCAGAAACTTGAGCGCGATGTTTTCGACATCGCAGGTGGTGTGATGGGCCGAGCAGTTATCGACGAGGAGGCAAGCGTGACGCCCCGACTTGCCCAGTTCGGCGTCCCACGCTTGCAGCCATTCTGTGAACAGCTGACGTGTCATCCACGCCTTCGTATTGAAGGCGTAGCGAACGGGCAACTGCTTACAGTTTTTGAAGCAGCGCGGTGCCCTTGCTTTGTCAATCACAAAGGGCTGGAGCTTTTGAGAGCCATTCATGTAAGCAGCGAGCAGAACACTCACGCGGACTTTGCTTATCTTGTCCCCGTGACACATGCTGCCCCGGACGTCGAGCGTCTTGCTGGGCAGCATCTGCCAAAACAACCCGGTCTCGTCGGCGTTGAAGATTTCCGCGGATGAAAACTTCGCGCAAATTTCCGGCCATTCCATCAAAATCCACTGCTGGATATCCTGGTTGATGATGGCTCCACTTTCCCCAGAAATGGTTTTGCCAACTATCTTATGGCGGTTCTTGCGCCTTCTTGAGCTTTGTCGCAAAGTCCAGGTTCTTGCGCTTCTTGACGCTGCTTGTGCTTGCTGCGGCCATTGCTTCCGCGTCAGCTCACCACGATCCAGTCAGACGTGTCGTGAGACGCACGCAAAACAATAATGAACACGAAACACAAGAACGCCCACAAAACACACGAATTCACTTGCGCAGCCACCGCCAACAAAGCGCTCGCGACGGCCACCTCCGAGGGCGACAGCGACGTACGAAAGGCACGAGCTGTGGTTGGCTGAGCAAAACTCGTGAAAATGCAACAAGAAAAAAAAAAGGCAAAAGGAGGAGAGAGAACCGCCGCCTTCATTCCTGGCTACCTTTTCCGAGCCGATCACTATGGTTACGCGGGGGAAGGATGAGAGACATTGAGAGAGAGAAAAATAAAAGCAGTTCCGCAAGCAGGGTGTTGCCGCAAGTCGGAGAGCGTGCGCAGCGTGAATACCGTCCGAGCCTTCCTCCCTATCGCTCTCACATTTTCCGAGCCTTTCAGGGGAGGCGCGGAGCACGCGGGTGCAGCGAGTGCCGAGATCGCGCGGCGTTCTGTATATCCAATGGCGGGTAAAAATATCGTTTGATATAAACGTACGAATTTCTATACTTTTACACAGAATTTTCAAGGGGATAATTTACGAGTTCGATACAGACAATAATTCGATATATGTGGGTTCGATATATCTGTGTTCGACGTACTCGTTTTCACTAGTGCTGCCATCGTCATCACTGCTGCAGTCCCACAGCGCGTCGTCGTCCAGCGAAATTTCACATTTGGCTAACGACCGCACCACGACATCTTGTGGAACAGCAGCCCATGCCGAATGCACCCAACCACATGCAGCCGTCAGGGAGGCTCTTTTGACAGGTCCGGTTGGCGTAATTTTACGGTCTACTGCCATCAGCCACTCGTTGTACTCACGGCGGAGCAGGTCCTTAAAAGGCGAAGATCCGGGCTTGTTTCATGACCATGTCGCACTTCACTGGCAGGGACCGATCACGCATTTCAGCGACGTACGACACAAGCTTAGCCTACAACTCCGGAAAGCGTCCAGACTTTGGCACGTGGGAAATTCCTCACTTGCCGTCACAGGTGAAAATTTAGCTTCGCTGCAGTCACCACTCTCGCACCACCCGTTCAGAAACATAGAACTTGTGGCCCGCTGCTCAGTGATTTGTTTCTTCGGTGTAAAGGGTGGCAGCCCTCTTGAACGCAGCTGTGAATGAGTGCCAAATGATTAGCGGGCCTGGAGCACTCATGACAACTGAGGAAGCATAGAAGTAGCACGTAGCTGGCAGTCAAGTGGAATGCGTCAAAGCAATGCCTTTCATCAAACTATAGAGAAAGCTAAGTGCAACAGAGAAAGAGAAACCCGCGAGCGGTGTCTGCTCTTCCCCGAACTACCGATACTCCCCGTAAGCACCGCCATTCTGAGGGTGCCGCTGTGAATGGAACAGCGGCGCTTCCATCAACTATCGACACCCCCCCAAGAGTGTTGTGTGCACTGTAAAACTATCAAAAATGTTGAAAAACCCTTCCAAAAACGAACAAATACACGGGATATCGAAAAGCTACGGGTAGGGCCATAGAGCAAACATAAAATCGTAACTACATTGTAGTTCCCGTTGGTCTCGCTTTCTTGGCGGTGCCATGTTTTGGTTTCGATTGTAAGCCAACCTTCCCACTTCAGATTTTCAAATTTAGAAAAAGTGGTCGACTTACAATCATGTAAACACGGTATGCAGCACCGCGTTTTCTCGCTCAAAATTTGTAAGCATTAAATTTTGTAAAAAGAAAACTGATATTCCATATTTGGCTTTCTTGATGTGATTCAATGTTCTATTTGAAATCTATCATTCATTATTCTGAAACCGCTATTGAAAAAGGCAGTGGGCCTAGCCTGCTGCCTGTTTGGGAGTCACCTAGCATTGTACAACAACAATACAACATGCTATCAGTAGCTTAGGTAGATAGAAATCAAGGTATACGTTTGTGTAAATTGAGTAGTGTGGGGGGGCAACGAGTGCACACGTGTGTATGACAACAGCAGCACAACGACATATGCCTACCAGATATAAATTAGGCTGCACTGGCCAGCGGCAACTCGAGGCCATGGTGGAAGATGTGGAACAACGTCTTTACCAGTGGCGTCGCGTACAGTGTGAACTTTCAGGCAGGTTTTCTCTGCCACCAGCAAGCTGAATTCCTTATGTAGGAGGGCGACCAATTAGGATGACCTCCCGCCAAACCAAGGATGCTCAAAGAAGCATCAGGCGCCATTAACTAACTGCCTCATGAGGGTTGTCTGTGACATCCCCTTAGCTGTAGCTAATCCTACGAGGGGCAGACCATGTGTTGCCTCAATAATAGCCTCGAGGAGCATGCAAACAATGTAAGAGCGAAGTATGGCAGCAGCCTGGCTTTGCATTGCTGGTCATGTGGGTGCACCCCGAAATTCAAGGAAGTCACCATCATTCAGAGGCACGTAGATCAATGCACACACGAGAATAGTGAGGCCTCTGTCAAGTGCGGCCCTCTTTACATCAGCATGGCAGCCATGCAATTACCAGACAAGGAAATTGCGTATCTGCAAGAATAACAACCTCTAACCCCATGTAATCAGAATCCCCCAGTCATTCTTGTGATTATTTTGTGATATGCACGTGTGTGTCTTGATTTGTTTTGTTTTTCTCTGGCTAATCTTTTGCCTTCGTGCAGTAAACTTTAGCTAGAAGTCAGCACCTGTGTCTTGCGTTACCTTAATCTTAGCCCCGTTTTTTCGTTGTTTTTAAAATAATACGTCATCATACCAACTAGCCTGGCTAACCACCACAGTGAAATACCCAGTGTCCCAGCATGCCTGTTCGGGCATGTACCAAGCAGCACGTACTCAGTGTCCCTAGTTGTCTGCACGACAAGACCACTAAGGCCAGTGCCTGCTAAGTGGAAGGGGGGGGGGAGGCAAATTGCTTTAAACATATCGCTCTTTCTGTTCGACACAGTGGCCTATAAGTAGCACTTGGTTGTGTAGGCAGAGTCTGAATTATGAACCGTAAGATGTCTAATGTCTATGCTATCTTTACATATTAAATCTGTGGGGACAGTGGAAGAGCCGCAAGGCTGTTCGAATTATCAGCCGGCAATTGTAAATGCAAGCTTCAAGGCCACCTCATGTAGTACAGCGTACAAGCACAGAAGCTGCTCATAGACAATACCTACACAAACATACCAAATGTGCAGAGATCCAGCGGTGCCACTTCAGATGATGTCGGCTGGCACGTGAATGCATGTGTGGCCCACGGGCCACTCTGAGGCACCTCGTTGCAGATGGCTGTTGGCAACCAACTACGTCAAAGGCAAAAGGCAAGTCATTCTTCTGCACTATACTACACATGAGTAATTGGCTAAAACTGACTCAATTAACGAGATGAAGGGGAAACCAAGGGGCCCTATTTTTGTCAGTCACAACCATATTTAAAAAAAAATTATTGGGTTTTACGTGCCAAAACCACTTTCTGATTACGAGGCACGCCCTAGTGGAGGACTCCGGAAATTTTGACCACCTGGGGTTCTTTAACGTGCACCTAAATCTAAGTACACGGGTGTTTTCGCATTTCGCCCCCATCGAAATGCGGCCGCCGTGGCCGGGATTCGATCCCGCGACCTTGTGCTCAGCAGCCCAACACCATAGCCACTGAGCAACTACGGCGTGTACAACCATATAAGGCAAACAGATAATGAAGCCAGGGAAAGCACAGGGGAAATTGTCTGTAGTTTTAAACTTAAGTGTAGAAATGGTAAGTAAAAGGGACACTAAAGGCAAATAATAAGTCAAGCTAAAGTGATAGATTAGTGCTTGGGAATCTGAAAGGCGTCAATATTATCGCAAACAGGGCCTTAGTAATCGAGAAGCTGAGGTAAATGCAGGACATGATGTCTAGAATACAAAGAAAGTTGATTACGGCATTCAGTTACTGATCAGAGCCTGTCAATTCTTTAACCATGCTATACTTGTCTCGCTATATTATGCTTTTATACATTCTCACATTAACTACTCATTAATATGTTGGGTAAATACATATTATACTCAACTCAGTTCACTTCACTTCAAACTTTACACAACCAAACAATCAGAATAGTCACCTCTAGTCCATATAATACTAACGCTCTCCTATAGCTACACTGTAATAACATTCTCTCTGTCAAAGAAACTGTGTTGTATAATTTGGGTACACTTATTTTCAAGTTCTGAATAATCAAGCTTCTGCATGTATAATTCCTTAAACATGCCTGATAAACGCTAATGTTACTGGATTTGCTTTAAACCATAATTTCATTTTACCTCAGGTGCGCACCAACTATGGCAAAAAATCAGTTAATTTTTCAGCTTTTTCATTTTGGAATTCCATACCCCTTTGCGTCAAGACTTCGCATTCAACATCCATATTTAAAAGACATCTGAAGAATTTTCTTCTAACAGAAACTATTTAACATTACCTTTTTTTCACCCCTATTATTTCAATTATTCCGCTGCTCCAGAAGCTTTCTTTTTTATTAATGGTCATGTATATTTTGATGTCTTTCTTTTTGTTGCTTGTATTGTTGCATGTTTAAGTGAACTCTATCGTTCATTACTGTCAATTTCATTTAGTTCATTTAGTTTTACTGCATATTTTACTCGCGATTGTATAATTTCTTTCGTTAGATTTTTTGTAACGCCTAACTGCACAAGGATATCTAGTTTTGTATTCTCCTTTACTTACTTTCTTCCATGTTTCATTATATACGATTTTAATGTGGTGCTCCTCGTTGCTTTAGAAAAAGCATACTTATAAAAACAGGAGGTCCCGATACAGTCATTGACTTTGGGACCTCCTTCTGTATATTACTCTTTATTTATAACCCGTAATCGCTAAAGAATAAAAAGAAAGAGACTACACAGGGATATTGAAGCACTTGGCAGATGACGAAAGCACCCCTCAGTTAAATTCTGTCACTAGTACTCAACCACTCGTTGCAAAAAACATAATTGTATTGTATTAGAAGATGAAATAAAATGCTAGTTGTCCAGTTCTATTTCATTTTTAGAAAAAGAACTAATTGAAATTACTTTTGACAACAACAAGGGCAGTGGAAAGCTTCGCCTTCACTGGCTCTGCGTCATGATGGCACGTCATGTCGTCGACTTCCAGTTCTCTAGGAGCAAGCGCGCGAAGCCTCTCCAAACTCTCCGCCAGCTGCTTGGCAGTCAACCCAAGCGAGAGCTATCGAAGCAGCGTACGTTGCGAGCATTCTGTCGCAGCACTGAACGTGTCTGGTATTCCTGTAACCACAGGCAAGCTGGGCGTTTCGACAGAACGGTGCAAGCATAAACTCAAGCTGATGAAGGAACCTTAGTGTAGACATACGTGAGCTGCCTGATCCGTCTCCACGGTCCAGCCACCCATTGGCGCAGAGCTGAACCAGCCAAACAAAGAGCTAATATTGCTCTAACCAAGTGTAAAACATTTTAAACATTTACAAAAACAATGTGTTAATGATCACACTGCAAAAATTTCATACCGTCAGCAAAGAATACATTTCATTACTGCTACTGTGTGGTTGTGCTCTGTGCCACCAGGTGGCTGCACCGTGCAGACCATTCACATTTGCACTTCTGCTCATCCCGTGAAACGACATGGTCAAACGGCCAGGCCCTGTCCACTTGCGCTTGCGTTTACCCTAATACCGGATTCGCGACACGCTACTGTGTTAGTATTCTTCCGGTGTGAAGCTACGGCCGCAAACGCGCCGATCAGATAGCGCAAGTACGATGCACTGCAGCCAGTCCACTCGTCTGCTGCCTTGCAGAGGGACACGATATCGCAGCTTGTTGCAGCGACTGTCGCAGCCAGTCACTAAGTTTGCAGCCCACTACGCAACAAAATCGAATTGTAGTGCTCGCGAAAAGACCGACACCGACTCTAACCACAGAGCTCTCGTCAAAATGGAGCATGTTGTAACACAAGCAGACGACGCTTGCTGTGTGCCGGAAGCGCTTAAGTGTAGTGAGAAATTGTTCTTCTGCACTCTCTTTCTGTTACTTTTTTTTATAGAAACAAATTAACTAACACTACAACTACATATTACAAACATCTTTTGTCCACCATAAAGGTGGAAAAATTATTGATGATGCGCCCTGGGCAACCAATCGGATAGCTCGCCCTACTGACGTCAATTGGCTGATTTACGCCATATGGGTAAGGTCGGCTGAAAATTCCTCGGAGCAGTGCGCTGCAATCTGCAGCGATGTACATTTTTAAAGCCTTTTATTAAATTACGCACTTCACGCGGAGCACTTAGATGCATCAATTAATGATCAGAAGGACCTACCCTAGCAAATGAGTACATTTGTACAAAATCGTCAAAATCGCTTCGGCGGCGGCGGCGGCGGCGGCGGCGGCGGCAGCGGCAGCAGCAGCAGCAGCAGCAGCAGCAGCAGCAGCAGCAGCAGCAGCAGCAGCAGCAGCAGCAGCAGCAGCAGCAGCAGCAGCAGCAGCCTGGTTACGCCCACTGCAGGGCAAAGGCCTCTTCCATACTTCTCCAACAACCCCGGTCATGTACTAATTGTGGCCATTCCGTCCCTGCAAACTTCTTAATCTCATCCGCCCACCTAACTTTCTGTCGCCCCCTGCTACGCTTCCCTTCCCTTGGGATCCAGTCCGTAACTCTTCATTACATGTCCTGACCATGCCCATTTCTTTTTCTTGATTTCAACTAAGGTGTCATTAACTCGCGTTTGTTCCCTTACCCAATCTGCTCTTTTCTTATCCCTTAACGTTACACCTATCATTCTTCTTTCCATAGCTCGTTGCGTCGTCCTCAATTTGAGTAAAACCCTTTTCGTAAGCCTCCAGGTTTCTGCCCCGTAGGTGAGTACTGGTAAGACACAGCTATTATACACTTTTCTCTTGAGGGATAATGGCAACCTGCTGTTCATGATCTGAGAATGCCTACCAAACGCACCCCAGGCCATTCTTATTCTTCTCATTATTTCTTTCTCATGATCCGGATCCGCCGTCAATACCTGCCCTAAGTAGATGCATTCCCTTGCGACTTCCAGCGCCTTGCTGCCTATTGTAAATTGCTGTTCTCTTCCGAGACTGTTAAACATCACTTTAGTTTTTCTGCAGATTAATTTTTAGACCCACTCTTCTGCTTTGCCTCTCCAGGTCAGTTAGCATGCATTGCAATTGGTCCCCTCAGTTACTAAGCAAGGCAATATCATCAGCGAATCGCAAGTTACTAAGGTATTCTCCATTAACGTTTATCCCCAATTCTTCCCAATCCAGGTCTCTGAATACCTCCTGTAAACACGCTGTGAATGGCATTGGAGAGATCGTATCTCCCTGCCTGACGCCTTTCTTTATTGGGATTTTGTTGCTTTCTTTATGGAGGACTACGGTGGCTGTGGAGCCGCTATAGATATCTTTCAGTATTTTTACATACGGCTCGTCTACACCCCGATTCCGTAATGCCTCCATGACTGCTGAGGTTTCGACAGAATCAAACTCTTTCTCATAATCAATGAAAGCTATATATAAGGGTTGGTTATATTCCGCACATTTCTCTATCACCTGACTGATAGTGTGAATATGATCTATTGTTGAGTAGCCTTTACAGAATCCTGCCTGGTTCTTTGCTTGACAGAAGTCTAATGTGTTCCTGATTCTTTTTGCGATTACCTTAGTAAATAGTTTGTAGGCAACGGACAGTAAGCTGATCGGTCTATAATTTTTCAAGTCTTTGGCATTCCCTTTCTTATGGATTAGGATAATGTTAGCGTTCTTCCAAGATTCCGGTACGCTCGAGGTCATGAGGCATTGCGTATACAGGGTGGCCAGTTTCTTCTAGAACAATC
Source organism: Dermacentor albipictus (assembly GCF_038994185.2). NCBI lineage: Eukaryota > Metazoa > Arthropoda > Arachnida > Ixodida > Ixodidae > Dermacentor > Dermacentor albipictus. The sequence goes on along the minus strand of NC_091825.1, from coordinate 15,592,000 downwards.
TGCCCACCATCCTTCAACAAAGCTGCTGTTACCTGATCCTCCCCAGCTGCCTTCCCCCTTTGTATATCTCCCAAGGCTTTCTTTACTTCTTCCGGCGTTACTTGTGGGATGTCCAATTCTTCTAGACTATTCCTTCTTGGATTATCACCGTGGGTGCCACTGGTACTGTATAAATCTCTATAGAACTCCTCAGCCACTTGAACTATTTCATCCATATTAGCAATGATATTGCCGGCTTTGTCTCTTAACGCATACATCTGACTCTTGCCCATTCCTAGTTTCTTCTTTACTGCTTTTAGGCTTCCTCCGTTCCTGAGAGCATGTTCAATTCTATCCACATTATACTTCCTTACGTCAGCTGTCTTGCGACTGTTGTTTAACTTGGAAAGTTCTGCCAGTTCTATTCTAGCTGCAGGGTTAGAGGCTTTCATACATTGGCGTTTCTTGATCAGATCTTGCGTCTCCTGCGATAGCTTAATGGCATCCTGTCTAACAGAGTTACCACCGACTTCTATTGATGCTCATAATGATGCCCAAAGATTGTCGTTCATTGCTTCAGCACTAAGGTCCTCTTCCTGTGTTAAAGCCGAATACCTGTTCTGTAGCTTGATCGTGAATTCCTCTAGTTTCCCTCTTACCGCTAACTCATTGGTTGGCTTCTTATGTATCAGTTTCTTCCGTTCCCTGCCTAAGTCTAGGCTAATTCGAGTTCATACCATCCTATCGTCACAGTAGCGCACCTTGCCGAGCACGTCCACATCTTGTATGATGCCAGGGTTAGCGCAGAGTATAAGGTCTATTTCCTTTCTAGTCTCGCCATTCGGGCTCCTCCACGTCCACTTTCAGCTATCCCGCTTGCGGAACAAGGTATTCATTATCTGCATATTATTCTGTTCTGCAAACTCTACTAATAACTCTCCCCTGCTATTCCTACAGCCCATGTTATATTCCCCCACTGCCTTGTCTCCAGCCTGCTTCTTGCCTGCCCTGGCATTGAAGTCGCCCATCAGTATAGGGTATTTTGTTTTGATTTTAGCCATTGCCGATTCCATGTCTTCATAGAAGCTTTCGGCTTCCTGGTCATCATGACTAGATGTAGGGGCGTAGACCTCTACGACCTTCATCTTGTACCTCTTATTAAGTTTCACAACAAGACCTGCCACCCTCTCGTTAATGCTACAGAATTCCTGTATGTTACCAACTATATTCTTATTAATCAGGAATCCGACTCGTAGTTCTCGTCTCTCCGCTAAGCCCCGGGAGCACAGTACGTGCCCGCTTTTTAGCACTGTATATGCTTCTTTTGTCCTCCTAACTTCACTGAGCCCTATTATATCTCATTTACTGCCCTCTAATTCCTCCAATAGCACTGCTAGACTTGCCTCACTAGATAACGTTCTAGCATTAAACGTTGCCAGGTTGAGAGTCCAATGGCGGCCTGTTCGGAACCAAGGATTCTTAGCACCCTCTGCTGCGTCGCAGGTCTGACTGCCGCCATGGTCAGTTGCTTCACAGCTGCGGGGGCTGAGGGCCGAGGTTTTATTGTTGTATTCAGATAGGAGGTCGTGACCAAGTACTAATTATAACCGATGGGAATAATCTGACTGCCAATGAAGTGTTGCAACCACAACTGACATTGTTCGCACAACATATTACCTGGCATGTGTTACTGCACTTTGTTATCTTATTATTCTATTGTATATTTTATTTCTACTGTTTGACATCTTGTTCAAATGTTGTATTCTTAATGCTGGCTGCAGAGCTTCAACCTGCACCCTTATTTCTTCTTGCGTATGTTATGCCTGTTTTGTGAAACTGCTTAGTTCTTTCTCCTGCGATAATTCCGGTATTGCGATTGGAGTACTATCAATAAATAAATAAACAATGGGCCACCAAAGCGATGCCCTGGCAGAGCTTGTCTGTCACTTGCCGCCCGTGACCTTTCTTTGCAGTTATAGCAGTGCCATTCTTGAACGCTGACGGCCGTGGCTTGTTAACAGCATGCGATCGGAGCACGCAGGAAGCAGAGTTAAACAGTTAAACGAGTCTACATAATCAGAAGCCGGATGGAGGAAGGTGACGGGGAGGAGAACTGGCCTCCCTGCCATTATAGTTATCTCAGAACAGCTATGCCACCCCGCCATTTCAATATTTTTTTCATGCAACCCAGTTACGACAATTATCAGTTATAACAATGGAATTTTTGTGGCTCTTGAATGTTGTTATTAGTGGGTTCGACTGTATTACAATGATAAGCTCTGTAAATGTATGAAAAACGATGTTCATCCCCAGTGAAGATGGCAAGGCAATTGCTCACCAAAGGTCGGTGAATGATTGCCTTGCCAACGTCAGGGTGATAACTCGTCCGTTTTCATACCGCACCCCTGCGACAATTGTTTTTCCCTTTAAACTATATGCGTACGAATAATTGCGATTTAGCTTACTTTTTATGTGCACACACTTTATGATCATTGTAATTCCTCTTTGTTCGTCTTACTAATCATTACGTTGTATTTGCTCCTGCACATTTTCAGCTGTCATGAGAAAAATGAACTGCGTTCGATATAGATAATAGGTGCTTGTGGCATTGTTAACATGTCTATATTTTATTAATTTTGAGCACATTGCAGAGGTGGTTGCGCAAAGAGTTTTTGTCAGTTTGTAAAGTTATGTATAGTGTTCTACTGACTTCCTAGTCTTATGTATAGTGCTTGAATTTGTTAGACAAAGGGGTTCATATTGTACTTCATGACAGCCATGTGCAACCCATAAAATCGATTTTTTGCGTTTCCTAGTCGAATTATACATTTCGCATTATACGCATTCATGATGCATTCGTGCCTTTATTCACAGAAACTTAGGTACACATTTTCATATTGCACGAATCTTGCCATCGAATCCCTGTTTAAATATTGTGCAGTTCAACTTTTTTCAATACTGATACCCCCTGGATTAGTGCCAGCACCGTACTCCAGGTCACAACTGAAACTATGAATTTTAATTCAGAATTTAAATTGTCAGAATTTAAAACTCTATTGCTTTCACCTTTTTAGAGCGTGTTTGTTATGTTCTTTCTTTTTTTCTATGTTACCAAGCGTATATCATTTAATTATTTCAATCCGCAGTGTGTTTTGTATTGTTATTACTTGTGGAAATATTTCATTACTTTTCATATACTGTATAACTGCAATGTTTTATGACCACTATATAAATATAATTTATATAGCCCTTGATGTGTCACCCTATGCAGACATATTGTACCTAAGGGGGTGACGTTACCTCAAGTCGTGTCTGTGCGACTTTTTCCCCTCATACACCTCCATTAACCACTCATCTGTACGTGTGTGTATGTGTAAATAGAAATCAATAAATTAAATCAAATTCAGCTCTTTTGTTATGGGCCAGCAGATTGTTCTGTTTGTTCCTACTCAAACGCGAATTGTAGTCACAACTGCCGCTTCATCGCACGAGGAAAATGCGAGGTTTCAAATTTTCTCCCAAGTCCAGTGTGCCTCCAAATGGTAGCATTTCATAACTCAGTGTCGAGCTGCTTTCAAGTAAACAATACAAAACAGAGAGAAAGAGACAGCGGGAGAAAAATAACAAGTTTGAAGAATCAAGCTTTGGGAAGAACTCCCTATTCCAAAATGCCTTGAGCTCAGGCCGTCTCTTGGGCACTCGATCATGACCAGCCGAAGCTGATCCTCGAGGTTCAAACTGGCAATATTTTACCCAACCCTTATAGAAAGATGCCTTGGGTAAACCAAGGCATGAACTAAAGTTAGCTCAGAAAGCGGCTCAGTAAATACCGATAACGACATGAGTAAACCAGAAAAGCAACCTTTCAGCTCACTGTAACAATAAGTGGTGTCCAAATTCACGTCTGAGTGGCAGCTCTCACTAGCATTCTTTACGAAGATCTTGAGGCCAGTGTTACGCTGGTTGCATGCGCCGAAAGTAATTTTGGAGCCGAAAATACGCCGTGGGATTTGGACACCACCTAAAAGACACCTGCAGAACCTCATCAAACATTTTGGCTGTGATTTTGGCTACTTTTTGCAAATGAAAAATTTGGGTCTGGATATTTTTTGGCTACGTCTTGAGGTAATCTGGCTATTCTTTGTTGGGGCCATCTGGCAACCCTGACAGTCAGCTACTGAACACTGTTGCACGTCAGGCATAGCGACAGCAGTACACTTCATGTTTTTCCGTGCGCAATGTTTCTTTCAATATGCCACAAAGACATCCGTGCGCCTCCTTAAATGCGGCGCAAGAGGCGTCGTAATTCCAGTTGGCACATTCAGAATAGCATGGCATTTGAGAGACTGCTGACAAGCGTGGCAGGACCTTTACAAAAAAGTTCCATTTCAGATTGGCACCCATGGATACACTAGCCATGTCACCTGACTGATAGAAGCAACTGATGCACACTGAAGTTCAAGCGTGGAGTGCAATCAGTGTATTGCACCAACACTGCAGCCAAACAATGAAATAGGAGCCTTCACTACCTTGACGAACGTGCGCACGCAAGATGGCTACAGCAATGCTCTGTATGTGGCTCAGGTTGTCATGGGTCCACATGCAGTCGTGATGTAGACCTGGTGTCAATGGCACTGCGACTTGCCTAATGAAACTAAAACCTCTGGTTGCACACAGTTTAGATAGTTATTCACCTCGAATACTTGCAAATAACGGAAATATTAAATTTGCGTCAAAGCGAATTCAAATAGTGTAATGTTTGTTCAAATATTCGAAGCACTAGAATATTTGCACAAGCCTACTTTCTTTCTTTCCTTTTTGCAAAGACTAAATAGGTGTTATGAAATGTCAAGTGTTGTCTGTTATTTAATTAAGCTTCATGAACCAAATTATCACGCATCACTTTTCATAAAAACACTAAAAAGATAACACTGGTACACCTGTGGTACACCTGTCGCCGTCCGACTTTTGGGGACTTTTTGCCACGACCGCAGGTCCAAAACGGCACAAATCGAAGCCACCACCATTGCCATTTTGATTATCGCACCGCCTCGAGTCGGCGCTCTCGCAAGCAGATCCACTGGCAGCCGCAACCACACCACGGCAACGCTTGGCCTAGCTACTTCGACGTTTGCCGTCAAGCTGTTTGCTGTTCGGTGCCATGTCTTTCACTGAACAGTAAGCCACTGTTAGCAATGGCGCTGTTCCGCCTGTGTAATCCTGGCCAATGTCTTCAGAGCATGGAAAGCATGGCGAATTGCATAATGCATGTTCCCGAAAGTCAACTTCGCCCCAATACAGTAGTCCTTAGCGGTGAAGCATACAAAAAGTTCGAAGGGGCAATTGTCACTGGACACGTTTCCTTTTATTATGCACGCGTGCACCCGCCGCCTCATATCGCAGTACGAGCACCGATACGCCTAATGACTGACTGTAATTTGTAAATACGTGTGAATAAATCTTGTGGAACTTCCCACTCATGTGTTAGCTCAGTGCATACGTGCCACTGCAGGTAAGTCCTCCATTAAATTAGGTTCCTTTAAATCTAACTTCATTTAATAGGAAAAAATTTTCCGGCCCCTTCGAGTTCGAATTATCGAGATTCGACTGTACCATATGGTAATGTTTCTTACAGTACAGATCTACATGCATCTTGCTCTATAGAAGATTATGGTATGATAATGCACGACAGTGAAACGTCATTACTACAAACACCACATTAACAAACTTATCAGATTAAAGAACTATTCAGAAATCTTCTGCCGACTTCTTATGGTGTGTCCCTCCCCCCCACCAATGTAAGAATATTTCAGTACTATGAACTTCAGAATACGGAACTATTCAGAATAATGATCGTTGTTCAGTTCCCCTGTCCCGTTAACATCGCGTCAGTACTACGAACTAATATTACGAAATTTGGAGACTCTTAGATTTCCACGTATCCTTCACGACAGCCAAAACAGTAGGCTAGCAGACGACAAGGTGCAGAAAAGGTTTATTCGATTCAGCCAAATTTCTTTGCACCCAGATTCCCTCTACATGCAGCGGTGCACCCTCGTGCTCGACTGAACGGGGGTGCAAGGCAAGGTGCCGCCGGGCTGCAGTGCACCACTGAACCCTGCAGCGAGTGGGTGCAGCCTGGCACACCGTAACTGGCTCTACCATCACGTTTTCATTTGTGGTGCCGCGCACCTCTGCTGAATCAAACAAACTTAACACCGCAGCGCACGGGTTTGGAAAAGCTGAGACAGCGCTCAATGAAAAAATGCGGAAGATAATTTATTAAAATGTATTGCAGAAGTGACGACGCATTGGGTCTTTTTTTCTTTATTTCGCGTGATTTCCTGCAATTTTCTTTCAAGTGACCCAGTTGTAACAATGAAATATTTTTAACCCTTGTCATTTATGAGCAGGTTTGACTGCACCAGGGAAGTGGAGGTGGCCTGATAATCGAGGCGTTTGCAAAACTGCAATGAGTCACCAATACCAACTGTTCTCATGCTTCCAAAATTCCCGATAACCTGTGGCGCTCTGCCAGCTGAAGCGACGCTTAACACAACTGATGCACAGGCCACTCACATCATTGATGAAGAGCGAGAGGCTCTGGTAGTAACCACGGCACTCCCACGTCTCGTTGTGCGTGCCAGACTCAAACGTCACCAGCCGCTTCATTGGACTAGAGCAGCTCTGCAAAATAAAAACCACACATACTCAAGTGTCTCGGGAACCTTCGGCGGCAACGCTGCAATGCACTCGCAACAGCCACTGGCGGCGGTCGGTCGCCAGTCGCAGCTAGTGACCAAGGAGCGATTCATGGCAACTTTTGAAGCCATCTTTCTTCATTCTTGAATCAAATCTGCTAAAAGTTGGCATGCTTGTTTGGTTTCAGTTCTCAAATCTAAAAATGCAATTACATTTTCTGTAGGCACACTACTTCATTAGACAAGTTTTTTAAAATTCCCCTTTGTTTTTAAAACAATGGACAGAAAAGGCAAGGGACCATGGAAAAAAAAAATACAAATTGCACATGGATCAATACTAGAAAGCATTATACACGCAATAATAGAATAACCTTTATGACTGGTTTATTATATCCGATCTTACATCCGATCTTACAGTTGAAACTAGCCGCAACGAAATCCCGAGGCAAGGAAATATTTTCAAATCCCCAGCAAATGTCCATGTGATGCTCATATGCCCATTAATGCCCATGCCCATACCTTGCAACAACAAACCTTTTTCTTGACAGCAAGCTTATATCACCAGCATTATCTGAAAAGGCAGTGTATCTAGTATCTAGTACTCACATAAGGCTAACAGTGTCCTAAAACTGCTCAAATGCATTGATTGTGCCTTTAAATTGCGTAAGCTACCACCACAGCACGCTTGCATGGCAGCCAACATTTTTCTTTACAAAAAAAAAGAAAGCAGCAGTGGAGCAGTTGGACTTGGTAACAGGTGACAGCGATGATGACAGCGTGGTTTAACCTTTCAAACTGGTGAGTACTGCGTAGTGTCCTGACCCAAAATATAATAAAAAAAAGAAAAAAAGAAAAAGAAAGCATAATAAGGTGGAGGCAACCTCGCAGCAGGCATGTTTACATCCTGTGTGCCATCACCGCGTGGGCTAATACGGAGTGGAACTACTTGCGTGCCTTGCTGATCCATAATCGCTGATTGGCCAAATCCATGTACACACGTAAAGGCGCCAATTACACTTTATCGGGCTTTGGGTTTTGTGTATTGCGCACATGATCGCGTGTGCGCAGTGTGGTCGGTGTGTGGTTGGTGCTAGTGTGCGTCAGCTGTGTATGTGTGGTGGTGGGACCGTCGTCAACCTGCCAAGACACCGCCTCCAGCAACCAAAAAGCGGAAATTTTTGATGCTACAACAAAGGTCGCCGTTATTGCACAGGTTGAAAAGGGCAGGATGATGATGGAGATCGCTGATGAATTTGAAATTCTGTGCAGCGCCCTGTCTACAATTTTGAAAAACAAGGCTTCCATTCTCGGACATCATGCAAACGCAAAGAACAAAACGGTGATGACTGTGGCATTCCCGGACTTCGACAAGGCGGTGCTTGGTTGGTTTTGTGAACACCGTGCCAATGAAGTGCCACTGTCCAGCCGAGCAATTCAACAGAAGGCGCTATACTTTGCGTGCGTGCTCAGGCATAACAATTTTAAGGCAAGGCCTGGCTGGTTGAGCCATCTTAAAGCCCGCCAAGACATAGTGGCCAAAGTTATTTTTGGGGAGGCAGCAATCATTGACCCAGTGACATCGTCATGGCTGCTGACCAACAAAGAAGTGCCAGACCAGTAAACGCTCTCCAACATCTAAATGATAATGAGAAAGGCTTATTGTTCAAGATGCTTCCGCCTAGCTTGTTCGCACGGATGAAAACGTTATGCACGAGGAGATGACCGATGAGCCCATCACAGGTAACGCGTATGGAAGTGAGGACCACCAAGGATCAAAACATCAAGAGAATGTTTGCTCTTACTTTTGTACTATTGGATTTCCCCTAGCTTTTATGTTAATACTTATTGCTCACGTATCCCTTTTATAGCATGCTGCAATCCATGCTTGATATGCATAGTATAAGGTGGCTCCCCTGACAGCTTTATAACTATGGGACCACCGAATGTAATAACATCACTAATGCTGTTATCATGTATGCAAGGAAATGTGAATAAACTTGAACTTGAACTAGAAGATGACGAACTTGCGGATGTGTTAAGACACCTTCAACGCTTTTTGATGGACATGACGACAATGGACTACTTTCTGCAGTGTGAAGGCAGAGCTGTGAAGCTGCTGCAAGATAAGGCTCAGTGAAGTAAGCTTACATACTTTTGGCAATAAATTTTGTTTTGCAAGCCATTTCCCTCACTTTTCGGTCTCAATCTTGCGCCAATGAAATTTCTGCGAAAGAGCAATTTTTCGCATTCCCTGGCGATATCGCATAGCACGTTTCGACTGTATAGCGCACCGGACTCCAGTGTTTTGAACATGACCATGCAGTGGTTGCCCATAAGACAAATTTTAAAAAACTGTAAAACAAAGATTTTTTAACATCTGCTCCCTGTACTGTGTCACCCAAACATTCATTTGCAACATTCACTTCATTCTGCAAAAATAATTATTCTTCTATCTCCGATAGGTACTGATGTATCACAGTAAAAGGTTTGCTCAGTAAGCAAAATTAGTACAGTACACTTCTGTTCGACTCCAGTTAATTCAATTTTTCGGTTAATTCCATCGTGACCCGAGGTCTCAGCCGGTGCCGATGCACTTCTGCAGGCCCAAATCTTCATTATTTCCATTCTAAAATTAGCTTTTGCTGGATAATTTGAACATGACCAGGCAGCATGCAGGCGCCTAACACCTATGGCGACTCCTTAAGCAGCAAAGTCTGTTTCGGCGGAACTTGGGGACAGCAAACGCGTTGAACGCACGTCATCTTCTGTTGAAGACACCTATTTTCAGCCTATCGTAGAAAAATTTTCAAGCAATAACCGTAGCTCACAATGTCCGGTTACAATATTTACCCACATTTAATGCGCACCTCCATCTTTTCTTTTTTAAAGAAAATCAGCCCATAAATTGCCTGTACAGTGCAATCGGACACGAAACTGAAACCGCATTCACGAGATTCGTACGCTTACCACATAACACAAATGTACTGCGACAAAGCTGACTTTAGGAAATCCGCCACCATGTTGCAACACATATTAGACTCTTGCCTATTTTTCTTGCTAAAATATTGGGTATGCATTAGATTTCTACAATGTTTAGGAGCTTTAATGTCCTTTCTATGTTAGCTTTCTACTTTGTACACATAGGAAGTGAGCGCTGGATAATTCGTTGGTTGTTGGGTCAGTAATTTGAGGTCGAATAACTGGAATGCGACTCTATATTGAGAACTACAGTTACACTACAGCTACCTTCCATTTTATTGTTTAATAACTTCCTAGGCAATCTTTCAGGGCCAATGTTCAGTATATCGCCAAACTGCAATCGTATCACACCCTTTCCAGCCGCTACATACCATGTGAACAAGAAAAGGCGTGAGGCATGCGTGATCAACAGCAGTAGGTGCCCACCATGGCAGCTTGCTCATTGTACTCACCCGCCTGTGTCCCGTCAAAACACCAGCATACACTCAGTTTCCTTTCGCGCTACCAGCAAATCTCCTGGCGGGGCGTTGCACGTTATATTGAACATTCACAGCTATTGCCACCAATCTTACTGCGATAAATACAGTCAAACCTCAATATATCGAACCCGGATATATCGAATTATTGCAATGGTCAAACACTTTCTGTATCACCTGCCTGGAAAATCTCATGCATTTCGCATTTTTGATTTCGAACGGGGTCGGACGTAAAATGGCTTCGTCGATCTCCCCTCCCCAGGCCACATGCACTCTGTTGACAGGCGGCGAGCTTTCCTGCGATACCCTCGAAGATGGCTATGGCGTGGTGGGCGTTCCCGACTGCTGTGCACCATAGCTGCACACATCGAAAGCACCGAGGGCGCCATTTGCTTGTGCTGCTAATATTGTACAATTTTATTCTTTTGGTTTATTCTTTTGATATATGTGTGCCGCTAACATTGTATAAATTTTATTCTCTTGGTTATGTAACAATGTAAATTCACTCCTGCTTGGGCCAAGCAATGGCCTGTAGTATTCTGAAATAAATAAATAAATAAATAAATAAATAAATAAATAAATAAATAAATAAATTTGAACGTAGCGGCGCACACAAGCGGTGGCTTGGCTAGTTCGACGACATCAACGAAGTATTGCATTTGGAGCCCTGACTCCTCCTCGGTGCTGCGCTGTGCGCTTACCGCGCGTCGCGAGGAATGGCGGTTTGCATCCACGAAGAAGTGTGACAGCGCGTGCTCACTGGGCACGCTCAGACGCCTTGGTAGGCGCCACTTCATACTGTGTTATCAACAGTGTTTCAAAATGCTTCGATTGACGGACGTGGAGATCGCAGCGGAAGTAGCGACAAATTTGAAGGCGTTGCCGAAGTTGATCCTGCAAGCGTTGATGATGTCCAGCTCCCAACTTGTACTAAGGCTGTAGCTGCTTTGGCCCTTCTTCGCCACTACTACAGCAGAATAGAAGGCACTGGCCTATCACTTGTGAATCGTTTAGACTATGTTAAGGATGCCACGGTTAAGCACATGGCTGCTAATAAAAAGCAGGCTACACCGCTGCAGTACTTTCAGCTAAAGAAATAAATACCTTGTGTGAAGCTTCAAATGAGCATTCACTGCACCACAATTGGGGCGCGATCGGGGATCTTTGTTTCGAGTGCGCGTTCGATAGCGCCGTTCGCAATTGCCTTAGATTGTACAAGTTTTTGACGCATTTTTTACATTATTTTATATATCGAATTCTGGCTATATTGAACTATTTCACGATCTCCGCGCTGTTCGATATATTGAGGTTCGAATCTTCACTTATCTGTTTCACAGCATGCGTGACATAGTGCTGTTGGAAGCATACTGCATGCTTTTAATAGGCGATGAACCAAACATGCCCAACAGCTCGATTTCCTTTCCCATCGCACTCTTGAAACACCACAAAATAGGAAAATGACAAAGTGCCTCTCGGGCTGCTTGAATCTCACCAGTCTTGTACAGGTCGGCGTCTTGTGCCGCAACAATTCTCGCCACGTTACCATGTCTAAACTTGCCACCAATAATAATAATAATATTTGGGGTTTTACGTGCCAAAACCACTTTCTGATTATGAGGCACGCCGTAGTGGAGGACTCCGGAAATTTTGACTACCTGGGGTTCTTTAACGTGCACCTAAATCTAAGCACACAGGTGTTTTCGCATTTCGCCCCCATCGAAATGCGGCCGCCGTGGCCGGGATTCGATCCCGTGACCTCGTGCTCAGCAGCCCAACACCATAGCCACTGAGCAACCACGGCGGGTGTCTTGCCACCAAGTTACCCCCCACCTGAAGGAGCTGCTGATCCAGGTCGAATTTGAAGTGCCTGAATGTAAGCTTGCCAAAGCCGCAAGGACGACAAAGCATGTCTCGGGCCGCTTGTGCCCAACTAGCTTGAGGCGTGTCAGTGTTTGGTGCTGCTACGATTTGTGCAGATGTGAACTACAGTTGAGTCTGCAAAATTTTTTAGCGGCTTCGCGTTATAAATTTTTGGTTAATACATTTATGATAAATTATTTTCCGAAATGTATGAATTAGGTTCTACTTTACACCATGAATTTGCGAGAGATTTTTGCAAAACCCTCGTAATGGTTAAAAAATTTGACACAATCTCTGAAGTAAAATCACACATTTGTCCACTTCATAGCCTATAACAAAAGCAGGTTACGAAACTGCAATATCAGTTTTTAGCAGACTTATCAATTTATAAGCTTTGCACTTAAAGCATTTTGTACGTTACAACTGTCCTGGTCATCTTTCAGGACCTTTGAGACCCTAAATTGACATTACGCTTACTAAAGCTGGTGGAATGGAGCCTTCTCTCTTAATTGCAACAAACTCAGCAGTTCATTGAGCAGTTGCCTAATGGAAGTTTCTAGTCTCACACATATTTTAATGAGTAGCAAGTTGAAGTTGTTTCCTCGCAAAGCAGTACCGTGTTGAAAGCAAGCAGGGACAGGCGGAGCCAGTGCGACTGCAGTTACCTGGTAAAGCCGCTGTGTCATTGAAGGTGGGATCAGGGCATCTGACAGGCCACACACAAACAGTATGGGCACCGTCACCTTAGGCACCTTGTCAATGGACCGAAACTGCAATGCAAAAGTAAAACATCCATTCTGTACAGGCCATATCAATGCCACCCACATGCTAATATCACGTGAAAAATGTGCATCGATGTAAAAAAGAGACTAGCACTCTACTGTGTGCATGTTTCGTGCCCTGTAAACATTACGGCGATTCTTCTTATAACTTGCCAGACATGATGGCACATGATATTTTGAGTCCGTTGTGATGACATACCCTGCCATCATGACATCATGCTGTCAAACTCCCTTGTACCCTGCTAAGTCGCTATAATTTTCTGACTGGCCATCCCTTGCCTTGATGCTGCATGTCAAGATACATGTTTTGAAAAACAGCACACTCCAAACCTCACCGGCGACACTTTGTAAATTTCAATATGTGCCGTAATGTAATTGACGAAGAATATAATTAGTGAGTCTTTATTAATTAGTGGCATATGTGTTTCAAATTTTCGTGCATGCCTGCCACTCTCAACCATCCAGCTTGGGGTTGCCTGCAACCTGCAATCTTTGGTATAAAATTGTAGAAAACTTAAAAGTGGTCACCCCGTATGGAACAACGTGCCACACCCCTGCAAGAGTGCTTCTCCAAGTGTGTACGCAATCACATCTCGGGTCGTCTGAAATATTTAATGCTGACGAATTTGAAATGGCACTGTTTTGGCAGATGCTGTAAAACAATAAAACAGGGAATCTGAAGGGCAGTACGTGCCAGGGCAGAAAAATGAGCAGGGTGTGTGTCTCAGTTTTGCTCACTGTGCGTGGACGGCTTGCACATACTGTGGCCGTTCATTACAGGCATGAGGAGATCTCCGGGCTGCTGCAAGAACTTCACAGGCCTCCCAGTCCAATACGCATCCCACAAGAAAGAAGCGTAGATTGCAGTAAATTTTTCGAGTGAGTGGCACCGACACGAGATACTGAATTGAAGATGGACTACTGGGTTCATCTTGCACACAGGGAATTTCTGTGAATGGCACTTTATGGTTTTGTGAGAGGCCAAAACAAATGCGAACCAAACCCTACCAAGAACGAAATTTAGCACTACGTTTTTGGTGCAACAAAACTAACGTCTGCGTAGTGTTGGCAGTCACCGACGCAGTGGCCAGAGGGCAAGGGCCGAAAACAAAGGAACCGCGAGGCGTCGGAGCACGTAACAGCACGTAAGAAGAGACGGACGGACTTAGCATGGATGAGAGCTAAGGACGACTGGTTCAAACAAGTTGGTTGCAAAACCAAAATCCAACACAACAGTCTGCCTCGTTGGCTTGTTGTTGAGGTATGACGATTGGTTGTTTAAACGCTGTATTGTAACAGGCATGTGGCTTGGCACGTTCCCGCTCAATTCGCAGCATGAGAGGTACAAGTGTGCTGATGGGGGCCATGGCGCATATCCGTACAGGCTGGTTTGCTTCTGCCCTGCATTGAATTCTGCCTTACTCTGAATAAAAACGAGCAAACAGCTCTTCTGTCAGTCTGATGCACCATGGTCTCGTGTCTGGGCAATGCTGGCTTTTAGGGTTAGCTTTGCGACTCCACAGCGCGAGCGACTTTTCGCATGCAAAAAGTAAGTAATCTTTTGTGAGTACAACACAGTTTTAGAGAAGCAAATTTGTGAATTCCCACGTTTCACAATCCCAGGAAACTGTCCAGGACGTGCGGATGTTCCAGATAAGCTTCAGACAGGCCTATTTTATATTCTAAATTATCAGTATATGAAACTATTTCCCAATGCACTTCGAGTTTGATATATCTGGGATCAACTGCACTTTCATTCATTTTGTGCAGACCCGACTGCAATATTTTTTTTCCTAATGCCAATGTGCATGCTTAAGATGAATAATGGTAAAATATTTGGCTGTAACACCTGGAACTGGGTACCTTTTTCCACCCACCTGGTTCTTGTAGCAGAAGTCGGGCAGCCATCGCAGCAGACGCCACCCAAAGAGCACGCGTGCCATATCGGGGATGGAGGAGAATGTGTTCTCCACAATGACACCCAGCAGGTGCTGGGCCTGGTCGGGGCGTGAGGCTAGGTCCAGTGCCACGGCTCCCCCCAGCGAGCGACCAAACACCAGCAGCCGCGTCTGGTCCAGCCCTGGGTGTGAGAGCAGGAACTCCAGGCCTGCCTGCGCATCCAGGTACAGCCCTGCATGCACCAAGCCCATGAACCAGTTCTTGAAGGGACACTAATAGAAAAATGATTTCCCCTGTATGTAATAAAGTACTCTTCCGTTATGCCAGAAACGCCACACTCACTGCAACAGCCAGAAAAGGTGGAATAAAGAAAGGCAGAATTTTCCACACCTGCTCACTGTGACGTTATAGATTTTGATGATACGACCTCATTAATAGCTTATTGGTAAAGATGGAATATACATTGCATTCTAAAAGACCCAAAGATTGAACTTGACAAGTAGTTCTGAGAAACTTTTATTGAGCCAATGCAACTCTAAGGGTATCGTTAGTAGTGTCGACAGAGTAACAGCCTCGACCAGTTCTCGGCAAACGAAGTCACAAACAAGTGGCGAGCATGTGCCGAAGATGCTACACGCAGGCACACATCAGTTCGGCTTATCTACCCGATACATCTTCGTTTCTTGGAATAAAACTAAACAACTTGAATGTTTTAACTAAGAACAAAACCTCTCAAAAGAATACACAGCACCGATCACCGATAAAAGTTTGTGTACGCAGTTCAGAAGGTTTAGAGCTCACAGAACTTTCACGAAATTGTCGTCATATCTCAAACGCTGTGGTTGCCTTCTTCGCGCTGGTATCTTCTTGGCTCTCGTGTCGGTGGTGTAGTGGCGGGAGAGCTTTCATTGTTTGGTTGGACTTGGCAAGGGGACTCGTTCTCGTGGCTGTCGTCTGGTATGTAGTCATCACTAGGCGCAGTGCTGAAAGGCTCAGCCGTAGCCATGAGATGTTGTCGGTTGCGTCGCAAAACGCTGCAGTCTTCGGTGGCGACCTGGTATGACCTTGGTTGGGTAGTTGCGTTAAGAATCTTTCCTTTCGGTGACCACGAGTCTCCTCATACTCTGACAACCTGGCTGTTTTGTAGTGGTGCAAGACTGCATCTTGCGGGTAGGTACCGTCCATGTTTCTTTACGGACTGTCTGTGAGCTTCGTTGAAGTCTGGGAGAGTTGTCCAAAGTCATCTGCCCTGAAGTAACCGTCTTCTAGCGGACTGCTCCTGTAAGCGAGCAATCCAAGCCACAAATTATCGTTCATCTCTGACATCTTCTTTAAAATTCTCTTTACTATTTGAACACCTTTTTCCACGAGGCCATTCAAGCGAGGAAACCGTGGGCTGGACGTAATGTGTTTAAAATCGTACTTCTTGGCAAACAGTGCAAACTGATGACTCGCAAACTGCGGACCATACCGTGCAAACACTGCACTGAGCCTTCTCACAGCTGTGGCCGTCGTTGTGTCACTTAGAAGTTCCACCTCCGGAAAGTTGGATAACGTGTCACAAACACACAGGTACGATTTTCTAGCTCACTGAAAAATGTTGACACCCACTCGGTACCATGCATATTCAGGCACAGGGCGGTCCATGAGCGGTACACTTTGCTGCCGGTATGCATACTTCTGACAGACTGCGTACCTCTTGATCTGTGCTTCAATGTCAGCATCAAGACCAGGCCAAAACAGCAAATTACGCGCTCGAGATTTGCATTTATTTATTCCCAAGTGGCCTTCGTGAATTCTTCAAAGTAGCTCAGGGCACATGCTTGATGGAATCACCACTTTGCATCCCTTAAGGAACACACCACTCAAGACAACCAATTCACTTTCGAAGGATTTTAGTGTCCCAGGGACTGGGACCGCTTTACAAGCAATGAATGACTTGACTCAAGTAGTCGTCCTTGCTAGTTTCTTCTGCCAACCGCCTCAGAGTTTCCTCGCTGACAAGTGATGACAAAACACTTACCGCGTGAACTTCCATGTCATCGTCGATGTCTTCTTCTGGGTTTTCGACCGACGCTCGAGACAGCATGTCAGTGACCACCAAATGTTTTCCTGGAACAAATTGGAGTTTGTAGTGGTATTTAAGCAAACGAAGAAAAAATCACTGCAGTCTGGATGGCATTTCTCCAATTGGCTTCTCCGAGATTGCTATTATGGGTAGGTGGTCTCTCTCGAGGACAACGTTACGTCAGCACACAAAATGGTGAAACTTTTCGCGCCCGAAGACAACAGCCATAACCTCTTTTTCTGTCTGTGAATATCTACGTTGCCCTTCGGTTAAGACGTGTGAGGCATAAGCGATGGGCTTCCAAGAACCCTCATAAAGCTGCCAGAGAGCCGAGCCTATTCCATTTTGCGAAGCATCAGATGTTATCTTTGTAATCCCTTGAGGATCGAAAATCGCCAGCACAGGATCTTTGCTCAGACTGTCACAAATCATTTTCCATTCTTTAGCGTGGTTTTCCGTCCACTCAAAGGTACGGTCTTTCTTTGTCAAGTCGCGAAGCAGTTTCATTTGGTCTGCAATTGGTGGCAGGAACTTCGACAAATACAGTTTACGACACAGAGCATGCGCTGCACTGCTTGCTTGTCAGTCGGCGGGGGCACACTTAGCAGACAGCTGACCAGGGTAGGATTTGGGCGTATGCCGCCTGCCGCAATAACACCGCCAAGAAAAAAAACCTTGCGCACGGCAATGCTGCACTTGTCTGCATTAAACGTTAGGCCAGCTTTCTGTGCTGCTTCTAGTACCGCTCGTAACCTCTCATCGTGCTCTTGTCTTATTATTTATTTATTTATTTATTTATTTGTTTGTTTATTTATTTAATACATACTGCTAGCCTTATATATAAGGCTGTAGCAGGGTCGGCACACAAATACAACTGTGAAAGTGGTATCAAGCATGGTTAACAGTTTCTGTTAATAACAATTTCAAATACTGCTGACAAAGAATAAAGGCAGTACAGACACTTTCCTGCAAGTCCTGTCAATGTATGCAATTCGTATATACAAAGGTATTAATAGCACTATAAACATATTTAAAAAAAAAGAAAATTTACCACGAACAATTACTGACATGAAAAACACCAATACATATATTTAATTTTTCAAGCTAGGGCACTAGAGAAATATAATTGGTTAGTCTTGAGACAAACATATCAGTTTAACTACTACCAACGATGGGTTCAGGTACTGCATTCCATTCTGTTATTGTCCGTGGGAAAAATGAGAACTTAAATGTATCATTGTGGAATCCATACCCTTTCAAGTGTGTACTATGTTTTGTTCTAGTGGGCCTGCTGTCTGAGAATGATAGGAGTTGTCGGCTATTGTGGCACCCCACTCGATGACGCCATCAATGTACACTTGCACTCTTGGCAGTGTCTCGGATATTTCGCTAAGAGCCTTTTGAAAAACTTCTGGGGCGGAGGCTACACCGAAGGGCAGCCTTAAAAAGCGGTAACGACCAAAGGGAGTCGTGAACGTACAAACTGTTGACGTTTCATCATGCAGCGGTATCTGGTGAAACCCCGAGCTGGCATCAAGCCACGTAAAAAAATGTGCTCCAGCTAGTTCCGATTCGATAGCTTCTCGACGCGGCATCTCATAGTGCTCGTGCTTGAGGCTGTCATTAATTTTCCTCGGGTCCATGCATGATCGTGGTTCTCTGTCCTTTTTTCTGAAAATAACTAGAGGACTCACCCAGTCTGTCGGCTGGTCTTGCTGGGCTATAATGCCGGCTTTGACCATACGGGCAAGTTCTTCGCGCAGAGGCTTTTTCAAGGAAAGGGGCACACTGTGGGCTGTCTGAACAACTGGCACCGCACCTTCTCGAAGAACTATGTGGTATGGTCGCTTGATACATCCAGTCCCAGAAAAAAAGGTGTCGAAACTGTTGGACAACTGTCTCGCTGCTGCTTATTCCGATATCGTTTACGGTGCGCAAGAACAGTCCAAGCAATTTGCTGGCTCGCAGTCTAAGTATGGCATGTCGGTTCTTCTTCACGACGAAGAAATTAATCGTTGCCGTCTTGCTTCCGATGGCGACCGTGGTAGTCATGAATCCGATATGCTTGATGATTCCTCCATGGTGAGATTGTAGGATACAGTTGCTTCTAGCCAAGGATACCCTCGGCTGCAGCTTTTGTAGGCAGAGAATGGCATGAGGTTGGCTGGCGATCCTATGTCAACTTTGAAGTCTTGTGCCATGTCTGCAACTTGCACTCTGACCACCCAGTCACGGTCACAAAATCTTCCAACGCTGTTGACAGATACATCAAGGATGTCAAATTCTGCTTCGCTATCTTCGGTGCTCCTCACTTCCCGAACTTCTCTATTCACCTTGCAACGGACAACGAAATGATTCTGACCTTGTAATTTTCTGCACACTTTGCCAAATGCAGGGCAGCTTCGCAGACCGTATGCACGTCCACACCTGCGGCACTTGAACATTGCAGGCTGCTCATCGCACTGCTGCTGCTTCGTATGGAGCCATAGTTTGACAGTGTCAATCTGTCCCTGTTCTCAAGACCAGATTTTGCTTTGCACAGCAGTAATTTCCACAGCCTTGCGGACTTCTTCCGCTTTAGCCAAGGTCAGTTTCTTATCCTGCAGCAGCTTTTGCCTTACTTTGTCATCATTTGTACCAAAGACTATTTGGACACGTATGAACGACTCTGCCATGGTGCCAAAATTGCAGGAACGAGACATCTTCCTGAGCTCTCTGACAAACTGTTCGACCGGCTCAAATTGAGCTTGGATGCGTTGCCTAAACAGGTAGCACTCGTGCGCTTCATTCAGCTATTCTTCACAGTAGGTGTCGAACTTGGCGATGACAGTTGCGTAACTTTCCCGGCTCTCATCATCCCCGAAGGTAAAGTTGTAAATTTCCGGTGTGTCGCCGCCTGCCACGGTTAGCAGTAAAGTAATCTTTGGGGCATCTGGTTGAGGCTTCTTGTCAGGCTCGGAGGCAACCAAAAAAAATTCAAACTTCTGTTTGAAAAGCTTCCATTGCTTACTGATTTCGCCGGTGCAGTGTTGCGGTTCCGGTGGCTTCACAATTCCATGCTTCTTTACTGTGCCCGAGCACTATGGTCGTGACTTCTGACACCATGCATCGTTAGTAGTGTCGACAGAGTAACAGCCTGGACCAATTCTCAGCAAACAAAGACACCCAAGTGTTTATTCATGCTTGTTTTATACCCAGTACTGGAAAGGGCACAAAAGTGGCGAGCATGCGCCGAAGATGCTACACACAGGCACGTATCACTTCAGCTTATGTACCTGATACACTAAGATGGAAAAATGCTTAAAAATTTGTGACATCACACTTGACATACCAGCACAGAAAAAGAAAGGAAACAAAAAAAAATAAGGACTGTACTTGGACCTTCAATTTCTCTTCTAATCATCAAAGCAGCAAAAGTACTGATTATAGAGCTTTCAAAGAATACCTTATCTGTCTAAACTGATTTAGTGTTTTTTTCTAGTGTCCCTTTAATGCCCCAAGGGCCCTTGTTAATGCGACAACACTAAGGGCCCCGTGTTGCAGAAAATCCGGTGTCGTCGTAGATGTCGGCGCCAGTGTCTGCAGCCGAGAAATTAATCCCGAGCCCTGCATATTCTATATGATCGTATAATATCACTAAAGTTGCTTATACCTAGTCTTACATTCTTTACAAGCTTATTCTTTGGAATTTTGAGAATGGCAGCCCACAAACAAATGTCATGAAACAAAACACCGACAGCGCCTGCCTTTTATGTTAAAGGGGCACTAAAGGTTAATATTAAGTCAATGTGGACTGTTGAAATATCATCCCAGAAACCTCGAAACGCTTGTTTCATACAAAGAAGAGACTTATATAAAAAGAAAATGCGTTCTGAAGCGTCCGCGTACCTCTAGCGCAGTTCAAATTGCCCGCCCTCCAATGAAGGAGTGGTGACGTCATGGTCTCATAGTGACATTGCGCCGTCGGTGAGTAAAACGGCGTCCGCAGACGACGCTACGGCTTTTGTGCACAAAATGCAAACGCGCGGCCAGAAACAGAGCCAAGACAGAGCCGACAGCAGCGCAAAAGCGGAACTGTGGTGGCTAGTGGAAGGGAAAGTGCGCGATAAGCTGGTTCTTTATTTTATGACGCCAACTTTGACGCTCATTGCAATGGACGACCCTGACAATGACACACTGGCTCGCGATGCTGGGCACGGCTTCAGCCATGTAAGCACTGATGAATGTGACCTGCTGCTGAGGACTCATGCTGCCGGCATGGTTGCGTACTACTACGACGGCAACTTTATGTCATGGCCGTACATATTCGCACATATTTAGCTTTTCCTTTGTGAAAATCAAATGCCGCACTCACCGCCCCGCCTTACAGCTGCAGTTGTTCTTGCACTTCGGAGAATGCAGGCAAGACCGACGGAACAGCGCTACGAGAAAGCATTGCTTTGAAACGCATTCCACACAACTTCAGTAAGTCGGCGTTGAACTCGTAATCCTCTGGACGAAAGTGCAGCGAGCACACTATGCAATTTTTCGGCTCTTTGCCAACACGCTGTAGCACAGGTATGACACTTAAACACTTCGAACGGAGAGGTTTGATCGTTGGCACACAGTGATAAGTAACGTTGGATTTGCCGCTGCAACTGCGCTTGGCCAAGTTCTGAGGACCGTTCGCGCATCCCATGGCATCACACCGACGTGGCATTCTCGCTGCTTCTTCCAAATGCAAGTTTCAAGAGCAAGCAGAACCAGTACAGCATGACGCGATAATGAAACAACTGAAACTCCAAAGGGCGCGCGGCGCAGAGTTGAGCGCGCAGAGTCGAGCGAAAACGAAACTTTTCGACCACTCATACTACTGAGGGCTCACGTCAAAATGTTATTTTTTCTAAGAATCTAATAGAAGTAGACAAGTAGCATTTTCTTCCGTCTTATAACCTAATGAAATGATCTTTTTAATATGAGTACAGTGGAATCTCGATGATACGATCACGGCTAATACGAATTTCTGGGTGATACGAATTCTTCTGTGGTCCCGGTCGAGCCCCATTACTTTCCAACGTGCTAGAGAACGGTTGTTACGAATCCATTTTCGATCCGCATCGGTTGATACGAATATTACCGAAGACACTTTGGAAATTTGAAAGTGTGTTTGGCGAAGGCCAGACGCTGCTGCCGTCTGCGCTCCGCTTCCCTGGCTTTACTGTTCGGTGAAATGGCCAGTCGCTGCTGCCGTCTGCGCTCCAATTCATTCGCTTTGGTGTTCGGCGATATCGCCTGTCGCTGCTGCCGCTTGCGTTCTGCTTCCCTGCCTTTAGTACCCGGCGATGAGTCGCTGTTGGCGTTTCCGTTCTGCCTACCTTGCTTTTGCATCTGGTGACATGTTCATTCGTCGCACGCGCATTCGCTCCTTGTTCTTCTGGCGTTTGATGTTGGGGGAATCCGGCGTCCGCTGCCGCTTCTAGAACCGCTTGGCGCGCAATCACTGCGTCGCTTCGCAGCTACGGGTCGCACTCGACTGCAACGAGACGTCTGACGAAGAAGCGGCGGTGCAGCTGCCACCGCCGACGCCCGCGTGCTCATTCTACCGCTACTGTGTGACGTCACAGTTGCTATGCGCAGCTGCGTCCCCGACCGGCGCGCTGGTTGCTAAGGAGGGGAGGAGGTTGCGCCGCTGCGCGGAGAAGAGGCCACAGTTGGCACCATTCCAGCGCACGGACGGACGTGACCGCGAGCCCCACCGACGGCAGTGAAAGAGAACAGCGCACAGTTACGTGATTTCTCCCTCTCTCTTTTGGTGCGGAGGCGCGGTCGTGGTGCCGGACAGCGCGGAGGCCTCGACAGGGCGCGAAAAGTTTGAAGCGGTGGCACTTTTGTTGCTTTTCCTCCTTTTCCGTGTGCCATCGGACGGAGTGGATGCTGTGCTTCTAGCCGCGTTCTTGTCTTTGACGTGGGCGATGGCGAAGGACCACCACCGGCGGCTGAAACGCTGCATGCGCTCGAAGTTCTGAGGCGTGCTATGGCCGCGAATGAAATCAGCGACGACACGTGGATGCGTTTTTATGGATTTGAACAAAGTCTGCTAATTGACCTGACAAAGAAAAAGAAGCAGAAGGACATCGGAGACTCTTCCTTCAAGAAATAAATGCTTTTTACATACGTGTGCCTGAGTGAATTCACCTCTCACTCTTTAATTTAGCTAGATTTAACTGTTTGGATGATACGAATTTCGGCTAATACGAATATTTTTCGTGACCCCGTGAGATTCGTATCATCGAGATTCCACTGTAGTTGAGTACTAGTGACATAAATTATGAAGAGGAGTGCCTTCGTCATCGGGCTAGTACCGGAATGTCGCTAGGGGGTCTCAAATCGTGTCATGCATTTACCTCAATTTCTCGGTTACTAAAGCTCTGTTCGCAATTATATTGACGCCTTAGACGTTCTAGAGCCTTGCTTTATCACTTTAACTTGACTTCATAGTAAACTTTAGCGTCCCTTTAAGTCTTCTCAGATTGAAATATCAGAAATGCAAAACAACAACAAAATAGTAAGTTTGTCTTGAGAGGACCTGGGCTGGCGTGGCCCTGACACCTGTGGCCAAGAGTGACAAACCTACTTGACAGTCGTAGAAATTTCTTATAAACGGCAAATATACTTACGTTTCCTTGGCCTTTCAACATAGAGTATCTGCTACTGTAAACTCTAGAGAACAAGCACAGACATGCCAGCTCAAATGTCTTCCTTGCTGCTCCAAGCTGACACAATGTGGCATGGGAATTTCTCGGTATAAAGCAACTGTTTGACAGCACTGACCTTCCTCACTGGGAGTGCCCTCGCTGCGACCGTAGCCCCGGTACTCGAGCAGCAGAATATTGCATCCACAGCGGTGGAAGAGGCCACCTACATTCGGCAGCCTGCAGCAATGTCACATCACCAATTGGCTTCTCAAAACACAAACAGCAGTACAGAGGTCAAAAGAATTGGGCAAAACTGGTGCTGTATTTGCAGTTAAATGCTTTATTCCATTAAAGAGCCAGCATGTGCAAATATATTCTATATTTTCCCATATCTCGTCAAACACTACACTATTCAGCATTTGCTTTGTTTCAAATTTCTGTATGGGTGGTGTCGAAATCCATGCTCCGAGTAACAAAGGCTAATTTCGAAGGCTATGGCTTTGCTGACTGCACTCAACAAGACGCCATTCACAGCATGTTTTAAATATTACCCATTCAAAACTTTTAAACTATTCAATATAAACAAATTCAAAAACATAAGTGATCAAAAGTTGCAGTTTTGGTGAGCAAGTCGCATTGCTATTGACACGGCTGAAAGAAATGAAGGCAACGATGAGTCTGTGGGTTGACCCTAGCAAGGCTGGGCTCGGTCGCTCGGGTCACAAATGTGTGGGAGGTGGCGTGAAGTGGTAGCCGGCGTGGCCACGATTTATTTAGGCCGGCCAGCCACGGTGCAGCAGGATCTCAGAAGCAGCTGACAGAGCGGCCGCTCAGGTCGAGCACGCTAGCATTTTCTATTCTCGTGCTCTCTGCACGCGAGCCCACCTTCTTCTTCGTCCACCTTGGAGGCGTTAGTCACACTGCTACAAGTTCCTCTACAATCACGAGGCAATTTTTCGGTGCAGGAGAACAGCACGCAATGACAAGTCGAACTAGAAATGCTGCTAGATTTTTCTGACATGCCCAATAATTAGGAGATCTCCCCAGCTATGAAAGCAGTCTTTTCCTACATGCCCATGTAGAGAGAGTGGCAGGGCGCCACTCTCTCTACTGAACCAATATAAAATAGGGCTGTGCTAATGCTCGAATACTCGATTTTTCAAATATTGGTACCGTCGGCGAATGACACGGCTGTGCTTGCTGCCTTGACATGTGCATCGTTCTTACGAAGCGCAATCTCTATCGGTACAAAGGTTCATCTAGGTTGAGGATACCGATTGAAACATGCGAGCAGACAGACAAACTAGGCATGCATGCTTGCAGTAGTTGCAGGCTGGTTGACTGCAAACCCGAACACCACTTCGACGGCGATCAATCTAACCCACGCACGTGCTTTTGCGACCGACCACCAATGGGCCACCTACAGGAACAAATTAGCGACGAGCTTTCCGTGACAGTTTGCAGTCCATTATCATTATGTCCAGTGGCAAACTTTCATCAAGGCCGCACCATTGGCCACACTGCCTAGCCTGTTAGGCCTAATTGGAGCTGCGCTGTTGGGTGTCGGCAACTGAGGTTATGGTTACCAGATCAACGCAGATCTATTCACAGTGGGTAGTTACATGGCCCTCCGAAAGCTGATAAACAGCTTCACCAACAAAAGCGAGTGCATGGGATGACCGCTACATGTTCACAGCTGCCATTTTTGCAACATACCATGCAGTGGCTCCTCGTTCCGAACGCTGTTCGTAGGTGCACAATGGTCTCTTTTCATAGCTTTAAGTGACCCGCCACAAGACTAGCTTAGGATTTACTTACTGGCTCTAAAATATCCTGCAAAAGGGCGGTGATTCTCGGCTACAGATGCATTATACAGACTGCAGACAAAAAAGGTGGGGCATGTTGTGCCAACTTGCTGAGGGTCTGCCAATTTCAGAACTTTTTACCGTCGGCACCAACCATGGTCGACACGTGTGGTGTCAATGACTGCGCGGAACAGTGCCAAGTGACGTGATGCACATTCCCTGCTTTTGTCTGTAATGCAGATTGGTCTTGTAACGAGCTGACAAATGACCCACAAAAACCACCTGCCATAAAGATGGTAAAACCCTCCTGTTTTGAGGAAAAAACTGGAAAGCAGCACTTTGTAAACAATAGAAGATTGCCTTGAAACACAGCATGGTCCACTATTAAACTGAAAATCCCATTGGAATTTAGGACAACTTCACTGTTTTTTCAGCTTCAGAAGCAAAAAAGCACTTGGTCCTGTTTCCCAGACATTCCGTCAATAAAATATATTTTCCAGACCTTCACATGCGAACTGAGTTATCAGTGCTGGCATACTAATTTGGTGAGCCCTTTATTAAGAGTAGAGCAAACTATGCATCTTGATTCATAGATACCCAAGTTAATGATAGATAGCAGGATTGTTAAGTAATATGATTAGCCTCCTCAGCATGCACAAAATCTGGAAGCAATTTAAATGTTTTCATTAAATTTTCTGATATTATATATTCAATTGGATATTTGACTTTTTCCTTAATTTGATGTGGTATTCAATTCGAAATCTACTATTCGGTACTTCTACAACCCTAATATAAAATGACAACTGAAGTTTTGGACGTCAGCCACTTGCATAACGTTGAAGATGTTTGGGAGCGTTCAGGTTGGCCCGCACTCAATGATGTTGGTGGCAAAGTACCACTCTCAAACAGCCACTGGGAAATGACCTTTGCCAACTTCCGAAAAAACTGTAACTTTGGTTGCCGCAACCCATAAAGCAGTGCTGGTTAGGCATAACAAGTTCGAATATTCAAAACTTTCAAATAACGAATCAAAAAGTATCCTATTTGAGTCTGTCTTAAAATTGAATAGACGCTATACGTAAGTGCCAATATTTTTCTTATACTTTTTTAATATTTTCAAACGAGACTGCACTCAACTAAATATAAAGTGGGAGAAGAAGTATAGTAAACTTTCAACAATGCTGGCATAGTACAGTAAAACCTCATTAAACTGTAACTGCTTAAACAGTAGTTTCCTTTTAAAAGTAGTAAAGTCAAATACCCGACTCAATGGCCATTGAACACAATGCATTTTGTATGCGCATAAACTGTGCCAACTTATTGCGTATGTATCGGTTAACACGTAGTGTATGCACTTTTCGTAGTGCAATCGCAGCGGTAGGTTCGTGAGGCAGAAGAACGGGCCTCAGAGATCAGAATGGCCTCCAAGTGCAAACGCAGAAGGTACTCGGAAGCGTGGAGCAACATTAATACCAACCTCATTTCAGCGTTGACCAAGAGTGTTGTGGCTGGCTAGTGGTGGCCTGTGTTGTCGTGTCATGCAAGCTGGGACTCACGTCATGGCGAAGCTCAGACAAAAACTGGGTGCTCAGCATAAAAGACAAATTGGACATCATTTGTGCAATCGAACGTGTCCCGAAGTCGGTGCTGGCACACGAGAGGGATCTACCGCTGACTATGGTTTGGGGCATTTGGAATGCGAAGGAGAAGACGATCGGCAGTGCTGCTAGGACCACGAAAAGATGTCGGCTATGAGGTTCAACTTTTTGCCATTGTTGCCTCTGTTATGGCCGAAGTGTCGCCTCATGACAGTGATGAGGACGACACACAAAGTGACAGCATGGGTGATTCAGGCCCGTCAATGGCAGAAGCTGTGTGTTACATAAGCCTAATGCGGGTGTTTGCTGAGAAGAGGGGCTAGCAGAAAAGCCGGCTTGCAGCTTAAGGAAGCTTGAGGCTGCTGTCGTTGCTGCTAGGCCGTGGTGGCATCAAACGGAAATAACAGGCTTTTGTCACGCGAAATG
Organism: Dermacentor albipictus; assembly: GCF_038994185.2. Taxonomy (NCBI): domain Eukaryota; kingdom Metazoa; phylum Arthropoda; class Arachnida; order Ixodida; family Ixodidae; genus Dermacentor; species Dermacentor albipictus. The sequence continues at coordinate 15,564,753 of NC_091825.1, read as the reverse complement.
AATAAATACTGCATGTTTTCTACACTTTCATTGCACTCTCTCAAGAGTTCCAGTTTTGACAGGTAAGTGGGCGATCTCACGCTACTTTGGTTAAGTACTACAGCTGTTTAGTACATACATTTTCAGAGCTCTGGCCAACTACAATTTAACGAGGTTGCACTGTATAGACATAATATACAAGAGCTTGCATAGTGGAGCAGGCTGCGTCACTCACGTGGCCATACTTTAAAGGCACTACAGCGATCATTCGCACTCTCTGAAGGGCCCCGTGCATGTGAAGAAACTGCTCGTTTGCTCCTAATGCTCCATTTGTGCTTTAATAAACAATGCTTCATAACATACTATGTAATCAAAGAAACTTGCTAACCTTAAGAATACTGGAATGTGAGCATCGTTTTATATTAATTGTGATAATGGCTATTCAATATTCGAAATGTATTCAATGTTCTATTCGATTTGCCTCTGGGACTACTTGATTCGTATTCAATTCAGTCTCATAAGTCCCTATTCAATGCACACTAATAATAACAACCAACACCATGCAGCTGTGACAACAAATCTGTAACCGACTGGCACTGTGGCAGGTGGCAAACCATTGCGAGAATTTGTCACTATGCCGATATGTTTGTACGAGTGGCTTATCGACGATGGAGCCCAAGGCCATGTGCACGGGCTAGACCAGGGTTCTCCAAACTATGGCCTTCGGCGCCCTTTTGGCCAGCCCACTGGCAGCAGCAGCCAAACCGATAATGGTGGGACTATGTTCCGCTGCAATGCCACCCCTCTGCCTGGATGCACGGTTCTCCACAAAACCGTGTGCTATCGCACTTCTTTCTTGGAGCCGGCTACACTGCAGCTATGGATCTCGCCACGACAGCACCTCATCTGAGGTAGCGCTGATGAATCAGGAGCCTCAAGCGACCATCACATGTGGAGCATGCGACTCTGATTAGCCAGAAGATGTGACAAAGCTTTGTTGACTTCACCCAGGCACGGCATGCTCAGAGAGCTTTCGCCAGCTTATCACCCGTGTCTTTAGTATAAGTTCCTTTCTTCAATCCATAGAGTGCATGGCACAATAACAGGCAAATACATCCTTAAAGAATTTAAAAAGATGGTACGCATACAGTTTGTAGTAGGGCAAACTAAAATCTGTTACAATTGATGGGGGGAAAAGATGCCCGGATTTAAAAAATCACTCTTGGCATGTGCTGTGTCCTGAAACCTGTTGTTTCAGCTTCTAATGTTATGAGGTCGCATGGGCTCAATCATTGCCAGTTCCGTAAATTTCTAAAGGCAACGGAATCCAAGCTCATAGACATAACACATCACACGGTAATTCGGTGGCCGAGCTGCAGAAAATTTTTCTTTAAGCTTAAGGAGGAAAAAGAATTTCTTGCACAGCAGGATCATCCCGAGTCACTACTGTCCAGTCGCGGGTGTGTCTGGAAATTGGCCTTTCACGTCGACCTAATGGACCACAGAATAAGCTCACTGACGAGCTGCAAGGAGACGCACACCTCAATCGTGACCTGTACAAGGACTAAGAAGGCTTCAGGCCAAAACTGCGGTTCTTCAAGTTTGTTGCAAGTGCAAAATCAAAAGTGTGTGATCTGCTGCTTCTGTTCAAGGATTAGTGCAGACACAGCCTTTTCCCTTCATATGCACAAAGTATCCTGGACTACGACGCTCCGCCTACTGAATGTCACCGTTCATTTTGGAAGTTCACGTAGATGCCACCACTACCAATTTTGTTGGCTATGATACGCCAAACTCGGAGGTTACCCCTCAACTTAACATTAAGTCCACGGAGTCCCATCCATTTGCTGTGCTACAGTGTACGAGACAGCTAAGCGTGGCTCGGTATTCTTGCACCAAGTGGCAAGTAGCACATTTCTTTTCACAGTTATCTCTACAGCAACCACTCAATTTCCGAGGGTCAAAAGAAACAATCTTTATTTTGCTCGTGTGAGTATGCCAGCAGTACCCACATTGGCTAAGTGATGGATGCCACACTGTGGACTTGCGTTGAGAGGATTCCTAACATATTGAGCTTCAGCCACGGTGGCAACACACCTCGAAGGTGTGCAATTTGAGAAGCAGACGACCTGTTCCAGTTGGATGTTGGCGCTCGGGCTGGCTCGCCACGTGCCTGGAGCCACGTCGCCAGGCGCACACAGTTGTCCTCAGCGAGCCGCAGTAAGTGGGCTTGTCGCAGCCCACCACAGCAGCCGTGGTGCACTTCGTAGCAGATGCAGCTACATGCAACTGTGCGCAACGCTTGCTATGTGCACATCAGGGCTGGAGTGCGTGCTCGTGCTAATGTGCTTCAGTCTGGCCATGACAGATGGTGTCTTTCTCCTGCACCAGCTTGGCCGACGGATGGTAGCCACATGCACACTGCACATTTTGAAGCGCTGTCAATAGCTCAATATGAAGTGATATCTGCCAGGGCATCTAGCCAGGAGTCTCCCTGAGTTGGCACATACTAGCAAGTGTACATGTGGTGTGACCTTATGTTTCTCGTGGTTCACGGCTAGCTTTAGCGTTAAAAATTTAAACGAGTGAAACCCAACAGCTGTCATACCGATAAGCAGGGTGGAAAAAGTTTAGTTTCTATGCAGGTGGCTGCAGCCGTGCGTGAGCAGACAGTAGTCGGCTTCAGGGACTCGTCATATCGAAATTCGAAACACACATTCTGGCTTGCTTTAGCCTGCTTATTAAACTACGTCTATAAATAGACACAGTACAAGTAAAAAAAAGTGCACTGATCAAAACACGATATTTGATTGACATTAGCTATGAGAGAATATCAGTTGTCTACAGGAATCTTGCATTTGAAGATGTATGCAAGCCACCGGTAGCTTCAAAGCGGGTGAGGAGGCAGCCTCATTCAAAAAGAGTGTGTTTGAGAAAAAGGTGACTTCACGCTTTACTTGGGAGCGCCATGTGCCGTGCACGACTTGCAATTTGGCCGAGATGTTCACAACAGCGTGTGCTATCCGAAGACTATGCCTTTTCACCAAGCTCAAGGGGTGATTCCAGGCCCCTTTGGGTAAGGTATACAGTACGGCATCGATTACGGTTCATACACAGTATACTGCAACATATAGCAAGTAAGGTTGCATGGCTGCAATAACAGCGAACAGAGAGAAATTTTTAAAAATATGAGGTGGTTCGCATAAGATTTACAAGTCTGATTTTACTAAAAGTTCTTATTCCAACCTACATGAGTCCCCTTTTCTGCCAACTATTAAAATGCGCACTATGCCCGGATAAAAAGTTATGTAGATCCCACGCACCGTTCAAATCAATGTAAGCGAAGCTCTCTGTGCTATTTGTGTTGATTGATGATAAATGGCGGTGATGTTTACAGTGAATGTATCAGTTCATCAGCATTGAGTGCAATACGAGTGGTGAGTTGATCTCAAATGTTACTTGTGTACGCACCTTCTGTTGTCTACATAGTACACAGAACACACAGCGAAACATGTTTGCTTCAGGCATTATTGTACGCCATTGCCTATAGCCTACGAGAAGATCAGTACTGTCATTGCCTTACAAAGCATATCGCACCTTGACAGAAGTGTTAAACTATAATTAAATTATGGCGCTTTATGTCCCAAATCCACAATCTGATTATGAGGCACACGGCAGTGGGGGAGTCCAGATTAATTTCGACCGCCTGTGATTTTTTAACGTGCACCTAATTAGAAGTGTACGAGCATTTTTGCATTTTGCCCCTGTCAAAATGTGGCCACTGCCGCCAGGATCAATCCCATGACCTCTAGCAACACGATAACTAGAAAGCTACTGCGACAGGTACAGAAGTGCTGATATGATGGACAGCCACTTGCTTCTGTTGTGTTGTCTAGATGGCGCAATGCTTAAAAGCAGCTTTGCATCTGCTTGCCCTACTTCAGCTAACCCACTTTACAAGTCTGTGCAGTGTTCATTTTTTAGGAATAGCAGAAACGTACCCTATCATACCTTAAATCGAAATTTATCCAGTTAGTCTGCAACCGCTGCTGTGTCTAGCAGTAGCATTTCCTTGCCTTCTTACGTCACCTTTTCTCTCTCCCACGCTTGCTAAAGAAGTGAAAAGTGGCAAGGCCGTTGTTCCCTCCCATCTTGCGACTGCGTCGGTTCTACTCACTTTCTGCCTCCTCTACCACACCTTCACTCCCCTTTGGACTGTTGTAGGTGAGTACAAAAGCAAGTGCTACAACTCCAGCAATGTAATTGGAAAAAGAGGGGTGGGATCTCACGGATATTTACAGTACATTGAATTGAATTCTGGAGTCTTACATGCAAAAAGCACGATTTGATAATGAGATACACCTAGTAGGGGACTCTATATTAAGTTTGACCATCAGGGGATCTTATCTTTAACATGCTTGGGACCCATGGATGTTTTTGCATTTCGCCCCTATCGAAATGCAGCTGCTGTGGCCGCCGGGATTTAATACCGCAACCTTGTACTTAGCAGCGAAATACCATGGCCGCTAAGTCACTGTGGCAAGTAATTGCAGCACTCTAGAGGGCATTGGGGCAACATTATGGAAAGGTCCAAACATGTTTCTAGCATCGCCTGTCCTCTCTGCCGTTCTCCTGCCATGTACAAGGGTTGTCCAACTCAATCTGGGACTTTTTTTTTTTCTTTCCAGGTTTAAATGGAAACCTAGGCTGGAGGTTTTGTACGCAGTAGAAACTGGCACCTCTGTCCTGTTACTGGTAGACGGCGCTCATTTCACGCCCTTCTGGCTAGACTGTTTTCAAGATGGCGGACAAGAGTGTGAACGTCTACGTGGAACAGCGTGTTGCGATGAAGTTTTTAGTGAACGAGGGCAAAAAACCTGCTGAAATTTAGAAGCGCAGACTGCTGAGCCAGTTGGTGCTTCATGTAGTGTCATTGAGCAGAAATATGGGCGGGAAGAAACTGAGTGGACAGGACAGACACTCACTCACAACTGAAGTTTAACGAAAGGTTTTCCAGGGAGCGAAGGGCAGTGCATATGCAATCAAAAGGCTGATACAAAGCTCAAGCACACATCAAAGATTGTGGTTGCACTCCGCTATTTAGAAATGCATCCATTTTAAACATGTCCAATGACAGACTGGCGAGAGAAATTATTGAGGGTGGCCAGATGTACGCACAATCTGCCACGTGTGTCAGTGTCCCGTCAGTTGCCTTGACGGATAAAGAAATTAGATATCTCCTTGGGCATTAGAATTTTTGCATGTGATTAAGCTTGAGCTTTGTATTAGCCTTTCGACTGCGCATGTGCTGCCCTCCGCTCCCTGGAAAACCTTTCATTAAACTTCAGTTGTAAGTGAGCGTCTGTCCTGGCCACTCCGTTTCTTCCTGCCCGTATTTCCGCTCAACGACAATGCTGAAATTTACAGAGGACTTCAGGCTCAGTACAGTGATGAGACACTCAGTCGCAGTAAGACATTTGAATGGTGTAAGGGTTTCAAAGATGGCCGTATCTCTATTACTGACGACCCTGGCCATGGTGGATCACAGCCCACAGTAATCATTCCGGATAACATTCAGAGCTTGAAGCAGCTGATCGTGGACAATTGTGGCATAACCTGTTGCGAAATTGTAAGGGTGTGTAATCTGTTGTTGGGAACAGTGAACACACTCATTCAGGATCATTTGTTGTTCCGAAAAGTGAGTGCACACTGGGTCCCAAAGGTTGCAATGTGGGCTTGTATGTAGTGCATCTTGAAGGGGTGTACGGTAGCATGACAAAAGAAGACACACAGGGACACACAGGGTATGGTTGTCCCTGTGCGTCTTCTTTTGTGCCGTCTTTTAATCGCGTTACCGCACACCCATTCTAGATGGGTCCCAAAGCAGCTGTCTGCTTTTGACAGCCAATGAAGACTTGAAGTCTGTAGAGAACTGAAGGAACGCTATGAAAGGGAAGGCCAGGATTCTCTGAATCGCATCATGACATGTGCCGAAACGTGGGTTCACCATTTCACCCCAGAATCCAAAAGACCATCAATGCAGTGGAAGCATACGGAATCACCACCTCCCAAGAAATTTCGAACAGTTGCGTCTGCAGGTAAAGTGATGGCAAGTGTATTTCGGTATAAACAGAGAATTATTCACATTGATTTTTTACCTCACAATGTCACTATCAACAGGGAGTACTATTGCCATGTTCTGCGTGATGTGCACAAGAGTTTACGGAAGGAACATCTGGGTTTGTTAACAAAGGGTGTGGTCTTTTTGCAAGACAATGCACGACCGTATACCGCTCAACGTGCATTCCAAACAATCCAGGAACTTGACTGGGAGATATTACAACACCACCCCCTATAGTCCAGACTTAGCACCAAGTGATTTCCACCTGTTTGTGCCCCTGAAGGAATTCTTTGGAAGAAAACATTTCAACACTGATGATGAAGCAAAGAATGGTGTCCTACAATAGTTCCGTCGTAATAACAAATCTTTCTATGCCAAAGCATTCCAGGCTTTAGTTAAATGCTTAGATAAGTGTATAACTGTAGCTGGAGGTTATGTGGAAAAATAAATCCACTTTTCACACTTTGAAATTTGTTTTTCTATTTGTTTTTAAAAAAAAGACCCGGATTGACTTGAATGACCCTCGTACATAAATGTTGATGTGCTATGATAGACAGCAGCAGCAGCAGTGGAAAAGTCAAAGAAAGATAAAAAAAAGATTTACATTAAGATGTGCCATACACAGGACACAGAGCAAGATGAAACAACATGAGCCTCTTATGTGCTGTGTATTGCGTGATTTTATTCATGAAAATGCAAGGCCAACCGCCCTACACTTTCACACTACTCAAACGTGAACACTATGCACAAAAGTCACCAAGGTACTGTATAACATAAAACTTACTTCATTGTGATTTTATTCCTATCTTCTGACATCAGATTTACCTAACAGCTTACGCAAGCATCAGGCAGTGAGCTGCAGCATTGTTTCAACAAGCCAATCAAACGATCTCCTTTATTATAGGAGGTGTGGAGGAAGATTTATAGTGCGTTGTCCTCTCCAGCGGTTTCTAGTCGGTCGTCCTCTTCAGCACTTTTCCTCGTGAATTCCACTCATCCTGGGAGTCCGTGCCCTGCTCTAACGGTCGGTCCCAAACGTCAGTGTCTAATAAAGGCCTTTACAAGTGGTGGAGGGTGCTTTGGCCTACAACGTCCATCTTGGACCCAGCAAATGCCTCCTCCGTCCATCATGTGCACTGGTGTGCTTCACCACAGGAACGCCGCTTTGAGCAGAGTGGACGACACTGACGCCGAGGACTGGCTGACAACATATGAGAGGGTAAGTGTTCACAACAACTGGGAGGACCCCGTGAAACTGAGCAACATGCTCTTCTATCTTGCGGGTGTGGACAGTTTCTGGTACGACAACCATGAGTCTGGCTTTCCGACTTGGCCCTCATTCAAGACCTCTTTAGTGGCTGCGTCTAGTTGCCCGGCTGTGCGCAAGCTGTGTGTGGAATTGCGTTTGTGCGAACTTGCACAGGAACCAGGCGAATCATTTACCAGCTACACTGAGGATGTTCTGAACTTGTGTAAGAGAGTCAATGCGATTATGTCAAAGTCCAACAAAATCCGACATATCACAAAAGCGAAAGAGGTTGATGCTTTCAGCATGATTCTTGCAAAGAATCCTCAGTCTGTGACCGACAATGTCACTCTATGCCAAAGCTATAAGGAGCTACGCAGGCAGCACTCGTTGACACGTTGCCCTTCACCGCGCAACGAACACATTACTGGTCTGGCTACCATCTCCGACCAGTCAGTGCTGCTTGCAGAAATGAAAGTGTTTGTCCGGGAGTCAGTTGCACATGCCAGCTCTCAAATACCTTTGCTCAGCCACAACGTATACAACAGCCTGCCTCAAATTTTATGCCTCCGCTCCACCATGCGATCGCGCAGGAAATCGCCGGGGTCTTACCAGATCAGCATCATTTTCCTGCAGTTGCTCCACTAAGCCACGCTGAAGTCATTGTGCGGACCCAATTACTCTCTCCAAGTATGCCTCTCCATTACGCCAACGTCATGCCTAGGCCCCAACTGCAGCCCCCACTGCAGTTATATCACCAGCCGCCCTGTACTACATGTCCTGTGACATGGAAGGGACATGCCCCAGTGAACCAGTGGTGTACTCCTTACAACCAGCCCATCTGCATTGCGTGCGGCTACGCTGGTCACGTCGCACATTTTTGTAATCGTGTGCAGCCACCTAGCGCCGCGCCACCCGTGACCAGCCACCCAAGCCATTCATATAACGACCCCTCGTCGGCTACGTCACCGACTTTGCGGCCGACGCTAACTACCCGCCATTCGCAGTCTCCTTGCCATTGCTCTCTGTCATCGATGTGACCTCGCCCCGTCACTCGGGATGAGGAAAACTAATTGTCGCAGTCCAACAGGCAAGGGCTGTGACCCCGTCAAAATGTGAAAGTCCTCAATGCAGTCCCTCGAACGTAATCGACGTGTTTGTTGATGGTGCTCGTGCACCTGCACTCGTAGACACAGAAGCCGCCGTAAGCTAATCTTTGCCATATACTTTGGAAAGTCATGACACCCCTTTTTGGGCTGTCCCTCTGCACAGCCAAAGCTCAGAATATTCATACAGGCTGGGATTTTCTCTCCCACCACAATGCCGTGATTTATTGCGCCCACACTGAAATAGAACTCGGTGCTGTTGTCAGACTTGATGCTGGCTGACAGTGCTTCGAATTCGAACAAGCTACTTGTCCAAGACAACACCACAGTCTCCCTGAACTCGTCAGTGGTTGTGTCTGTCTATTGCAGCAGCCCCTCTGACACCACTGCACTACTTTCTCCATCCGACCGCTTTTGCACCAGATAAGGTATCCTGCTACCTTTTGCGACTGTAGAAGTCACTGAGGGATCCAGCGCTATCTTTGTTAGCAACCCATCCCCATGCACTGTGATGCTGCTGCGAGGAAAATGTCTAGGTAGCACCGAAGCCATTGAAGCCACGCAAGTTATTGCCATGCCCAAAGACATGCACTGCGCCGCTTACACTATGCTCAGTGCTATTTCTACATTTGCTCTGTCACCCTGCGATGTATCTGGCTTCTCCATTGCTGATAACCTTACGCCGGCACAACGTTCCCAGCTTCTGTACCTGTTAGAAGAATTCCGTTGATCTTTTGAAGTCGGGCAACCTTCCCCGAGCCAGATGTACGCTGTTTCGCATCGTATTGATACTGGCTCCCAACCGCCACTGCGGCAATTCCCACATCGCGTGTCTCCCGCAGAACATTGTGTCATTAATGAGCAATACGACGGCATGCTTCAAAGCGAAGTGATTCGACCTTCAAACAGTCTATGTGCATCACCTGTTGTCCTTGTTCGGAAAAAAGACAGTTCTGTATGATTTTGTGTGGACCTTCGGTGCCTCGACAACATTACTCGCACGGATATTTACCTGTTACCATGAATTGACGCCATTGACAGCCTACAAGGAGCAGAACTCTTTTCTTGTCTCGGTCTGCACTCGGGGTATTGGCAGGTACCCATGGCAGACGACAATCGACCGAAGACAGCTTTTCCCACGTCCGACGGCTTGTGTGAATTTTACGTCATGCCATTTGGATATTGTAATGTGCCCACAACTTTTGAGCTAATGATGGATACTGTTCTGCACAACAACTTGAAATGGCATACATGCTTGTGCTACCTTGACGACGTTGTTTTCACTCCGGACTTCCCCATGCACCTTCAACACCTCCGGTGTGTTCTGACATGCTCGTGAAAAGCTGGCCTACAACTAAATTTAAAAAAGTGCCGATCTGCAGCGCAGCAGCCGATGATACTTGGTTATATCGTCTCCAATGATGGAATTCTGCCCAATTCAGCCAAACTTCGGGACGCTTCATCCGAATTTTCGCCACCAACACATCGCCCCTGATGAAGCTCCTTGGAAGCAGCGGGCCCCTCACTTCGTGGTCGTCAGAATCCGACGAAGCGTTTGCAAATCTGTGCTGTTTGCCGACGTCGCCTCCAATTTTGCTTCACTGTGACCCGACGGCCCCTACGGAAGTGCAAACTGATGCCAGCGGTGTTGGCCTCGGCACAGCCCTTGCACAGCGCAAATGGTTTTCTGAATACGCTGTGGTTTATGCAAGTTGCACCCTTACAAAAGCCGAGAGTAACTACACCGTGACGGAAAAAGAATGTTTTACAATCATTTGGGCTCTTACCAAGTTCTGGCCATATTTGTATGGCCGCCCATTTGACTTTGTCATGGACCACCATGCATTTTGTTGGCTGTCGTCACTAAAGGACCCCTCAGGCCACCTTTCCTATTGGGCACTTCACCTGCAGGACAACATTCGCATGCTCTAACGCAGCGGCCGCCAGCACTCCTATGCCGTTGCGATCTCGCTTACTGACGACAATGCCCGGTGCTCCGTATCCCAGCTTGCTGTTTCTTCCATCAACCTTTGCACCATCACTTCTGAACAGCGCAAGGACCACTGGATCGCCTCGCTTATAGGCTTGTTCTCTTATCCATTCACACAACCAACTACTCGCGAGTTACGTAGTCAACCTGACCACTGCGTCATTCGTGACGACCTACACCACCGACGCATTACACCACCGATGCCTGCTAGTGGTCGCTAGTAGTACACCACAGTCTGTGTTCTGAAATACAGTCAAACCTCGATATATTGAACACAGATATATGGAATTCCTGCATATATCGAACATTTTCTATATCACCTAGAAAATCTCACGTATTTAAAATTTTTATTTCGAACGAGGTCGGACATAAAATGGATATATCAAACTCTGCCACCCTACACCACGTGCACTCTGTTGACAGGCGGTGAGCTTTCACGCGAAACTCTCGAAAATAGCAGTGGCGTGATGGGCGTTCTAGACTGCGATCATGCCAATCATGCATTTGAACGTAGCGGCGTACACACGAGGCGGTTTGGCTAGTTCAACCATGTCAACGACGCATTGCATTTGCCGCACTGATTCCTCTTCGATGCCACACTCTGTGCCTTCTGCGCCTCGCGAGGACTGGCAGTTGGCATCCGCAAGGACGTGCGACAGCATGCGCTCACTGGCTCACTCCTAGACATCTTGGCAGACGCCACTTCATACTTTGTTATTTACAGTGTTTCAAAATGCTTCGATTGACGGACGTGGCGACTGCAGCAGAAATAGCTGCCAAACGAAGATGCTGCCAAGCTTGGTCACACAAGCGTTGATGTTGTGCCGCCCAAGACTTCAACTGGGGCTGTAGCTGTTTTGGCCCTTCTATGCCGCTGCCGCCTCGTCTGCCCTTGTCCTTTTGGACAAGAGCAGGCTTTGACTATTCTGAAAAAAATTTACTTTTGTTCAGCATATTAATGCATCCTTAGTGAGTACAAGTCACTGTGACATGTACACAGGTGGTTTGATGTGGTTATATTTTTTTACCTCGCGTGACGGACAGATGAAGTAGAGGTAGGCTGAAAAAGGTGTAAAATTACAAAGAATGAATTTGCTTTAGTTTGGCCTAATCATGCATAATCAGCATGCACACATCATATCAGATAGGGCACTTTCTCAGTTTTTGTGACACTGCAAGACAGACAGGCAAAGTTGGGTAAGCCAGAAAAGTTTTTCACCAATCGTGGAAGGCAAGTGGCAGAAATGGAATAAAAACAGATAGAGATAGATTTAAGTTACAGCACCCAAGGATTTGCAGGAATACTGGTATTGCAGTAACGATACACCTGCAAAACAAAGGGCCAGACCACTTCAACGTCCTGTAAAATCTACCTGGTAAAGATAGATTGACTGAGCAAACAAGAAAACTGCATGCTACCAAAAAATCTGCACAGGTTTCCTTGCTACCAAGCGTGTTTATTATCATTTCAAATCGTGTACCACCACAAACTTGGCAGTACAAGCAAAATTAAAGTGCTAGAACAGTTATTTCGCTCTTTTTCAGGATGTTCTGCAAGAATGTCAATGCATTTAATTAAAATAAATCCCTTGAAGAAAGCATTGCAATTGATTGGAATAATGTTTTTATTTGTGCTGTTACTTATGTTTATGAATTTATTTTCAGTAATATTTATTTAATTCTTTAATATTCGGCCCTCACCTAACTACTGGTCGTCAAACCAGCCCTCTGGCCAAAAAAGTTTGAAGACCCCTGGGCTAGGCTATAGACTGCTTGTGGAATAATGAAGAAATATGAAATATTAAACACAAAGGACTTCATGGAGGATGACGTATTTTTGGCTGTAGTAATAAATTGTCCATCGTCATCTTAAAGTGAAGACAATGGACACTAAGTGTGATAAATTTCCATTCTGCCACGGTAAGCACTGCATATTTCATCTTTTTTTTCAGTGCCACAATTAGAGGAATGCTACATTTTGCATGTTATAAAATCTGGTGTTCATCAGACTTGGATGAACATTGCTTTCTTCTCTGAAGCCATAAAGACTAGGTTCCAAATGAAGAGCAACAGTTAGAACTGATTCAATATGAAACAGCAAACGAGCAAAAGGGGGGAGGGAGGCAAAGTAGCTCATTTGCCGCCCCTCTTTGAAAGCAGGCACTGGTACTTTTGGCTGCACAATGGAAAGTCCATTAAAACTACAGCTGAAACTAAATTTTCTTTCTTGGTATAGTGACCACACAAGTAATGCTTCTTTTTTACTATGCATGTCCCTGCTTGGACAACGACAATTGTCCATTGTGCCTTCTTGGGATGCCCTATAACAGATGACGCACTCGAGATCCAGCCCTATGGCGAACACCGGACAACAAGCCCATGGGCTTCCATTGTAGCAGGGTGCGGCACATACCTCGCTATTGCTGTTATCGTCAGCCCTCGTTTTCATGCTACACGTTCTACTACTGCTACAATGGTTCACCATGCGCGATTGACAGGTAGGTCCCTGTCCGTTAAATATAAATATAACTGACAGAAGCATTTCCAGGCTATTTCACTTATTGTAATAGTAATTCGCAACATATATAGACGCACACACAAACACACATAGAGCAAGAGGTCAGATCGACTGCGGTTTGCCCCTCCACTCTACAGAAATAGTTGGTATGCCACTGCACACAGGTATGCATGTGCTTTTTTTTTACACCACTGTCCAGTTTGCGCTATCGTAGCCCTTATGGAATACAGTTGCCTTCCGTTAATTCGACCATGACAGAACAGGTGAAATTGATTGAATTAAACAAGATCCAGAATGTTAAAACCTCCCTGAAATCACTTGGCAGCATTTGCCCGATTCTAACATGACCCTGAATCAAACCTGTGCCCACTTTCTATGTGTCGAAAGCAGTAAAAGAACATTACTTCTAAACAAAATAGACATCTAATGTGCACCAAATTTTTCAGCAAAGAAAAACATGTGCATTGCACAGCAAATTTCTTAAAATCAGCGTTGATGCGCTGTTCTTAGCTTCGTCGCAACACATTCATGTTGTGTGGCAAAGCATACGAACACAGACGGTTTTGATTTCGTGTCCGACTGCAGCGTACAGGCAATTTTAGGGCCAATGTTATTTTTTTTCAAAGCTGCACGTTAGAATCTGATAAATAGCAAATCAGGCATTGTGAGCTATGGTTATTGCTCGAAAATCTTTCTAAGGCAGCCTTAAAAAAGGCATTTCCAACTTCAGATCACGTGTGTTCCACACAATGACTGTCCCCTAGCTCTACCGAGAGAGTTGCTGCCACTAAAGGGGTCACTATTCAGGTTAGGGGTTAGGTTCGTGCATGCTGATTGGTGAAGTTTGAATTATTTGGCGAAAGCCAATTTTAGGATTTAAAGAACAAATGTTTGGGCCCACAGGAATGCATAACCGCAGTGACTTTCAGTCAAGATCGAAACCGAAAAATATAGTTAAATGGAGTCTCATTAAATGAAGTTGACTGCACCAACATGACCAAACTGCCACTCTGGTGAACTGCCAGTATCTACAAACACGCACAATCCAGCTGTAACAGCAATGGAGGTGTTGCAACCTTTTTCAGGGCAAAGTTGCAAGATCACAGCCAAAAACACTCCAATTTTAACAAAACGTCACTATGTGATAATTGTAAGTTCTCAGAATTTTGTCTTTCTTATGTTTCTATGGTTCCTAGATGTCTCCCTTACTATGTTTTTTAACTATAGCTTTAAATTACCTACCTTCTGTAACAAGTCAATTGTCAGAATGTGAAAATAAAAAACAACCCTGCATTTCCCAACATGGCATCACACTTCATGTTTCTGCTTCACTTGGGAAAGAAGCCCTGATACACCCAGATGGCTGACTCATAAGCGCTGCAATATGTCTTTAGAAGGAGTGACAAACTGATGCACAGAGTTAAGGCTGACGCATTGAACTTTGGCTCAACAAGTATCTCGAGAAGCTTTACAAGGGCGAATTTATTTCTTTTTTACGTTGCTGAAAAAAGTCACAAGGACTCAAAAATTACATATTTGCTGTTAACTCCTCCTGTACTGATGATAAATATATTACCAAAATTTTCACCAATATAGCCAATAATGAGTTATCAGAAGAAAAATACATACCTCGTAGTGATAGCCAATAATAAGTACATCAGTTAGCTTGCTTTTAGTTGCACTTTGAAGCACTAGACACTAGCACTTGTCAGTATTATTATTAGTATACGGCAGCACAAAGCACGATGAGGACAAAGAAGTAAATGGGGCAGGCACTACTTCCTTGCGTTTTGTGCTACCCTACTCGTAACGAATCATTATCGACTAGCCCAGCTGTCTATTCTATTGTCATTACTAGTTGCATTGTGTACAGCTTTTGTCTTAAACGTGAACTGCTTAAATGCATGCATCTGAAACATAGATGCCTGTGTGTCAAATGTCCAGAAAATTTCATAGAATATTCATCATTTACTGTGGCACAGAGCTAAGGTGAATACAACTGGGGCAAAATCTAGCGCCTTTTTCACCCAGTTACGAACACCGAGGAGCAGAGCAGAGTGGACCACTAACCTGTGCCCAATGTTCCCTGCATTGCCGTGCAGATACAAAAGGGTGGGTGCCTGGCTGAACAGCTCGGGTGGCTGCTTGATGAGCCAGGCGTGCAGCGTGACCCCGTCGTGTGTCTTGAGTTGCAGGCTCTCAGCCGGCAGGCCCAGCATGCTTGGCGAGGGTACGTACAGGCGCGAATGGGCTGGCTGCTCCGGGTGGTACAGCAGCCAATCGCCCACCTGGTACACCAGCCCTGTCAATCATTGAAGCAGTAGCCATGATGCAGAAACTTTTTCCATAGTTGCAGAAACACACGCTTCTCGCAGATTAAAGGGGTCCTGAGCCACCCCTCGGGCTTGGTGAAGAAACAGTCCATGGACAGCACATGTGAACATCTCAGCCAAATTTTGCAGTTGTGCGGGGCGCATGAAGCTCACAAGCGGAGTACAAAGTCACCTTTTTCTTAGATGCTCCCTGTTGAACAGAAGCTTGCTCCTTAGTCATTTCTGCACAATTTATTTTGTAATACATGTATAGCAGATTTCCATACATGGATACTATTGGCCAATAGCTGACGTCAATCAAGAAGGATGTTTGCATTAGTGCACTTGATCTTCCTACTGATATTGTGTACATTTACTGACGCAGCTTAACAAACAGATTGCAGAAAACGAAAATCTGTTTTTGAATTTCTATAATTACGTACTTCCTATGAAGCCTACCATCGTCTGCTCATGCTCGGTCGCCTGAGTGGTAATTTAACTTTGGCAAGCCTGCTTATCGGTGTCATAGCTGTCAGGTCTCGCTAACTTTAACTAGTGCTAAACACTCAATTAGCCTGAAACATGTGAAACTTAAGGTCAAACCATATACACACTTGTCAGTGTGCGCTCGCTCCTGGCCACTCCTGGTTAGATGCCTTGGCAGACTCTGCTTTGTCCAACTTGACACATCCAACTTGAGCGAGTTGGATGTGTCTACCATCCGTTGGTCAAGCTGGCGGAGGACAGAGCCAGTCTGCAACTCGCAGCACAGCTAAATTGGAGCACATGAGCGCAAGCGTGCACTCAGGCCAGGTCGTGCACTAACCAAATGCTGCACATATGCACTACAGTTGCATGTAGCTGCAGTTTGCTAGGTAGTGTAGATGCTGCGGCAGGGTGCTGCGACGAGTCTGCTGACTGAGTGCATTGCGGCTCGCTGAGGAAAACTGCGTTGGGCACATCGTAAGTGGCAAATTCGGAAGTAGTGATGTCTATGTGAACGTACAAAACCAAATCTGAACTGTGCGCCATGGTGACGTTCAGTAGGCGGAGCGATGTGGGCATGTCCTAGCCTATGCCCTAACCTTCACAGTGTGAGACACTGAAGAAGGAGCGGAACCACTGCATAGGGGACCATTTGATTGCCAATAACTCCACATCTGCTGATTGCCTCGAAGTACTTCTTGTGGCAAAGTATTTCTGAAATAGTCCATTTTAATTTCAAATTTATTTCTAGACTTCCATAAAAAGCGGATGAGGACCCCTTTAAGGAATGAAATCTTGAGAAATAGACCTCTTGTATGTTAGTTTAATACTGAGATTGGTCTTGAAATTCTCGACCTGATGCCATCAACATTACTGCAATGTCCTGAGAGTTGTGAATTTTATGATCCAATGAATAAGCTATTTTAATGGTTTCTGAAAACAATGGAAGATGCTCATGAGTGCATCTGATTTGATAATTGGGTTGGACTATAGTATCAAGTGCAACTTAATTTTCCCCACACCAGCATCAGAGCATACAGTTAATTTCAGATCGACCTTCGACTGAAAGTTGACTAGTTGCCTAATCTCTAATATTTTCAACACCACCTGTGCAATGCCCTTATTCATTACTGTACAACATAACACCACACTGTACCAGAACTGTACAAAGAACGTGGAGGCTCCAGCACCAGTTGAACACGCACTAGTCCACCTTGCTTGCACAGCAAAGCTGGCTGAGTGCAATAATCAAGTATGAGGAGGCTTCTGTATGCTCTCTGGCATGGCATATTGCTTCGCAAGCACAAAGAATGCAGTAAAAAACAAAACCAGTAGGCTGCTACATTGAGTAAAAACAAATGCCCCCTGTAAAATAAAAACTCACCAATTTTCACTTTCTAAACTAATGCTTTCCCACATAGCATGGGTGCCACTGTTACTAGTATTGACAACAACAAATCGTAATTTTAACGCGATAGCGTTAAGAGCCCCGCGTAACAGAAAATCAGGTGTCGGTGGTGTCTGTCCGTCAGGAAAAATCATCCTGAACCACAACCACACAGGCCCTTTGCGCGGTGCATAGGCGTTACTAAGTGAATTGCTCAAAGTGTATTTGAAAATTGATAAAGTCTGACTTGCACACAACCTATGGAAATGATAGCATCAGATTGTACTTTCAATATATGAGAAAATAACCCGAGTACAAAAGAAAACATAATTGTGTTACGCAGAAACGCAAACCCCTTGTTCCTTGCTCACACTGCTCATCACTGCCACCGGGATCGGCGCACCATTGTTTTCTATCGAGCCCCGCACCGCAGAATGTCAGGTGCAGGTGTCGATGGGGCCCGATAACGCGATCACGCTTCACACTTAAAAGTGAAGCTTAAGCGACCTCCAAGTTTTTTTTTTCTTCTCGATCTGACTTACAAAAGTTGGGATCAAAGAACCAGGTGCATATTTTGTATATTACAAGTTTTTTTTACTCACAGTACCTATACTAAAAATAGCAAGTTGTTACTTTTCATTCGTTTTTCTTGGGGTGTTTGTAACTTTCACATAGGAACTCAAAAATTCTCTGAGCAATTATTATTGCTATTCACCTATTCAAAACACCAGTGATCAGGCTGCGACTACCACGTCTTTTAAAAAAACGTCGCATGAAAGCACTGAACCTGAGCACATTTTTACTGCTAATGAAGAGTCGGGGCAGTCTACAGATGAAGACTTGCCAACAGTTTCTACTATGATGTGAAACAGTGTCAACGTTCAGCTGTTTCTTGTCAGTTTTCTTGATTTCCATTCTTGCATTTATCAAGCAAGATCACTGACTCGAACGACTCATTAATATATTGCTTTCTTACATCTTTGCATAGTTTCAGTACCACCTTTACAACAATCCGTCACATGATGGAATTTTGGCCAACAATATAACACGACAGCACAAAAGAAGCCTGTAGTACTGGACGTGAAATACACACAGTGCATTTAATTTATTATAACCAGAGGCAAATTTCAAAAACTAGGAGACTGCATTTTGAGACCCACATATCTACAGTGCACAGTGAACAGATCAGCTCTCTAGTTTAGACTGTTGAATCCAATTGGTTCCTCAGTCTGAGAATACATCCTGTTGACGCCTCGAATGCCCCGATAAATTTCGAAAAAGTTGTAAGAGTGCGCGCCTCTTTTTACGACTTGCACATTTTGTACAATTTTTTCAAAACATTTGTTGGAAACATTTTGGCAATTTTTAAAAGAATTTGCAAAAAATCACGATGAGTGAACTTGTCATGGGCACCAGGGGACAGTCGTTGCAATGAATTCTCTCATCATCGGCAGCTAAGGGGTTAAAATATTCTGGTGTGCTGTAGCAGCTCATAGTAGCTTGCACAGAGAACAAGATATTCTTTCATGTAACAGAAATGATGCACAACGGCAACGAATGCAAACATGCAGAACTGAATTCTGCTACACAGAAAAGGGAACACATTGAACGAGACATGCACCACAAAAAAAGTCCTACAAAACAATATTCCAGCCAGATTACATATGCCTGGAGAAGTGACAAAGCTAATGCAGCAGCAGCTAATAATGGGGCATGGTGTTCTGGTTGAAGTTAATTCAAACTTGACACTGAGTAAATCAAAACGTGGAGCACATTAACATGCAACTACAGAAGAGATACAGCTGGGTATATCAAATTTTACCAACTAATTTTTGTTATAGTGACTCAAAGGTGAAGAATGCAGTGGCAAGGGTCACACAAAAGGAACATATATGGGGGCGTTATCTTTACAAAAATCATACAGCATTTCTGAAAACCATCTGCGGCAGATAGCACAATTGTAATCCTTGAACTGGATTACTTAACGAGGCCGACATTAGTTCTATGCAAAATCAAAATGCGTGATCTACAAAAAATTTTACTAATTAAATGTTCTTTTCATTATTTATGGCACATATTGCAATTTGAATTATAGCCGGAGAGTTTGCAAGAACAAATTATGAAAATGGTTAATGGTAATCCCTTGGCAATGCCACTCAGCTTACGTCACAACCTTAGAGTCTGAAATTTCGCATAGCTTTTTAATTTGACTTCAGCCTATGGACAAGACGTATTACTTTTTCAATAATATGTAGTGACAATGACAATGCCAAATGATTACCTCTTAGATACTGCTGTACCATGCATATAAAAGGTAATTCAAACAATTGGCTGCTACAATGTCAGTGGCCATGAAGACCTGCTGCACTTATTGAAGTAATTTGACCGAGTGCTACCGAGATGAAAATTGCCACATAAAGGCGAAATGCCTTTGCATTACTTCCTGGTACAATACAGTTGCAAACCAGACTGCAGCCACTCCGACACCTGCTGCCATTCTTTTCATTGTACACAAATCAAGATCCGTAGTAGCCACTTATTGTGTCACCACTAGGTGATTGCAAGAAGCTCCACAGATGCTAGCTGCAACTACAGGTGGCACAGTGACCTTTCTTTGCTCGACCGTAGCCCTGGCTTGGCATTCAGTTTCTTCAGTTGCTGATTGCTGGCACCAGTAGCTGTTGAGCCTCTCCTAGTCGCCTGCTGGTGGCGTCGTCAGCAGTCACAGAGAGCAGGTCATGTGCTTGTGCATTCTTCCATAAATGTGATGCGACTACATGTCATGGGTTTTTATTACACAAGGAAAACCTTAAGTGTGGTTCAGACGCCGCCTAATATCTGCAGCCTCAACGTTTCTTCTATCATTTCAGCTTAATTCTTCTCCTACATAGCAAGCATAGTTGCAGAGAAAAGCCACACTACCACGGCTGACCATGGAGAGATAGAGGGTTTCTGCTTGCGTAAGCGAGAAGCAAGGCAAGCATACCGACATCTACCTTTGTTCAGTTTTATTGTTTTACGCTTAATGCTCTAGGGGAAATGCCAAGACAACTTCTACAGTAAAAAAAAAATTTGAAGACATACTTGTCACTAGAATCAAACTGAATTATATTCTGTGGTCAAAGCCAGAAGCTGGAATCTAGCAAATGCCATAATGGAAGCTAATCTTCAGCAATGAAACTGGCAAAAACATTATTGCACCATAAGGTAGCTAGGAAGATCAAAATATCACTGAATTGATGAAGAGCGAAGTCAGACACTGTCCATGTGCTATATTACCATGCACAACCTTACTCTCATTTACCACCCTTCTGGAGACACGTAAATGAACATTAAGGAAAGAAAAATGCAGTTTGCTGTGTGTCTTGCTTTCTCGTCCTCATTAGTTGTGCTGTTATTCGTTCACCATGAATCAGAACCAATCAGCCTACAAACAAGCCTTAACAAAATGCAGTTGTAACCTTCACAGCGTTACCAAGATGTTATTAATAGACATTCAAGGGCATCACACATGTAGTAGCTTTAATGGTATTTGTGTAAACTCATGTCGTGTTATTATGCATAATGTTGGGTGCAATGTAACGCCATTGATCAAGTGGTGCTTTGGCTGTAACGCTGAACATGAGTGAAGCAAGGAATTGGAATGCTTGATGTTCATTCATCTTAGAATATCTTGAGTGAAGGTCAAAAGGGTGCAAGTTTGGGTGAGTTGGTATGTCACGACTTCTTTAGGCTTGTAGCGCAGCTCAGAACGAGCAAAAAAGGAAAGATAGCATCTAGACAGTGTCTAGCGCTCACCCTGTTCTCCATTCCTTGTCATTACCCCTTCCACGTTCTTTTTTTGCTCATTCTGAGCTGCACTACAAGCCTAAAAAATGTGGAGTGAAACTTACTAGTGCTGCTAACGCTCAAGGACTCTCCACACAGGATGAGACGGTGTAAACTTTCTACTGGTTCTGTATCTGCATATGCTCGATTGACTGCAGCCGAAATAAGGACAACATTTTATTGAAAATAAACCGCTTGGTTGTTAGCACCTTTCCGTACAGTCAATTGAGCATGTGTGGATGCAGAACCAGTTGGTAGTTTACACCTTCTCATACCGTCTGGTGTGCCCTCGTGTGTTAGCAGATGTACTCAGAGCATATACTGATGTTTCGGCGCCTGTATGGATGCCTTGACCACTCAGTTTCACCCAGCGCAATATGAACCAAAAAAAAAGAAGGCAATATGTTAATACTGCTTTCTTGAAAGCGATGCACAGAGTGCTGGGTATATACCTCACACCGGCGCGCTATCGCCACAACAGCAAGGCGCAGCGGCCAGAAATATCGGCACTCCAGCTTCGACCGTCGATAACATTGTCTACGGCGTGAGGCACGAACTCAACGGGAGGCGCACTTTGCGCTCCCGTTGTCTGGTGCAACATCTTCTTGGTGCAGCGCGATCGCGGTTCAGATTTTGGCTAAGATCAAAGATGCACATCGCAGGTGGTCCACTGCTGTAATAGCAGCAGCAGGACGCGAGGTCCGTCGGCGCCCAAGGAAAGTGCGCCTATCGGAGGCGGCGGGGAAGGCGTGCGCATTTCCCGCAGCGAAGACAGGTTGCAGCCAGCCTTCGCCCTCTCCACCGCGACGCAAGGACACGCTGATCAGCGGACGCTCCCGCCTCGCGTGGTGGCCGGCAGCACGTTCGGTTCCTCCGCATTGGGCCAACGCGACTTCACACGGTGAGTACGAGTCTCCTCTGTTTGGGCGTGCATACCTCAAACTTCGATATAACGCCATGTGACCTGAAAGTTGTACGAGGAAAATGACACGACGCGAGGTAGACAACCGCCAAGGCAATGCTTTTGCACACCCCCACAATCAACGACCGGCGCTCAGGCGCCCGAGCACCGCCTGCGGGCCCATGTCGAGGTCGAGAACGGTAAAATAAAGCCATCGCTGTCAACGCATGCCCAACGACGGGGCGGCGTACCTGTAATTGCGAAGACTAGCAGGAGCAGCGCTAGGATGCTGCTGCAATACCAGTAGATGACGAATATTGTGACGAACGAGACTCCACACACCATCCAGCACTTCCTAAGCACGAAAAGCACAACCCGGCTGACGATACGGATGGTCGCAAAGTCCGGGTTGCTCTCGGGGCTCTTGGCCGCGTTCTTTTGGGGCCGTACGGAGTCCGGCGGTCGCATGGTGTCGGCCGCCAAGTAGGCACTGTCCGATGGCGATCCATTGCCCTGCGGAGGGTGTATCTTAACCATCGGCGGGCTGGGCGCTCATGACAGCCTCTGGATCAGTCCCATCGAATTTAATTTCCCGATACAATGAATCGCTGCGTCAGAAACCGAAAGGAAAATCTAGGGACCCCGCTCTGCTTCCAGCCGCGTCACTGTGCAAATAATATTGCTCCGCCAGGGATGGCGGCGCTGGCATCGCACTATTTCCATGACGCATTTTTTTTTTTGTGTGTGTGTGTGTGTGTGTGTCCTTGGTGCGTCATGCCGTTTATTGCCGTTGATACGACATGTGCTCTCTCTGGTTTGGCGTTGGTTCATGTAATACCATAATACAGACATACAATGCCTCAATATAGAAGTCAACAATCCGCGCCTTAGCACAAGGTGGACAAGGCTAGAGTGAACTATGGTCGAGTGGGAGTACACTTTAGTGGACCGAACGGCGCTCTCTTGCTGAGGCGCCGCGTGTGTAAAAATTTTGCGAGGGCGCTGCGAGTGGACTGGATTGGGGCGGAGACGCGCTTCGCCGCATATTCAACGTAATTTCGCTGCGGGCGCTGAGATCGAATTCGCGTACGCCCTTATAATGGTGCTTTATTTCATCAGCAAAATTTTTATTGACACATTTTCCTACGTATACATATTTGAGCCATGGGATATACAACATCACGTCTTCAACTTTGCTGTCGTTGTCGAGTTCGTCGTCTGCTAGCGAGCGCGCGGACGCTGGCGGACTGCCCAGTTTTTTTCGCAGATAGTCAATTTTCTATGGTTTGACTTGCTTTGCTGTGCCCGCGACTCTTATCGGCCGTTGCCAATGGTAGTTTTAGCTAGGTGAACTGCTCTTTTTATTACTGTTTTGTAAAAGTAACACGTAATTTTCCTACAGAAGCCGCCTATCAACAACATTTAGCTACGAAGGAAAGTTTTATTCATATCGTGTTCTTCTTGTAGGTGCAATATTGATCAGGGACAATGATCAACTAAAACAGTATTGTAGTGAAATAACCCAGGTTTATCGACGGCGTGGCGCGAAGGGATGCAGATGACCAATGCACTTCTAAGTAAATCTAGGGGTACATAGACATATCCAAGAGAAGGCATACATCCAAGAGAACCCCATTGACGACCTCAGAAGTCTCATAATGAATCTACAGAGCCAGATGCAAAGTCAAATGCAACAGATGCAAAGCGAGATACAGCAAACACAACAAAAATTTGCCCTGCAAGAGCAGAGTTTCCGAAATTACGTAAAGAATCAGAATACGCAAAGAACCACCAACGACGCCAGAGACAGACTATACAACGAACGTAGGGTTCTGCGCAGAAACCCCCAACGCAACCAACAATAATCGGACATGGCAGAACGGAAACAACAACACTTAGAAATCTGGCAATGGAACTGCAGGGGGCACAAGCGCAAGCAGGGCCTCCTACAGCAATTCATATACACCAGAGGAACCCCACCAGATGTAATCATGTGGCAAGAAACAAACAGCACCCCAACGCTCAGGGGCTACACATGTCAAGAGAGCGGCCGCACCGCGACCCTCATAAGCAAACAAATAGTAGCCATAGCACACAAAGAGATAGAGGATACCCAAATAGAGCACGTAATCACGGAGATAATTCCCAAAAAGAAAAGAAAAGCCAAGAGCACCTACATCGTAAATCTATATAGCCCACCCAGACAAACAAAGGGGAACTTTATTAGGCTCTTTGCGGAGGCGAAAAAGTTAGCGGGGCAGAATACTCTAATCATTGCGGGCGACTTTAACGCCAAGAGTCCGAGATGGGGCTATACTGACGAGGCCAAAAAGGGGCGCGGCATCTGCACGGCGGCAGAGAACGTAGGGTGCGAGCTGCTAACCGACGAGAACCAACCGATGAGGCAGGGGAATAGCGTCAGTCCAGACACGAGTCTCGACCTAACCTGTATCAGGGGCGCCAAACAAGCGGAGTGGGAAAACCTGCTCGAGAACCTTGGGAGCGACCATCACATAATAAGGATCAGCACGGTGGCGGACAACGTCCGGAGGAAGATTGGCACGGCTCGGCTGACGGACTGGGACGCCTTTAGAGCGCACTGGAAGCAGATCGAAGGCAGCATCGTTTCGGCGGAAGAGTGGAGCCAACAACTCAGGCGAATCCAAGACCACGAAGGAAGTAGACAGGACGGAACAGACGCCGGAGGTGGACAAGCGGCTCCTCAGGCTATGGGAGGCGAGACGCGGGCTCACCAAGAGGTGGAAGAGACAGAAACTCAACAGAAAGCTAAAAAAGAAAATTGCGGACATCACCAAGAAAACGGAGGAGTACGCGACGCAGCTGGCCAGACAGGGGTGGCAGCAATTTAGCAATTCGCTAAATGGCACCCTCAGTACGGCCAGAACGCGGCAGATCCTCAAGGCCCTCATGGACCGGAGCAAAAACAAATCCGAAGGCAGCAAGTCGATACAGAGGCTAGTCCACCAGTACGAAGGCACGGACGAACAACTCCTTGAGGAAGTCCGGGTCAAATGCTACGGCAAAGAACAGGTCTAGAGCTACAAGGAAGAATACCGCGGCGAAGAAAACCCTACCATGGACCGACCCATCATGAGAGAAGAGGTCGTCGAGGCGATAAGATCGGCCACCAAGAACACGGCGGCGGGGGCGGACAAAATCCGGAACTCGCTAATCAGAAATGTCGGCGACGAGGCCATCGGCCAACCGACGGCCTACCTCAACAAGCTCTGGCAAGAAGGAAGAGTTCCGGCGGAGTGGAAACACGCCGTCGTCGTAATGATTCAGAAGCCAGGGAAGAAACTCCAAATAGAAAATCTCAGGCCGATATCCCTAACGTCGTGCCTGGGCAAGCTGTACGAGAAAGTGATCACGAAGAGAATCCAGTCGCACTTGGAAAACGAGCGATGGTACCTGGACAGCATGTACGGTTTCAGAGCCAACCTCTCAACGCAAGACGTGCTGCTCCAACTGAAGGAGGAAGTGCTCGAGACGATGCCGAAAACGGGCGAAAACGTCGTCATGGCCCTGGACATAAAGGGGGCCTTCGACAACGTGAGCCACGCGGCCATCATGGAGGGCATCAACAACACCAACTGCGGGAAGAGAGTGCACGATTACGTCAGGGACTTCCTGAGCAACAGAACGGCGACGGTGGGGCTGGGCGAGCTGAGAAGCAACGTCTTCCCCCACGCCGCGCAAGGGCACACCCCAAGGATCCGTCATATCGCCCGTCCTCTTCAACGTGGCAATGATTGGCCTGGCAAGGAAACTTAAGGAGATCCGAGGCATCCAGCACGCGATATACGCCGACGACGTCACAATCTGGGTCACCCAAGGATCCCTCGGAGAGAAGCAAGAAAAACTGCAGGAAGCGGCGATCTGCGTGGAAAACTACACCAGAGAAAGGGGACTGCGATGCTCCACGGAGAAGTCGGAGCTCCTCAGGGTCGGCAAGCACCCAATGCAAGCGACACTGGAGGTGACCGTCGAGGGACACAACATCCCGGAGAAGAACATGATTAGGATCCTGGGCATGTGGCTACAAGGCAGCCGGAAGTGCAGCCACACCATTAGCCTGCTGAGCAAGGCGGCGGAACAGGTGGGCCGCATGGTCAATAGGGTATCCCAAAAGAGATACGGAATGAAAGAAGACGACACTCTCAAGCTAGTCAACAACCTAATTGTCAGCCGAGTCACGTACTCCCTGCCGTACCACGTGACGACCAAGGCAGAAAGAGAGCAAGCAGACACCATCCTCAGGAAGGCGTACAAGACGGCTCTGCGTCTACCGAGAAACGCGTCGAACAAGAAGTTGTTCCAGCTGGGCGTCAGCAACACCTTCAGCGAGCTCGCCGAGGCTCTGCTGGGTACGCAAACCGCGAGACTCAGAGGCAACCCTACGGGACGAGCGCTCCTGAGGAGGTTGGGTCGGGATACGAGCGGGCTGACAGACAGATACGCGGACGTACCGGACCACCTCAGAAAAACCATTAATGTGGGACCACTGCCAAAAAATATGGATCCCAACTTACACGAAAACAGGCGAAAAGCTAGGGCCGAATATGTTGAGAGAACGCTAGCCCAGCTAGACAATACAGTATACATGGACGCCGCCGTATATCCACACGGAAGAGAACGCGTGGCCGTGACGGTAGTGGTTAATAGGGAAGGAAACCCGATCACGTATGCCACGGCAAAGGTCGCTGGCACAGCGGAGGCCGAGGAGATTGCCGTAGCGCTGGCGGCAGCGGAAGGTTATAGAACAGGCCGATCTCTCAACATACTGACGGACTCAAAAGAGGTGTGCAGGAACTACACGAGAGGCAGAATCAGCAAAACTGCCCTCAGAATACTCAGCGGAGCCACCTCCGCCGAGAAGGAAAAGCCCCGGCACAAACTAATCTGGATCCCGGGTCACGTAGGCATAGTGGGGACGAAAGGGCAGACAGCCTAGCTCGAGGTGAAGCGTTCCGAGCTGGGTGGTCGAATGCCCCGGAGACCCACCTACAGGCTTGCGAGGGGGGATACGCAGAGACCCTGAACTTACATAGAGGAACTAGAATTAGATATCCGCCACCACACAAAGACCTCTCAAAGGAGGAAGCGACCAGCTGGCGCAGACTACAGACAAACTCCTTCCCCAACTTACACGTGGTCAATAAGATATTTCCGACACAATACAGGGCCACCTGCCCTTGGTGCGGTGCCAAACCTACACTCTACCACATCACCTGAGAGTGCGAACGCAACAAAGCATTCCACAAACACGAACACCCGAGTGCGGAGCAATGGGAGAGTCGGCTCACCAGCAGCGAGCTCACGGCCCAAAGGGCCCTAGTGCAGCACGCGAGCGATGCAGCGCGACTCAGTGGAGCCTTGGAATAGGGGCCCACCCTTGCTGACGAGAAGTCTCAAGTCGCCAGCGCCAAGAAGATGAAGACGACGGAGACCTTGTAACCGCGAAACTCTTGAAAGACTCAAAAGTTTTCGCTCACTCACTCACTCGCAGATAGTCTGTGCAGTACAATTTTCTATGGTTTGACTTGCTTTGCTATGCCCGCGACTCTTATCGGCCGGTGTCAATGGTAGTTTTAGCTAGGTGAACTGCTCTTTTTATTACTGTTTTGTAAAAGTAACACGTAATTTTTGCTACAGAAGCCGCCTATCAACAACATTTAGCTACGAAGGAAAGTTTTATTCATATCGTGTTCTTCTTGTAGGTGCAATATTGATCAGGGACAATGATCAAATAAAACAATATTGTAGTGAAATAACCCAGGTTTATCGACGGCTTGCCGCGAAGGGATGCAGATGAGCAATGCACTTCTAAGTAAATCTAGGGGTACATAGACATATCCAAGAGAAGACATACATCCAAGAGAAAAATTGTCAAATATTCTAAATGCACTGATTGAAAAAGTGAAAACTCCCGACCGCAATAAGCGTGTTTCTTTTAAAAGCTGCACCAGCCACGGGTGAACCAATCGACTTTCCGAGAAAAGGAAACTACTCGGGGTATCTACTCGAGAAAAGGAGAAAAGGTAACTACTCGGGGTAGGACAAGCATCATCCCTTATATTCACACAGTCTCACACAATCTTAAGAAAATCGCCCAGCTAGCGAATGTTGGTGTAGTGTTTTCTGCCTCTAACTAGCCGATGAGGATTTGCAAGCTCACTAATCCGAATAAAGTAGCTCCTCTTTCCTGTGATAAGAACCACAAAAATAAGTTCGTTAATTGCGCACATTGTGCTGTTTATTGTTTTCCACTCAAGTGTGGAAAACGTTACGTTGGTGAAACTGGCCGATGTCTGAATGACAGGCTGCGCGAACATGGTTACCATGCCAAGAATTGTATTACAGCTGGGGTGTCTTAAAGGAATGGGTCATTCTAGGTTGCAGTCGTAATCAGCTCACAAGAGAAATCATCGAAGCAAACGTTATCATTGGTCTGGGCCATGCATGTGTAGGCTCACCTTCATTATCATTATCAAGCAATGAATTGGCGTATCTCCGACTGCAGCCACAGGCTGTCTGAATATGTTGCCACTTTGTTACTATCGCTTTTGTTGCTTGGTTTCTTTGTAATCTCTTGATGTCACATGGTTTGCCGTGTGTATAAGTAGTCTTGTGCCACGAAATAAACCATCAGTTGGAAGTTAGCGCTCATTCTGTTTTCCGTTCCCTTTGATTACCCTTACCTCCTTCCTTTTTTGCTCTCTTTGATCTGCGCTACAAGCCTAAAACAATCAAGGCAATTATTGTATTTAACGACATTAAATTATTTATGAAATATAACATAAGCGCAACTTGTTTTTCTCAGAAATCAGACTCGAGAATAACTTCTTTCGTTTACACCCGTGAAAAAAGTCGATGGAAGCAGCTGTCTCCTTTTTTTTTGTATTTCTTTAAGGTAAAGAAATTTCTGGCGTTTTACGTCAGGCGATATGAGTATGAAGCACCCTGTTCAGTTCGCACCACATGGCGTTTTTAACGCGCGTCTAAACAGATGTACACACGTGTTTTATTTTTTATCTTTTCCTTAGTTCCCGTCGAATTCCGCGACCTGGTTTGAACCCGCGAGCTCGAGTTTAGCAGCGCAATGCCACATCTACTATGTAGGCACTAAATAGGCTACCGCGCCGCTTTTTTTTTTTTGTTAAGCATAGATTGGACAAAAAAATTCACACGGCTTACGGGCCAAAGCTTAGATATATAATGGCTATCTAAAACTGTGTTCGGCGCCCGAGGTCCGACCGCATTAATGGAACCCGTACCAATTACTCCGCATCCTGTTAGGCGAGGAAGACCGGAACATGAATGGAATGTTGCACTGGGGGCAAGCTTCATTTTCTATGAGAATGCTTCCCATAAATCTGCGTACAGGGCGCCGGATGGTGCAGGTATGTTTTATTTGTTTCAAGCGGCAAGCAGGAAGCTTACACATGTGTTTTTCCTTCTGCGTTTCGCAAGACCTACTGATGGAAAACTACATGCGCAAAAATACACACGAGAAATGCATGCTGCTTGAGGAACAAGAAAAAAGAAAAAAAAAAGGCAACCATTCCACTCTGTGAAGATGGAATGGCAGCGAAAGCTGTCGACAGTCAAAGCTCTCAAACGAAAAGCAAAGTGTTTTCGCTGCCGTTCCGTCTTCACAGAGTGGAATGGTCGTCATTTTTTGTGTGGGTGTGTGTTGCGAGCCTGGCGTCGTTGCTAGTTCGGAGGTGCCCGGGCTCGTGATTGTCGTTCAGCATTGCGGGAACGTTGTTCGTCGGTGGTCGTTTCGCGCCGGCGCCGTTTTAATTCTCGTTCCTCTTCCCTCCGGCGCCCCTCGTACGCATGTTGTTCTTCGGGTGTACGAATTATGCGTGTCCGCCCCATTGACAACGCAGCTGTGTTTAGCGCCGACACCTCTCCTGCTCGTATACTGCGATAGCCTTGACGTCACGCGTTCGCGGCGAGCGTTCTAATCCGTTCCGCATTTTGACATCTGCGCCGCCGCACATGCACATGCACATGCACATGGGTTTGTTAGAAATCGCCAAGTCCATTTTTGTTGCCGGACGCCGAAGAAAAACTATGCTCTTGTATACCCTTGGGCCTGGGAACTCTTTGGGTCCCACGTGTGACAAGGGTAGTTCAAGGGCGCACTAAAGGTCCCTGAGCCCAGAGGGGTATGTGCCATTCAGCTTGGACCCTTTCTGTACGTCACCAGGGCCGCTATTTTGTAGCGATGCCTTATGCCTTATTCTATGCTATTCTTATCATCCACCACACACGGCCGCCTGATCCCGTTGATAATGTGGGCAGACCGTCGCTCTGACCACTGGCCAAGCGCGAAAATCCTGAAAAAGCATAGAATCGGAAAAGGCATCGCTACAAAATACCGGCCCAGGATCGGCGCACATGATGACGTAGTTCTGTTGACGGACGCCAAAAAACTACGGAACGTTAGTCATATGCAGGTTTCACTGTATATTTGTTCTTCAAAGGGAACCGAGTCGCAGTAACATAGTAGAGTGGAGGCCGACACTGCAGCCGCAATGCACGTACGATCACCGAGCGGCATTAAAAACAATAGAGAGTTTTAGAAGAGGGGCCCCAAACGTTTTGGGGCCCCAAAGAAATAGCGTCGAAACCACTGCGCATGCGCGAGACGCAAACTGTGTTTGGGTTTTGCGTTGGGAATGCTATTTCAGCGATTTAGCGAGAGCCCAAATAGCGGCCCCAAACGCTTTTCGTCAGCAAACATGGCGGCACCCATCGAAGCGACGGCTCTAACCTAGCACCAAACTGGGTTCGATTCGTGGTAACGCGTCAAGTTCGCAAGCTAGGAGTGACTGCGGTTATCGTTTTCTCTCAACCAGCGTGTGTTATGAAGATTGGTTCATTAGACGTCGCTGATTCCGAATTCGATTGTGGATTTTATGGCTCGTAGGCCTAACACGGCTAAGCTTGGCTGGTGAAAGCACGTACACTCTAAAAACAGTTGCACCCTTTGGTGTGTATATCTGCCACACAACAACAATCGTCATCTGTCTTGTCCGCATTTCCTTTTTTTTAACGCGGCGAGCCCGGTACTTTCCAGTAACGAACGGCATGCGCGTTATCAGCATGACATGGCATTCCCAACATGAAAGTAGCGGGTGCGACGTTTTCAAGAAAGGAAATGCGGGCAATTAAGACAGATGACGATTATCGTTGTGTGGAAAATATACACTCCAAAAGGTGTAAACTTTTCTTGGAGTGTAAAGTTGGTTTACTCAAAACTAAGCGCAACTAATTGTTTCCTGCTTACAGAATAACCTCTAAATTATAATTAAACGCCAATACACGCACATCGAAATTACTATTCCTATCATGAAATGGTATATTTTATTTTATTACTTCTAGTAGCTTTTCTTTGACGCCGTAGTGGCGCTGTCAGTGCAAGACGCTATCCGCAGACGCAAAGCCCTACTCTAAAACTCTTCACTCCTGCGTGCCCCAACGCTAAAACCCGCAAACCTCCTTGGGGCCCCAAACTGTTCGGGCCCCTATTCTAAAGCTCTCTAGTAAAATGAAATAAAGAGGAGAAAGAAAGGAATCTATTCCTAAGGCATAAATGCATGTCGTATCCAATTATAAACACCTTTTGAGCGGTCTAAACGCATATCCCAGCGCGCAGTGTAGCACGAATGGCCCTTCCGAGGAGTGTCGCACGCAGTCCCCGACGGCGCGACCTTGATGCGGCCCAGTCCACTTATACACTTCGATCGCAGTGCCGCCACAGTATTTTTCGTTGTCGCGCGCCTTACTGCAAAGTATGATGTAAGATTATATTCTTGCACCGTGCTGCAACGCATGCACCGCCCCAGCCACTCGTCCCACTTAACCGTATTCTCATCATCATCATCATCATCAGACTGTTTTATGTCCACTGCAGGACGAAGGCCTCTCCCTGCGATCTCCAATTACCCCTGTCTTGCGCCAACCGATTCCAACTAGCGCGCGCGAATTTCCCAATTTCATCGCTCCACCTAGTCTTCTGCCGTCCTCGACTGCGTTTCCCTTCTCTTGGTACCCATTCTGTAACCCTAATGGTCCAATGGTTATATAACCGGCGCATTACATGACCTGCCCAGCAAATTTTTTTTCTCTTGATGTCAATTAGAATATCGTCTATATCCGTTTGCTCTCTGATCCAAACCTTTCTCTTTCTGTTTCTTAACGTTATGCCCATCGAGCTTTGTTCCATCGCTCTTTGCGCTGTCCTTAACTTGTTCTCAGCCTTCTTTGTCAGTCTCCGAGTCTCTGCCCCATAAGTAATCACTGGTAAAATGCACTGATTGTTAACCTTTATTTTCAATGATAATATGGTAAGCTCTCAGTAAGGCATAAGGCAGACAAAGTCTGCCGTATGCGATCTAACCCATTTCTATTCTTTTATGAATTTCCTTCTCATGATCAGGGTTCCCTGTGATTAATTAACCTCGGTAAACGTACTCCTCCACAGACTCATGAGGCTAACTCGCGATCCGGAAATCTTGTTCCTTTGCCCGGTTATTTATCATATTAATCTTCAACCCCACTCTTACACTCTCTCTGTTAAGGTCCTCAATCATTTATTGTAACTCGTCAACATTGTTGCTGAATAGAACAATGTCATCAGCAAACCGAAGTTTCCCGAGATATTTTCCGTCAATCCTTCCTAACCTAAGCCTTTCTAGTTTAATAGCTTGAATACTTCTTATAAGCACGCAGTGAATAGCATTGGAGAGATTGTGTCTCCCTGTCTGACCCCTTTATAGGTATATTCCTGCTTTTCTTGTGTAGAATTAAGGTAGCTGTAGAAACTCTGTAGATATTTTCCAAGGTATTTACGTAAGCGTTCTGTACGCCTTGATTACGTAATGCCTCTATGACTGCTGGTATCTCTACTGAATCAAATGCCTTTTCGATCTATGAAAGCCATATAGAGAGGCTTATTGTACTGTGCGGATTTCCTGATAACCGGATTAATGACATGCATGTGATCCATTGTCGAGTATCCCTTCCCGAAGCCAGCCCGTTCCCTTGGTTGACTAAAGTCCAGTGTTACCCTTATTGTATTAGACATTATTTTGGTAAATATTTTATATAATTCTGGTAGTAAGCTAATGGGCCTGTAATTTTTCAGTTCTTTAACGTCTCCCTTTTTGTGGATTAGTATAACGTTGGCATTCTTCTAGTTTTCTGGGACCCTTGCAGTCCACAGACACTTCGTATAGAGAGCCGACAGTTTTCCTAGCATTATGTCTCCTCCATCTTTGATTAAATCGACTGTTATTCCATCTTCTTGTAGTGGGGCCACAACAAGAAGATGGAATAACAGTCAATTTAATCAAAGATGGAGGAGACATAATGCTAGGAAAACAAGTAGTGAGACGTGTCCGCGTCGGCTCCCGCTTTATGGGCAGTTTTGACCAGATTTTTCTCTCTTTGGTGCCTAATTCTGTGCTCAGCGGATCCGCGAAGTTACACGGTATACCGGGATATAGGACCTTCTTCAGTGAGTGGACTGTACTCGATTTTACGGCCTTTCTAGTCTAGACTACGCCGCCGGAGGTGTTAACCCTTATCGCCGAGCCCGCCGTGCTCGTGGGCCGCGCCGGTTCCCCGGCCGCTTGACGCTTTTGTCATGATGGAATACGCTGTGGAAGGCAAAGATATTGCTCCGGAAAACGTCTCGGAGGATGCTGGCTGGAAAATTTACGCCCAGAGGAATTCTACGACCAAGCCAAGGCCATCATACGGCGGCAACGCTGTTAGCCCTAACGGCGGGTCGGGACCCAAGAACGGCAAAGTGATTCCAAACTCGCCTGCTAGCGTCAAGAAGGGTATCATCCTTCGTGGTAAAATGCCTCCGCTGCTGAAAAATTATATCAAGATTATCGTCAGGATTAGGGGAGGTCTGAATATTGCTAAAATTGGTGCGGCCACGGTGGCTGATGCAATCGCGGCTGCTGCTTGCATAGACGAGGTACAGCGAGAAGCGGACACAATCTGCCCCAATTATCAGCAGAATATTGTGGTGGTTAGCACGCCGGAAGAAGAAAATGCTGTGAAGTACGTGAGGATAAAGGATTTATGCGTTGCAGGGCACATGCATGAAGCTGCGGCATATCGTGCGGCGCCGCATGAAACGTGCAAGGGAATCATAAGAAATGTTCCTCTCAGCGAGGGACCCGAAGCGCTCAGTCGCAAGATTGTCAACCCGCGTAATCCCCTGGCCCTGGCGGCAAAACGCATCAAGGAGTCGGGTACGGTCATCATCGCCTTCGATGGATACAAGGTGCCCAACTACGTTCGTTATGGTAACGCGCTGGTTAGGTGCACGCTTTACCGCAAGCAGATTGATGTTTGTTATGCTTGTGGAAAGCTGGGGCATCGCGCTGACGTCTGCCCCTCGCCGGAAGAAGTGGTTTGCAGGGGCTGCGGTTCAACCAATCCCAGTGAGGCCCACCGGTGTACGCCCAAGTGTGAACTGTGTGGGGGAGAGCATATAACGGCTGCCAAGGAGTGCCAGCAGCGGTTCCGTACCCCATATGTGGTCCGGCGCCGTCGTTTTGAGCGGGATATGGCGGACATCAAGGCGGAGGATGAAGAGAAGGGAGGCTTCAGGTACGACGACAGCCAGTTCCCGACGTTGGGGAAGACGCTAGGGAGCGGGCAAGGAGAAGATCGTGGGCTTCGACGTTCAAGATCAAGATCAAGGAGACCAGGTAGAGCATCTCGCAGCCGCTCCGGTGGCCGGTCTGGGAGCAGATCGGCGTCTAAGGTGCGCTTCGGACTGGACGGACAGTTGAGACTGAGACTGCGCGTGGCCCCAATGGGACGTCGGGACAGGGTGTGCGCAAGAGTGGTGTGCTGCAGGGTCTACAAGGCAAGGGACCCAATGGAGCGGCAAGTGGCACTACCTGGACGGAGCGCACAAGTGCTCGAACGGAGATGCCTAGTTTGGTAAAGCCAGAGCAAAGCAAGAATGAGGCGAGATTCAGGAGGCTAGAAGAGGAAAACGCAGAATTGAGAGAAATGGTGAAGCTGCTTAGGGCAGAAATCTCGGCCCTTAAGGGTTTGGCAGGACCTGCACCGGCAGAGAGGGCAATGCCTGAGCCCATAGAGAGCATGGATTTCGCTGATGTAGGTGAGGCTAGTGGGTCGCACCCCTCAAAGAGGAAGGCGATGACTCATGAGGCGGAGCCCGCGTCGAGGAAGTTGAGATCTGAGGTGAAGGAGATGCTGTCGAGTGTTGTAGATAGTGTTAAGCAGGTCAATGATGGTCTGGCGCAGCCGAATACGCGACTCACAGAGTCGCTCGGCTCGATTGATGGGAGGTTCAAGGAGCTGCAATGTAGAATAGAGGCGTTCGAAAACAAATCCAGTCTGAGTGCCTCTCCCCTTCTTAGGTGCGGATCTCAGTCGGCTGGTTCCTCGACAGGGAAGTCTCAGGTTCAGCAAGATGGCTCGCAGCAAATGCTTCAACATGGCGCGACAAAATGAGGCTTTTTGTGTGTGGCAATGGAACTGTAGGGGGTATGCTCGTAAACGGGCGCCTCTACAGCAGTATATTCGCGCGTGTAAGGGTAGGCCGCAGGCTATTCTACTGCAGGAGACAATGACGGAAGAAGTTTCTCTGACGGGCTACCGAACCGTCTTCGGCGGATCCAAAGCTCGGGGGACCTGCATTCTGTTGGATAGCAAACGGGCGCATGCGATCCATGATCTTATGGTACCTTTAAGATCCCTGGAATATGTCATGATTGAGGTGATTCCTAACCGGGTGAACAAGAAAAGCGTGTTTATTCTGAACGTGTATAGTGCCCCGAGGGACAGGATGCAGAGATTCAAGCTGCTTCTGCAGAAGGCTTCTCAGCTTGCCGGGGACCATCCGCTGATCGTGGCTGGGGATTTTAATGCTCCGTATCACGTGTGAGGTTACAAGCATGACACAGTAAAAGGGAGAGACCTTTGGCAGAACGCTGCGGAGTATGACCTTACGCTGGTCACTGACCCTGCTTTTCCGACACGTATAGGGACGTCGACGTGTAGGGATACTACCCCAGACCTCTGCTTTGTAAAGAACGCAGCCAAGCCTAGTTGGTGCAATCTTGCCGAATCACCTAGGTAGTGATCATTTTATTAACCAAGTCGTTTTTGAGGTTGAGGGCAGGCGCCATAGGGCGTTAACGTTTATAGACTGGGATAAGTTTCGGATGATCCGGGAGGACAGAGGAGAAAGGGGGAAGGAATTCGAAGGCCTGTACCGGCCGTCTCTAGAGGATTGGGTCACCCAGGTGAGGGAGGATGTAAAGGAGGCTACGAAGGAGATCACTACGGATTTGGAGGTGGATAGTGTTGATAGCAGGCTGCCCATCTGATTGAAGCCAAGCGGTCTATGGGGCTCTTGCATTGCCCAGGGGGCGCTGCGAAAAAGGTGCTAAAAAGCGCCTTCTGTGCTAAAATGGGTCGTACCAAGCTCGGTCGTCTGCTTCGGAAAGCACGTTTACAATATATGGACCCGCCACTTTCGGTTGTGTTGTTTCACGGCCTGCAGCGAATATCGGGCGCCGAAGATTTTTTCAGGGGTGGCACGCTGCGTAAAGGCAAGAAATTATGCAGTGCCGAATACGTGTACGCCGTTCAAGAATTAGGCGGCGAAGTTTTAGCAGCGTGTCAATCGAAAGTGAAGCGAGTCGCGTACGAAGTGGAACTTCAGGTAAGGTTTGCACGCTAGCTGCTAGATTCAGGCGCACAAACGCGAGGAAATTCTTGCTATAAATGAATCCACAGCAGCGATAAGCAGGCATCATGTGTACGGAACTGCTCGAGCACACGACGGTACGGGCCGCGATGTACGAACTGCTCGAGCGCACGATCGTACGCGCCGCGACGGCAGCGGTCTTTCGACATGCCGCGAAACGGCGGGCCTCCTGCAATCTTTGTTGACTGCATGCCGCTAAACAAGTAGTTATGCCTGCGTTGTAGTAGCGGCCATCTGTCTCTTTTAGTAACTGGTAATAACTGATGCAATGCATATGAGCTCGCACGTACGTGCGAATCGCGCTGCAGCGCGAGCTCGTGCGCTGCTCGCTTGATGTAGGTTTTAATGACAGCGCTCGAACATCGATGTGCTGCAATCAATACTGCCTTGCTGCGCTGCCTCAACGTGCTGGCTTGAGATCAAGGATGAGCGCATTTAACTCTCTTAACCTGTGCTGCTCGTAGTGGAGTAGTGAATTGTGATCGAATGAGCCCGACCATTTGTGCTCATTTGCACACACCTGGTCACTTCACCACTTCGCATCGGTTGAATTGTTAATTGTCGCTGTGGCCGGGTCTCGAATCGTGAATTACCAGCCATGCCTGCTGCTATGTCGGTCTGCTGTCGGGACTGTAGGTGCAAAAGACCGAACATTAGGGGTGCGATCTTGTACGCGTTCCAATATAGAACGGAGGCGGTCCGTTCCACCGAGCCGCACACGGTTGGTCAGTTTGAACGGTGAAGAACGCCATGACGTCAATTGTGAAGCGATATCTGCTGTCAATCATTCCGTGTTGTCTGCTATCGGACGAACGCAACGGAACGGACCGCCGATTTCGCGACGGAAAGAACGGACCGCCTCCGTTCGAGTTTGGAACGCGTACAAGATCGCACCCTAGAACGCAGATAATCCAGCAAGCTTCAAGACAGGCGAAGC
This sequence comes from Dermacentor albipictus, assembly GCF_038994185.2. Classification (NCBI taxonomy): domain Eukaryota; kingdom Metazoa; phylum Arthropoda; class Arachnida; order Ixodida; family Ixodidae; genus Dermacentor; species Dermacentor albipictus. The sequence continues at coordinate 15,527,136 of NC_091825.1, read as the reverse complement.
AGTAGGCATGGCGCGAAGTTTCGCTTACTCAGCGCGACGAACTGCAGCTATGCAGTGCACCCGACGCTCCACTTCGTGAGGCCTTGAAGGAAAACGGCAGAATCTGATGTTGGGATTCAGGCATTCTTGTTCATGGCAGCCCACGACGCAGAAGTAATGACGGTGACGCCTTTTCGAGGCTGCGCTAGGTCTCTCCGGATCGGCGTCACCGATTCCTTCTGCTCCTAGCATTACGTCCCACGGCATACGGAGAGTCCGTTTTCGTTGAACTATAGGCTGCGGCGAGCTCGCAGCGTGGTCGGCGTAGTCTGTGAGAAGTGACGAGCCTTTTCGCATTCGCAACAGGGCATAAAAAAGTGCGAATCGACGCAAAACTCGGCCTAGAAACGTGCTTCGCCACAGCCAGGGTTCAATACGACCCAAGCTGGTACGACCCAGATGTCGTTTCCCGCGCCGCCACCAGGCGCCGCTACTATACCTCAAACTCCAGCGCAAGACGCCCATGCTGGCTGGGTGGAAGAAGCAGAGGCTTAATCGCAGGCTGCGTAAAAAGATTTCCGAGCTGAATAAGCTGATTGAGGAACACTGTAAGCTTTTGTCTAGGCAACAGTGGGATGAGGTATGCAACTCGGTGGACGAGCAGGTGCGCAACGGCAGGTCATGGGGCTTGCTTAAGCATTTGCTGAACGACTCCAATGCGAGGGTTAGTCAGGGGCACGTCCTTGCTAGAGCTGTACACGAAGCAGTGGGGTCTGCCTCGGAGGAAGAGCTGGTTGAAAAGCTGGCCAACAAATACCTTCCTGTTGCGGACCCAGATGCTTTTCTGACGGAGCAGGCCTACACGGGAGAGGACAACTTTTCCCTAGATGAGGACTGTTCTGTGGAAGAGGTACGCACGGTTTTGCATAACCTTAAGGGCACATTCACACCGGCGACTTGAGGAGGTCGCGCGACCAAGTTGGTCGCTTTGCGACCAGTCGCAAATGGTCGCAAACGGTCGCCTTTCTTGAAAAGCGACCATTTTGGGCGAGTCACTCTCTGCGCGATTTTTCAGTCGCGCGACCGTGGTCGCAAAACTGATAAACCAATCAGCGGCGCACCGGAAGTGGTCTTTCGTGTGTCTACATCCGGCCTCCTCCGGCGTCGCATTCAAATTCCGCGTAGATTCCGAGAGTTCTCGCTGAGAACGATAATCTCCGGGATTGCGACTTGCGGGTCGCGCTCAGCCGGACTTGCCGGTGTGAACATCAGTCGCCTTCGGTCGCTTTTTGATTGCGAGTCGCGAATGGTCGCGCGGCCTCCTCAAGTCGCCGGTGTGAATGAGCCCTAAGAGCAAGTCGGCTCCCGGAGCGGACGGGATTTCGAACAAGCTTTTGAAAAATCTGGACGATAGGTCAATCAAGTACCTTACCGGGGAGGTTAACGCTATGTGGAGAGACGGGGTGGTTCCGGAGCAGTGGAAGACAGCTCTCACGGTGCTGATTCCCAAGGCTGGCAAAGTCCCGAGCATCGATAACTTAAAGGGCCCCTGAAACGGTTCGGACAAATTTTGTAGGCGCGTAGGGTACAGCTTAAGTAGAACATTCGCACCACAATTTAAGTGAAGCGTTACGTATTAATGGAGCCGCAAGCGATTAGAAGTTACCCCATAGAATAAAGAACAACTTTAGAGAAGGGAAACTGTACCTTTGGCAGTGGTTCGAAAATAAGCAGCGGCAGCGCATGGAACTAACTTTCGGGGACGCCAGATGACGTTGCTCAATCCGGAAGCGGAAGTGCAAACTTTTTTTTTTTAGCGCAAAATTCAATATGGCCGTTTTTTGCCGGTCGCGTACGCTGGTACGTGCCGTGCTTGCCCTGCAGGCTATGCGGCATGCCTCAATGCCTTCGCTGCCGCTTAGCTGGTGCGTTCTAATTGCCAAGAGCCTCTACTGACGCCCATACAAACAAGCCACAAGTGAGTGAACAGAACGCGCGACTTTATTGGCAGAAGACAAGCAGTGTACATCCTCGTGCAATAGCAGAAATAAATTTTGCATGTCGAGATACGCTGGAATCATTGACGCGAGCTCGTAAACGGCTCACCGTCGTCGTCGCACGTGGTGGTCAGGTTAACGAGCAAGAACCAGCAGCGGAAACATATTGGACAGAGTGTGCCACTTATTTGCAGCGACAGTCGCCGTTAAAAATGCCCAAAATGCATTGCGAAGCAATCGGGAGACGCAGGCATCTGCTGCCGCAGCCTACACAGCGACATGGGCTACCCCAGATTTTAGCCGTTCACTCCTTTCCAACCTGCACGTTTCTTTTCTTTCGGGGGCCGCTAATGTGTGGCTCACACTTGGTGTCTCACATTGTCTCGCTATGGACAAGTCGCTTTCGTGGGCATCGCCTCCATCAGCTACTTTTGCGGGCCTTTCCACCCATGTAGCTATCAACTTCATACGCATCGGACTATGTAAGCACGTATGCTGGTCTCCGTTCATGCCTAATCGCGGCCGAGAAAGGCCAGAGGCACAATATGCCCATTGCTGCAGCAGGAAAGCGCGAACGGGGAGCACGAATCACGGTGCATGAAAATTTGGAGTCTATGCCGCTGTGCAGGCTGCAGGAGCGAATGCTTACTTCGAGAGACTGCTTCCCAGTGCAACCGACCAGGCCGCAATATTCTAAAAACATAACACTGCGACCATAATCAAGTGACATAACAGCAAAATTAAACAGCAATCAGTCACCGCATGAGGTTCAGACAATACATCATACATTGGCGACGAACCATATGGCAACAGTGAGCATTCACATACACGGGTCTCTTAGGGTACATTGAGCTGCCTACCTACAGGCGTAGTGCCCGACTTCGTCGCACGTGGTGGTCTACTAACGAGCAACAACCAGCAGCAGAAACAGATTGGACAGAGTGTCCCACCTGTTTGCGGCGACAGTCGCTGTTAAAGATGAGCAACTTGCAGTGCAAAGCAGTCGGGTGACGCAGGCATCTGCTGCCGCAGCCTACACAGCGACATGGACTACCCATCATTTTAGCATTGACTCCTTTCCAGCCTGCATGTTTCTTTTCTTTTGGAGGCCGCTAATGTGTGGCTCACACTTGGTGTCCCACATTGTCTCAATATGGACAAGTCGCTTTCGTGGGCATCACCTTCATCAGCCACTTTTGCGGGCCTTTCCACCCAACTTCATACAGGTCCGACCATGTAAGCACTTATGCTGGTCTCCGTTCATGCCTAATCGCGGCCGAGAAAGGCCAGAGGCACAATTTGCCCATGGCTGCAGCAGGAAAGGGTGAACGGGGAGCACGAATCACGGTGTGCGTAAATTGGGAGTCTATGTCGCTGTGCAGACTGCAGGATCAAATTCTTACTTCGAGAGGCTGCTTCCCAGTGCAACCGACCAGGCCGCAATATTCGAAAAACATAACACTGCGACCATAATCAAGTGACATAACAGCAAAATTAAACAGCAATCAGTCACCGCATGAGGTTCAGACAATACATCATACATTGGCGACGAACCATATGGCAACAGTGAGCATTCACATACACGGGTCTCTTAGGGTACATTGAGCTGCCTACCTACAGGCGTAGTGCCCGACTTCGTCGCACGTGGTGGTCTACTAACGAGCAACAACCAGCAGCAGAAACAGATTGGACAGAGTGTCCCACCTGTTTGCGGCGACAGTCGCTGTTAAAGATGAGCAATTTGCAGTGCAAAGCAGTCGGGTGACGCAGGCATCTGCTGCCGCAGCCTACACAGTGACATGGACTACCCATCATTTTAGCATTGACACCTTTCCAGCCTGCATGTTTCTTTCTTTTGGAGGCCGCTAATGTGTGGCTCACACTTGGTGTCCCACATTGTCTCAATATGGACAAGTCGCTTTCGTGGGCATCACCTTCATCAGCCACTTTTGCGGGCCTTTCCACCCAACTTCATACAGGTCCGACCATGTAAGCACTTATGCTGGTCTCCGTTCATGCCTAATCGCGGCCGAGAAAGGCCAGAGGCACAGTTTGCCCATGGCTGCAGCAGGAAAGGGTGAACGGAGAGCACGAATCACGGTGTGCGTAAATTGGGAGCCTATGTCGCTGTGCAGACTGCAGGATCAAATTCTTACTTCGAGAGGCTGCTTCCCAGTGCAACCGACCAGGCAGCAATATTCGAAAAACATAAAACTGCGACCGTAACCAAGTGACATAACAGCAAAATTAAACAGCAATCAGTCACCACATGAGGTTCAGACAATACATCATACATTGGCGACGAACCATATGGCAACAGTGAGCATTCACATACACGGGTCTCTTAGGGTACATTGAGCTGCCTACCTACAGGCGTAGTGCCCGACTTCGTCGCACGTGGTGGTCTACTAACGAGCAACAACCAGCAGCAGAAACAGATTGGACAGAGTGTCCCACCTGTTTGCGGCGACAGTCGCTGTTAAAGATGAGCAACTTGCAGTGCAAAGCAGTCGGGTGACGCAGGCATCTGCTGCCGCAGCCTACACAGCGACATGGACTACCCATCATTTTAGCATTGACTCCTTTCCAGCCTGCATGTTTCTTTTCTTTTGGAGGCCGCTAATGTGTGGCTCACACTTGGTGTCCCACATTGTCTCAATATGGACAAGTCGCTTTCGTGGGCATCACCTTCATCGGCCACTTTTGCGGGCCTTTCCACCCAACTTCATACACGTCCGACCATGTAAGCACTTATGCTGGTCTCCGTTCATGCCTAATCGCGGCCGAGAAAGGCCAGAGGCACAGTTTGCCCATGGCTGCAGCAGGAAAGGGTGAACGGAGAGCACGAATCACGGTGTGCGTAAATTGGGAGCCTATGTCGCTGTGCAGACTGCAGGATCAAATTCTTACTTCGAGAGGCTGCTTCCCAGTGCAACCGACCAGGCAGCAATATTCGAAAAACATAAAACTGCGACCGTAACCAAGTGACATAACAGCAAAATTAAACGGCAATCAGTCACCGCTTGAGGTTGACAATACATTATACATTGGCTACGAACCATCTTACAGGCATAATGCTTGCCTTTGTCACATGTGGTGGTCTGGTAACGAGCGACAACCTGCGGTACAAACAGATTGGACAGAGCCTTGCACCTGTTTGAACCAACAGTTGCCGTTGAAGATGAGCAACTTCCATTGCGAAGCAATCAGGTGACGCAGGCATCTGCTGCCGCAACCAACACAGCGACATGGACTACCCGGCATTTTAGCGTTAACTCCTTTCCAACCTGCACATTTATTTTCTTTCGGGGGCCGCTATGTGTGGCTCACACTTTGTGTCCCACTTTGTCGCAATGTGGACAAGTCGCTTTTGTGGGCATCACCTTCGGCAGCCATTCTTGCGGGCCTTTCCACCCATACGGCTATCAACTTCATACACTTGGAACCATGTAAGCACACATGCTGGTCTCCGTTTTGAGCAAATCATGGCCGAGGTAGGCCACAAGCACAATTTGCCCATGGCTGCAGCAGGCCAGAACGAACGGGGCGCACCAGTTACGGTGTGTGTATACTGGGAGTCTATGTCGCTTTGCGGACTGCAGGAGCAAATGCTTACCTCGAGGGACTGCTTACCAATGCAACTGACCAGGCCCCCACATCTGTAACACAGTTACCACAACCAAGTGTGGCAGCAAAACCAGATTCTGCAATCAATCACTTCACTGTAGCTTGCACAAAGACCCAGGCTATCAAGGAAGAGGAGCAATCATCAACGAGACTAGGAATATGGAAAATGAGAAAGCTTGCATTCAAGAGAGAAGCCACTCTGCTCTGCAAGCATTGAAGGCTAAAAACACCAAGAAAAGTAAAATGGTGCATAGCACATGTGCATAGGTTAATGCAAGACGCATGCCGATGCTGCATCAGCTATTTCAGGAGAGTAATTGCGCATGACAACATACACTAGAAGATACTGCTACAGATATGTTAGGCTGCTAGACAGTGACTGGTATTAAGTATCAGCGAAATATCCAAATATAAAGGTTGACCTTTATATTTGGATGAGGATGAATAACCTCTAACAAAAATGGGCAATGAGAAAGCTTGCATTTATAGAAGAAAAATTACACTTCGCACAAACGGAATTAACATGGCTTGGAAGCTGATTAAGGACGAACTGATGAAACTCAATCTTTTGGCCAGCGTCGTCCGTGCTTGGTCAGATGTTGCAGGTGCATCTGAAGACGAAGAATTTCTAGAAAGTCCTTTTTGAGTTACTTGGATGACTCAGCCAAATGTCCGTGCTGGTGGAATGGTGGCTGAAGCTCTTTGCAGTCTTAACACAGTCCTTTGCAGACTTGATATCTCATCCATATTCTTGTGCATGTGCTTCTTTGTTCTTGGTGTAAAAGCCTTGCAAATTCGGCTCCAGCCCCTTCCTGTTGGTGCAGATAGGAGCTCCTGTGATGACCAAGATGTGCTTGGCATAGACTCTGTTGGGGCAAAACGGTGACACGTGAGATATAGCACAGATTAGCCAAATTTATGTGGGTTTTATATGTTCGAACCAATTATACTGAACCATATATATGAACAAACATTCATATCTGCTGCAAACGGCAAGCCAATACAGCATAGATCAAACATATTTATTTCTGAACCATATGTTGTTTACCTTGTAGTAGTAGCCAATGTCCACACAATGACCTTGTCGTAGCAGGCAGCAGCTTCTGTTTAGTGCGTGGAGTGTGCTGCTTTATACTGGTGCCGTCCTCATTACTGCATGTCTGGAACAGAAATTTTGACTGAATCAGAAATTGAAAAAGCAAAGTTTTGCAATATGAAATGCAAAAAGGTGTGACATATATGTTGTAATGATTTGCGACTACAGAACACATGCAAATGTACACTGTCTATTCTAGGGTGCTTAAGCAGCATGTTAAATAAATATTGCTATTGCCCATAAAATTGATGTCTGCCTAACTACAATGCATGTCAACAGCGCAAGTACTATTAAGATCACAAATGAGAACATTTGTGGGTTCATTTATGCTCTAGAAGTGATCACACTGCTAGTTACTCAAGCAAATGCATGAAAGTCATGAAGCTATTAGAACTGATGCATTATTTTTCTCCACGAACGTGATGCACCGCTTCACTACTGCAAAAATAAATGCCCTACGGTAAACCAATCTGAACAGCAAGAACATTTGGAACCAACAAGTACGAAATATGGGTATCATGCTTGCAACTGTTTAATACATTAAATTCTGTACTTTCACTTCATTTTACCAAAGGATTATTCGGTTTTGTGGACGAAAGACGTTGCCGGCCGACTCGAAAAAAAGTTTAATCTGTATATTGATAAGGCTACTCAGTCACCTACAACCACGGCTACAATAACATGAAAAATGAGACGCGCGTTCCGATATCGCTCTTTCTTTCCTGGTTGTGTGTGTAAACCAAACGACAGCCTCGCAAGTAAAGGTTTATTTAGGAAACAGCAACTGAGATCCTCACTGCCCATATGTAATGCAGGATCTAGTTCGTTAACTTGTGCCCGCCTGGAAGGTAATGAGACAGATATTATATAACGATTGAAGCAGCGGTGTTAAACGACTCACCGTTATTGCCGTTGTCAGCCGCAGCAAAATCCAGCTCCCGTTTCGATGCAGACCTGTTCCGAATGGCTCACGACCGAAACCCAACTGCCGGGCTTACATGTCCGCTTGCAAACACGTAACTTCACCCCAAGTTACATAGAAGCGCAAGAAACTAGTTTTAGAAACAAAGAAGCAACCAGTCTTGAGTGTACGAACGAATGAATCCGTGCCGCCGTGCACTCGGAAATACCGGTAAAAATTTTAAATCCAGGCCAGAGGTCACGTGAAAGATCGATGATGCTGAGCGCTATTTGCGTTCATAATGGCGAAGAAACAATAAACTTACTAACAAAGAGTACAATATCTAATTAGCAATGATAATTTTGCCCTGTTTTTATGTAAAAGAAAATGCTTCGGTAATTGTAAGAGAAAGTTTGTAAGATAAAATTGCGCTTATTACGACGCCTCTACCGGGAAATGTTGGAACTAACGAACGAATCCCGAGGTGATGCTACTAGGTCGGCTTTGTTAGCAGCGGCGCGCGGTCGATTTTTTCGCCCTCTGTGGCCATTAGTTGAACTTGAGAGTGTACGGGGCCTGGTTACCCTCCTCCCTAGCTATGCTTTTCCTCCTCAACTCGCTCGCCGAGCGAGCGTCGCTAAGCTCCGCCTTCACTGGTTCAGCGTCACGATGCGACGTCACATCGCTCACTTCCGGTTGTTTAGGAGCACGCCCCCTCCCTCGCGAGACCTCTCCGCTAGCCGCTTTTCCGTCGACCGAGAGCTATCGAAGCAGCGTGCGTTGCGAGCATTCTGTCGTAGCGCCGAACGTGTCCGGTGCTCCGCTAAAAACAGACAAGCTGGCCATTTCGGCAAATGACTGGAGGCATAAACTCAAGCTGATGAAGGAACTTTAGCGTAGACGTACGTGAGCAGCCTGATCGGTCTGCTCGGTCCAGACACTTGCTGGCGCAGCGCTTAACTAGTCAAACAAAGCGCTAATATTGCTCTAACCAAGTGTAAAGCATTTTAAACATTTATAAATCAACGTGTTGATGATTACACTCCTGCGAAAAATACACACCAGCAGCAAAGAATACACTTCGTTGCTGCTACTGTGTATGGTTGAGCTCTGTGCCACCAGGTGGCTGCACCGTGCAGACCATTCACATTTGCTCTTCTGCTCATCTCGTGGCTCATCCCGGCACAGTCAAGCGGCCAGACCCTGTCCCCTTGCGCTTGCGTTTGCCCTAATACTGGACTCGCGGTTTGCAGGTCGCTAGGTTTGCAGTCCACAAGGCCACAAAGTCGAGTCATAGTGCTCGCGAAAAGACTGAGACCGACTCTGACCGCGGAGCTCTCGTCGAAATGGAGTACGTTGTAACACAAGCAGACGACACTTGCTGTGTGCCGGAAGTGCTGCAGTGTACTAAAAGACTATTCTTGTGTATTCTCTTTAAGTTATTTTCTTTCTACAAAAACAAAGTAACTAACATTCCAGCTATTACGAGCATCATTTGTTCACCATAAAGTTGGAAAAATTATCGACCACGCGCCCTGGTCAGTTAATCAGATAGCTCGCCCATGTGACGTAATATGGGTTATTTTCATCATATGGGTAGGGGCGGCTTAAAATTCCGCCGAGCAGTGCGCTGCGATCGGCAGCGATGTGTATTTTTAAAACCTTATAATAAATTACACGCTTTACGCAGAGCACTTAGATGCATCAATTAATGATCAGAAGAACCTACTCTAACGACTCAGTACGTTTGTAGAAAATCGCCAAAATCGTGTCAGGGTCCCTTTAAGGCCTATTTCGCTCACATCGTGTGTGGGCAAGGTAGCCGAGCATGCGGTGCTTAATCGGCTTACAAGGTACCTTGAGGAGAACCAGGTCTACCCCCACACTGATTGGTTTTAGGGCCGGGCTGTCGACTCAAGACGCAATGAATCTCATCAAGCATCAGGTCATTGATGGAGATGGAAGGGGCGTTAAGGCCATCCTAGGGCTGGACCTGGAGAAGGCTTTTGACAACGTTCGGCACTCTTATATTCTTAAGTCCATTTCGGATCTTGGCCTCGGCGCGCGCTTTCACGGCTATGTCAGGTCCTTCCTGTCAGGCAGGAAGGCTACCTTGAAGGTTGCGGAGCTGGAGTCAAAGATGTTCAATCTTGGAGACAGGGGCACTCCTCAAGGGGCCGTCATCTCGCCCACATTGTTCAATCTGGCCATGGTCGGATTGAACAAGAAGCTCTTGGAGATTGAGGGGATTAGGCACACCATGTATGCAGATGATGTGACCATATGGTGTCCCGGTGGTAGTGAGGGCTATACCGAAAGTGTTCTGCAGGAGGCAGTAGATGTAATTGAGAATTATTTGGACCCGACGGGGTTAAGGTGCTCCCCTTCCAAGTCGGAGCTGCTGCTGTACAGTCCCACTAGAAGGGGACGCAAGCCAAGGGGATCGATCCCCGTGGACCAGCTGAGCATTCAGCTTCGTACAAGAAATGGCGATCTCATACCTAGGGTTGATAAGATTAGGGTTCTGGGGATGATTATTGAGTCGAACGGCGCCAACACGCTGACGATCCAGAAGATCATTGCCAAGACAGAAAATGCGGTACGCCTAGTGAGGAGGGTGGCCAACAGGCAGACGGGGTTCAAGGAGGACAGTCTCATTAGACTCGGATCCCCTATCCCCATCACTCCCACCCTGCGCATCCTTGGTCTCTACCTGCAGGATTCCGGACGCAATGACCATACCCTTAAAACACTCAAGGCCTCCACGCAATCAGTGTTGCAGCTTCTACGCCGCGTATCTTCCCTGCACAAGGGTTTAGACGAAGCAGACAACATGAAAGTTGTTCATGCTTTTACGCTTAGCCGCATTCTGTACGCCACTCCATATCTCAAGCTGAACTGCACGGAAACCGAGCGCGTGAACGCCATGATCCGCCTTGCAACTAAGGCAGCCCTCAACCCGCCTCGCAGTACTAGCACAGCCAAACTCCTTGCACTAGGCATGCATAACACGCTTCCTGAACTAGTTGAGGCACACCTTCAGATGCAGTATTTAAGACTTGCCGCGAGCGCCACTGGCCGCCATATCCTCGCCTCCCTTCGCATCAACATACCCGCTAATCAGTCAACCCTTATGGCCATTCCTCGACACATTCATACACCCCTTGTAGTGAAACTCCTTCCTCGAAACGTCCATCCCCAATATCACATCTCTCGCCGCATAGCTCGCGCAAATGCCCTCCACAAGTATTACGGACAGGTCGAGAAAGCCATCTGGGTGGACGCCGCATGTACAACGCATGAAGCTGTAGCAGTTGCTTACAACCCAACCTTACCCCGACCCCTAACTCACCATCTTCCCTCGGGCTCTACACCTGAGGAACCAGAGGAGACCGCCATCGCCTTAGCCCTTGCCTTTTCGGATGCTGAATACATCTTTAGCGATTCAAAGACTGCTTTGTCCAACTTTGCCAGAGGCAGAATTCACAACCCTGCCTGGAACTTGTTGAACATCCCCACCCAGAATTTACCACGTAGGGTTGAGCTCCGGTGGGTGCCGGCTCACTCTGGGAACCCCGGAAACGAGGCTGCCGATAAATTGGCCCGAGGTTTAATTTGCCGGGCTCAGGACAGCCTCGATCCGGGTTTCTCGAGGGAGCGGGTACACAGCTTTGCGGAGCTCACGCAAATACCCCGTTTGGACCGTCGGTCTTACCCTCCTCCCCACTCCTCCCTGACGCACTCCCAACAGATCCTCTGGAGACGCCTCCAGACCCGCTCTCTCCCATCCCCTCAGCTGCTATCCCACTACTGTGGCACCTCCCCTACATGCTCCCTATGCGGAGACCCTCACGCCACACTCTGCCACATCCTTTTTGGCTGCCCTGCCGATCCTCCCCCGCAGGGACAGCCCGCCATCTCAAGCTGGGAGGACTGGGAGGTCCTGCTCTCGTCTACGGACCCGACATCGCAGGTTACTGCGGTGGCTCGGGCTGCCGACGTCATGAGCAAAAGGAGCATGAACGTTTCGACGTAGTGCGGGACCGTGCGGTGGTCCAGGGACCCAGAAGAGTCCAAACTCACATGCTATGAATAAAGTTTTTCTGTCTGTCTGTCATTAGACTTATGCACGCATTTGTATTGTGTCACTTTACTTATGTGGCGGCCATGCACAAGTGGAAACCATCGGAGAAGGAGAAGCTTGACACGCAGATTAGGAAGATCACGAAGAAAGTGTTGGGAGTGCCAATGTGCACCAGCACCGACCGACTTCTCCAGCTGGGAATTCATAATACCTTGGATGAGATAGCTGAGGCTCAGGAGAGGACGCAGATGGTGCGTCTCTCTACGACTAGCACGGGTCGGCAGATTCTGAGAGAGTTAGGTGTTCCCCAGGAGAAGATTTTGCAGCTTCATGTCAGTATTCCCGTGAAGGTCCGTAATCGGTATCACGTCAAGCCTGTTCCCAGGAACATGCATCCGGAGCGAAATGTTGGCAGAAGAAAGGCAAGGGGAGCTTGCCTACTGAGACTCATTCGTGATGAGAATCAGAAGGTTGGCTTCGTCGATGCTTCTTTTAACGAGGAGAGAAAGGTGTTTACCATAGTTGTCGTGGACAATGAGGGCAGTCTCTTTAACGCTGCTACCGTTTGGACTGATAGGCCAGAGGTCGCGGAGCAAGCGGCTATTGCGCTCGCCCTGGTTGACAGGCGCAGGCCTTTTGTATATAGCGATTCAAAGTCGGCCGTTAGGGCCTTTGAGAAGGGCTCGGTGGCTAAGGTTGCTTTTAAAATTATGCAGAGATGTGAGATCTCTCAACACTACTTATGTTGGTTCCCTGCTCACCTTGGGATGATCGAGGGAGCCCCTCCGAATCTCAATGAGTCCGCTCATGAGGCAGCGCGAGATCTTACCCTCCGCTCTGCCCCGCGCAACGGCGTGGCGGTACTCCCCGAGAATAGAGACTCCCCTTCCACAGACAACGAAATCACGAAGTATTACCTTCTTAATCGCAGGGTTTACAGTTTTCCGCATCCTAAACTAAACAGGGCTCAGGCACTTACATTACACTTACTACAGACTGGTACTTATCCCTGCCCACGGAGACTGAACATGTTTTATCCAGAGACGTATACAGAGCCTTATTGCCAAGATTGTGGTGCTTTAGCCACGCTCGAACACATGCTCTGGTCTTGCGAAAGAATTGAAGACTCGGCGATCAAGGATGCGTCCAGGTGGGAGGCTGCACTTCGCAGCCCGGACCTGGATGAACAATTCTGGGCTGTCCAGCAGGCTCACGATGTGGCCATGAGGCTTGGCCTTCCGGTCCCGACGTGGGAGCGGCCCGCTTAGTGATTAATTATCACTACTTGCAGGACCAAATAAAGTTTTCCTTCCTTCCTTCCTTCCTTCCTTCCTTCCTTCCTTCCTTCCTTCCTTCCTTCCTTCCTTCCTTCCTTCCTTCCTTCCTTCCTTCCTTCCTTCCTTCCTTCCTTCCTTCCTTCCTTCCATCTTCTTCTGCCGCTCTTCCTCGTTTCATATCTTGCAAGGCCCTTCTGACCTCATCGCTAGTAATAGAAGGAGTTTCTGTATCCTGTTCATTATTGTTTCTAATTGAGGAATCCTGACTCCTCTGGGTTTTGTACAGGTCAGTACAGAACTCTTCCGCGTTTTTTTGCTATATCTTCGAAATTGCTGATATTACCCTGCTTATCTTTCAGTGCATATATCTTGGTTTTTCCTATGCAAAGTTTCTTTCTCACTGATTTCCGATTGCGTACATTTTTTGCGGCTTCTTCAACCTTTTTCACGTTAAAGTTTCGAATATCACTTATTTTCGCCTTATTGATCAGTTTCGACAGTTCCACGCATTCTATCTTATCTCTTGAGTTGAGCACTTTCATTCTTTGTCGTTTCTTTATTAGCTCCATTGTTACTTGGGAGAGCTTGCCTACTGATTGCCTTGGTGCCTTGCCTCCCACTTCAATTGCTGTTTCTGAGGCCAGTCTAGTTACGGTTTCAGAGCAATTACGTCAAATATGGCCGGCGCCTCCTCAGTGAAAACAAAGTGGTCGCCTATCGATGGTGCGCCATACGTCGGTTCTCCGAAATTGCGGCGGTCCCGTAGCGTCGTTTTGCGGCGTTCACCAAGGGGCGGCGAACGACGGCTGCTGGTGTGATTGCAGTGGCATAACGGGTGCGCGGCTCGAAGCATCCTCTTGCGGCGGCGACCAAGGAGCGGCTGTCGGAGGCTGGTGGTATGGCGGTGTGGTTTGGACGGGTGGTGGACATGGGACAGCGGCGGCGTAGATCATGGGACGCTGGTGATCTTGAAGATCGGCTGCCGGTAGCGCCTGCCTGATTTCGTCGCGCACCACTTCGGCGATTGACGCTACGGGTCTATCCAATGTCAGTGTCAGAATCTTTTGCACTTCCTCTCTGACAAGTTCTCTGATCAATTCACGCAAGGATTTCTGATACTCGGCAGTCCCTGCGGCGGCATTGATTACAGTGCTGGTGGACAGTCGATCTGCACCTTTGATGAAGGGCCCGCTCAATAGTCTAGCCTCTTTGATAAAGTCAGCGATAGTGACTGGTGGATTCCGCACAAGCCCCGCGAAAAACGTCTCTTTTACACCTCGCATAAGGTAGCGCAACTTCCTATCGTCGGTCATGTTCGGGTCGGCTCTACGAAAGAGGCGGGCCATGTCCTCGGCGAACATTGTGACCGACTCATTAGGTTGTTTCACCCGTAGCTCCATCATTTGCTGGGCGCGGTCACGTCGGTCGGCACTTGCAAAAGTATCAGTGATCTTCTGCCGAAAGTTATTCCATGTCGTCAGGCTAGCTCCACGGTTGTCGTACCAAGTACGGCCGCTGTCGTCAAGGGCGAAATAGACGTGGGAAAGCTTTTGCTGCTCAGTACACTGGTTAATCTGTGCGACGCGTTCATACTTGTCAAGCCAGTCTTCAATGTCTTCGAAGATTGCACCGCGATAGCGATCGGGAACCATTGGATGCAGAATGATTACCTATTGTGCACTGGGAAACCGGCAGCTTTGGGGTGCTTGCGGTGAGCTGGCTTCGGCCATTGCGAGATGTGTGCAGATCCCGGAGAGAGGTGGCTAATTGAAGAGGGGAAAACTCCGGGGCAAGACCTAGCAGTGGACGACTAAAGCGATGCACGGGTGTCGTAAGTGGTGACAATGCTCCCGGGCTAGGTGAAGGACTCCCTGAAGGACTCCGGAGCATCAGGTGAACTAAGTACCCAGTGCCTCCACAAGTGTCGCCGTACAACGCGGTGTTAGGAATGGCCGGACGGGGTGGCAACGCGCCAGCTTTCAGCCCGCTGCACGTGTTCCTACCCAACCGGACGGGGCGCCCTTCAGAGAAGTGCGAATAAACCGGCAGCCACGTGGCGCGGGCTCAGCTCAGGAATGTGGTACTCGGCCGCGCCACCCGGGACAAAGCAGAGTTCTACGAAGCCCTCTGACGTCGGCTCCGGACCTCTACACCTGTGTGTGTGTGCAACACGAATATGTGAGCCCGCCTCCTCCAAAAGGGCGGGTCATCTTCGGCGACGTCGAACGGTGACGTCAAACGATGACTGGACGAACGTTTCCGTTCGCTTGGAATCAAGGGGGGACCAAGTGCTTATAAGCAGCGGTTGCCGGCTGCTAGTGAGTGCTCGTCGTCGGGAGCTGAGGGCTTGTTGTCATGCTCGAAATGTACTAGTGAGCTGTGAGCTCGTAAGCTGTTTGCTGTATGTCAGTCTTGCGGGCTCCACATGGGAGTCACGCTAGACTGTCGATGTACCTCATGTTTCAAATGTAAATCCTGCAAATAAACCCTGCTCTCCTAAGTCCCGACGAAGAGTCAAGCTCCTTCCTACAGCTACGACTGCCAACTCCTACAACTGAATGGCAGCGGTGAGATCGGCCTATGGCTCCTAGATCGGCCAACGGCTCGTAAATCGGCCTACGACTCGGAGACAGCAACGGCAGCTGACGGACGTTGGCACATGGTGACCGACCGGCATCCTGATCAAGTTGGAGGCGACTTGGGATTGACCACCTCTTGCAACTGACTGGATACGGCGGGGAAGGACTGGTGATATGGTGCTGCTTCAGTGGGTAAGCGTTTGGTTTTGGTTGTAAGATTTACCAGGCTTCAATTTCTCTGTGTTTTTGGATTTGATTCGCTGGCGATCTTTTACTTGTATTTTGATTTGCGTGGGTATCACAACAAGTATTGTGTAACAGCAGAGCCAAAGCTTAAAGTAGCGACCATGGTCCTAACGTGTTTGACGAGAGCTGACCCGCTGTGGTTATGTGAAGAGATCGAGGTGGACGTAGAGGAGGACTTGACGGAAACAGCAATTTGTAAGACAACTCTCAAAAGTGAGAATGATTTGAAATTCATCGAACAACTGGGTAAACGAATTCTAAACAAAAGACAGGAACGGGAATCAATTAGGCAAGAACGCCAAGAGCGTGAGCAGAGACGGCAAAAGGTTGAAAAAGAAATGACAGCAGTAAAGAAACAGATAGAGGATTTACAGCAGTTAGGCGCACGAAGTCCACAGCGGCTTGAGAAATCTGTAGGCTGGACGCAGCGAAAGTGTGAGGAAGTAGATAGCAGATTTTGCTAGAAAGCCGAGGAAAGTAGTAGTACCTGTGAGAGTAGCAGCACGTTCATAGGTGAACTCGAAGTGCTAGCAGCTAACGAAGCCTTAGTGACAAAAAATGCCTTTAAAGGCCAGAGTGAGCGATGAGCTGCTGTGCCAACAGAGGACTGTAGAGACAGCTAGGGCAGCTGCGAACAAATTGGCACAGTTACCGCGCGTGTGCGTCGCATCTCATGGTAGCGAGGTCGTTAGCGAGGTACAGAATACTGCGGACTTGACAGACGCGAGCACCCTTGTCAAGTCAGATCTGCGTGTCGAAGTAAAGTTCGAACTGGACGATGCAGTTGAGAGTAGCTTTCAGGATGGTGAGCCCCGTAGCTCAAGGGAAGACCACTGCATGGTTCAGGGATCGGCGCGGCTGTCCGCCAGTCTAGGTCGCCACGAGAGCAATGATTTAGTGAATAATCACTCAGACTGTGCAGGTAAGAGACCGATCCGGGCTCACGAGATGTGTAACGGCCAGCGCGAGGCGCGAGATGACGGCATGAAAGAGAGTTCGAGGAGAGAGCGCCGCAGAAAGAAGCGCCGAAAAAATCGGAATGCGGTGGCTAATGTAGTGAAGCCAAAGACAGCGACAGGCGCGAAAATGCAGGGCACGGAGAAAAGAAAGGTGCGGTCGTCACGAACGATGTTGACGCATCAAACACGTTCGAGCCACCGATCCAAGGGGGACCGAGAAGCATGTTCTGCAGGGACGTGGACAAAGGGCACGGGGCAGTTAAATTCCTCGTCGTTCCGTAGTTCTTTTCGAAGCTCAGCGTGCAGTACGAAGAAGCGCAAGGTGGCAAGACGAGACCAGGTGGGGAGTAGCTACGCGGTCAATCGAGGTCATGATGAAAGCGGGGCGCCAGGACGCAAATTGGCAGGGGACTGTAACGTCTTGCGGGAGCTGATAGTGAGTCAGCCCTTTTGTTGTTCCTCGGTAGCCGGAGTAGCTTTCGGACCGCGACCCCCTCGAGTACGGCTCAAAGTATGAGTCAGCCGTAAACATTTGAAACGGGAGGCGAAGGCAGCTTCCGTAGAAGTGAAACATGTTGTTTTGTTTTACTTTGAGCATCGGATAATTTTCGCGATTTAAGTTTCTTTCAATATGTAAAAGTATGAGCTTTGTTTGTGTTTTGTTAGAGAAGCTCGAGATTTGAAAGACGCGTTTTTGTTAACATGTAGTATCGCGAGTTGTTAGTTAATGAGTTGATAGGCTTTCCTTCTTTTGTGTGAGTAACCTGAGTGTCAAGGTTATCGATGAGAGGCGTATCTAGCGCGCGTGTGTTTTAGTTAAGCTTCTTTTTTTATAAGCGTTTTTTATTTTCTATGTTTAACCGCGTAGGTTTGCATTAAGTGCATCATTTGCACTGAGAAGCGTTCTTAGTTCCATTAGCGCGTGTCCTGTGCGGACGGAAGGAAACAGAAGGTTTATGACTGGGTTGCTCGTGTGTGTTGAGGGCAGCTGTATTCTGACTTCTTTTAGTGAACGTGCGTAGAACTAGTTGTTAGAAGACACATTTGTTCGAAGGTTCCACTGTGTTGCGTAAGGTATGCAAGTTTGGTTGATCGGTTAAGGAACGTGTCCGGTGTGGACTAAAGGAACAAATGTGAGTCAGCGTGATGAAAACTTTGTATGACGCAAGTACGCGTTCTGAATAGAGGCCACAAAGCTACTGCGTGTGTAATTACGTACCTGTGGAGTTGGCCAGACTGTTCAGTGGCAACAGTACATGAGAAAAGTACGCCACTGTGATAGGATAAGAACAGGCTGTTCGCGAAGTTAGGCTGCTTAAGTTATGTTTGGGTATGGTGTTTGAGAGCCTTCGGTTTAATTCTGCGTAAACCTTTACTCTTGTTCAGCGCGACAGTCGGGTTTGGTCGAACTCAAGAGGAACGTGAATGCTCGCTTTGGCGGCACAAAATTTGGGGGCAAAATTTGGGGTTGAGTGACTTGCATTGAAATTTTGATAGGAAGCCTGGCAGGTTAACAGCTAATTCCGGGCGTTTGAACGCTGAGCGGTATTGTGTTGCCGGGTCGACTCTTCTCTGCCAGTTGTTGTGAGATGGTTGAAGGCATTCCAAGTACGCAGGGGTTGCAGAGAGCAGAGCCATCGTCTTGCTCGCCAGCCATTCTCTTCGTTCCCAGCGGTTGCCAGCACTGGCCAGGCGAGATTTTCCGGGTCATGGAGAAGCTGTTAGGAATGGCCGGACGGGGTGGCAACGTGCCAGCTTTCAGCCCGCTGCACGTGTTCCTATCCAACCGGACGGGGCGCCCTTCAGAGAACTGCGAATAAACCGGCAGCCACGTGGCGCGGGGTCAGCTCAGGAATGTGGTACTCGGCCGCGCCACTCGGGACAAAGCAGAGTTCTACGAAGCCCTCTGACGTCGGCTCCGGACCTTTACACCTGTGTGTGTGTGCGCAACGCGAGTATGTGAGCCCGCCTCCTACAAAAGGGCGGGTCATCTTCGATGACATCGAACGGTGACGTCGAACGATGACTGGACGAACGTTTCCGTTCGCTTGGAATCAAGGGGGGACCAAGTGCTTATAAGCAGCGGTTGCCGGCTGCTAGTGAGTGCTCGTCGTCGGGAGCCGAGTGCTCGTTGTCATGCTCGAAATGTACTAGTGAGCTGTGTGCTCGTAAGCTGTTTGCTGTATGCGTCGTCTTGCGTACTCCATATGGGAGTCACGCTAGACTGTTGGTGTATGTCTTGTTCATAATGTTAATATGTAAATAAATCCTGTTCACCGAGTTCGTCTCTACGACCTTCAACTCCTTCAAATGGTGGCAGCGGCGAGATCGTCCGACGACTCCTACATCTGGTTGACAAAGGTGGGATCGTCCGACAACTCTTACAGCGGACAGAAGACAGGGAGACGTTCTTCAAGAACAAGACAACCTGTTCAAAAACAAACGGAATAGAGGCCCGTCTTCTTCGTCCTCACCCAATCTCAGCCACGAACTAGACGGAGTCTGTTAATGCCACCATCGTCGTTGTCTTCTGCGTAGAATACACTCGTCAGTATATATATATATATATATATATATATATATATATATATATATATATATATATATATATATATATATATATATATATATATATATATATATATATATATATATATATATATATATATATATATATATATATATATATATATATATACATATATATATCATCAGCCTGGTTGCGCCCACTGCAGGGTAAAGGCCTCTCCCATCCTTCCCCAACGACCCCAGCCTTTATTTTCCCTTTAATAATTACCCCCGTAATGTACTAATTGTGGCCACGTTGTCCCTGCAAACGTCTTAATCTCATCCGCCCGCCTAACTTTCGGCCGCCCCCTACTACGCTTCCCTTCCCTTGGAATCCAGTCCGTAACCCATAACCCTTAGTCCGTAAGCCTTGAGAGCTATGCAAAGGGGGAAGGCAGCTGGTGAGGATCAGGTAACAGCAGATTTGTTGAATAATGGTGGGCAGATTGTTCTAGAAAAACTGGCCACCCTGTATACATGATACCTCATGAATGCGAGAGTACCGGAATCTTGGAAAAACGCTAACATAATCATAATCCATAAGAAAGGGGATGTCAAAGACTTGAAAAATTATAGACCGATCAGGTTACTGTCCGTTGCCTACAAAGTATTTACTAAGGTAATCGCAAATAGAATCTGGAACACTTTAGACTTCTGTCAAGCAAAGGACCAGGCAGGATTCCGTAAAGGCTACTCAACAATAGATCATATTCACACTATCAATCAGGTGATGGCGAAATGTGCGGAATATAACCAACCCTTATACAGAGCTTTTATCAATTGATTACCAGAAAGCGTTACTAAAGAAAGCGGCGTTGATAGTGTATGATCACGGAGGCTTCGAATTTATCTGTTTTGGCAAACAGAATGTCCATATATAGTTGGACCCCCCACGACTCCTAGAAAAAAAAATGGCTGGGGCTTAGCTAAGGTTAAGCCTGGATACCTCGAAGGGAAAAGGTTCGGTGATGCTTATGATTTAGCTTATGGTCATGGTTTTTGATTTAGCCTATGCTGATACGCTTACGCTTTAGCTTATGGTTATGCGTTATGATTTAGCCTATGGATATGCTTACGGTTCAACTAATGGATCCGCTTATTGTTTAAGTTAGGGATATGCTTACGGTTTCGCTTCTGGTTGTGCTTTATGATTTAGCCTATGGTTATGCTTACGGTTTCACTTATGGATATGCTTTGGTTAGTTTATGGTTATGCTATACGTGGTGCCTTGTGTAGTTCTGCAAATTGTTTATCAATGATATATACCATAAGTTGTACAGGATTATTAAACTTCTTTATTCATCATTGTTGGGCACATTGTCTTGCGATTTCTGTACAGCCGTAAACACAGCTCTCTGTATCGGTAGTATCACTCTCTTCTCCTTCCATGTAGAATGCGCACGCCTATTCTCTGGCAAGCGGTTATATAGTCGGCCTCCGCGATAAACACGCGCTTGCGGCGAACGTCAAACGATGACGCATAGTGCGCGGCAGTGGCCACCTGCGCCGACTCCGAACACGCTTACAGAGCCAATTCCGACACACGCCGGCTTGCGCGAAGCGCGGTGTTGACTAGCGTAGTGAAGCTTTTCGCTTCAAAAGGCTCATAACTTATTCAGGAGCCACCGCCCGCAGTTCGAGAAACATTGGTCTAGGCTCTGGATGGTTCACTGTAACACATGGCATAGTTACTTGCGTGGTTTTGCAGGGAGAAAATGCGGCAACGCACTAGAACCCTGCCGACCTTGCCTGAATGGCTGCTTTTTGCAACTGCCTACAGGTTACGACACAAGTTTATGCTAGTGCAGTCTTGAAAGCAGCTTGCACCCCAGAACGAAGATAGCGTCGCATCTCTGCCCTTAATAACCAGAGTGCCAAGTGTTAAATTGAACAATCTAGTCCACAAAATGAAATCGTTGTGCGAAATTCGAGCAAGAACAGATCAGCGGTAAGGACAAAATATTACTTATTTTCAATTTTTTAAAACATTGTATGCGAAATTAGCACATTGCTGTACAACGTGGCGAGAGCGCAAAACACACAATATATATTGACCTGGGCGCCGCCATATTGCGTAGCCAGTGGCGCCATCTGTGGACAGTCGCATACTGGCTTGGGCGAGCGCTGCGTGTTGTATGCCATGGTATACGTTCGGCGGCAATTGTGATTGTTCTCGCGCGGCATGCTTAGTATGACGTGGTAAATCGCGGAAACCGTTCTATGACGCGTACGAAGGGATTTCAGTTGGCATGGCCGGGGTTTCCGCTGGCGTAGTGACGGACGGAATACCCAGAGTGATGTCGGCGCACCTCAATAGGTGCTCAATAGGTCCAACCACACCGACGTTGGAGATCTGTTATGTACTTCTGAAAACTCGTTTCACGAATGTGGGCTTACTACAGCATTATGACTGTAATTATAAGCTGTCACTTAGCAGCAATGACTAGTTACGAAACATAAGACTATCCTAACAGCGCGGGTACTGTTCTGCTGCGGAATAAGTTGTGTTGTTTACTTTGACAAGAGCTGAATTGGTTATCCATAGATACATTGCGCGATTACCTCGTTGCTTGGCCACAGGCCGACCTCTCCACCTTTCTGCCATGAAATATTATCTCTCTCTCGTTGGTTGGACGAGCTTTCCGGCCACGAATAAAATACTTTCGGCTGCTAATACCACCATACCGTACAGTGCGAATCAGAATTCTCGAGTGGTCGCGCGACTGCCTACAGACAGCGCGAGAGCCCGAAGCAGTGGTAAATGTTGTGTTTTCGATCTGTTTGTGCTTTATACGCCTCGTGCACCGCCTATAGAGGCGCCACTGATGGCCTCCTAGCGGGCGCTTCCAACAGTACGTGCGGGAGCAGTAGCAGACCACAGCCCTTTGCAGCAAGGATGGCTGAAGTTCGCGGCTGCAATTTCTTCTTTGTTCGGGTGCCAGACTGCTTCTTTGTGGTGACAGCTGTAGGAAGACGCTGGCCTCTGTGGAAGCGGGTATGAACAGGATATTGCCGGTGTTTGGGACAACATGCGTGCCAGGTGCGACCCGCAGACAAACGCCATGAACCCCATTCACATGAAGTGGATTTCGCGTTAACGAGCCGATAAATTCTATTGAGTAATGCGATGTCTCGATCGTTCTTTTTAAATTCTACCCTTGCCGTAATGCTGCGTCTGCACCTCAATAATAAGCACCCGTAGTTAGTGCAGATTATATCAAACAAATCCGCACGGTGCGATCTCTGCATATGCCGTTGTGATTTTTCTGCCGATGAATACATGTGACATCGCCGAATAAGTGCAGTCAGTCGCCTCAAAAAGAGTAATTGCGAATTTATTATTGGAAACGCGTACAGTAGTGAACGAAGTTACCAAACGCATGGGTTATTAAAAGCGCGTGTTAGCGCTGTACCGAAGATGCAATTCTGCTGCATACGCCAATGAACTGCCGTTGCCGCTGCTGCTTTTGCAATTTTAAATTCCCCAAGGGAGCTGCTTGGAAACGTACAAAGATAAAGTCTGACTAACTTTTCAGTACTTTATTTTTAATGTTGCGAGAGAGAGATGCCACATGATATATTTAAAGGCAGAGCAGCGCCAGTCAAAGTAGATGAGCGCTGGCGGCAAGGGCGGGTTTAATCCCGTGCGGCGTAAGCATAATAAGGAAGAATTCAGTTGAGAACAAAATTCACATGCAAGATGGGACTATATACGTTGTGAAACAAACAAATCACTCGGCATGTTAAGTCTGCTCGGACATCATGGAGGTGTGATGACTTCCCAAACGTGACGCGAACTTTTCAGTGAAAAATGGAACAAAAATACCATATGCAGCAACTATTAGCAATTCTTGTCTTCAACTACATATATTTTCTAAACACATTTCCCCAAAAAACCACAGTATCTAAGATGCGCCCTCGGGCGAAAAGAATAAAGCTCTTAAAGACGCCATTACTTGGTACCATTCCGGTAAGACGCAGCGTGATTTATACCCTTTCCAAACGAGGCAGGGTGAAAACCTCGTCGCTCAAAAGAATCGACAAGAGTTATGCATGGAGCAACTAGCAACAGTTAAACATGTGCGAAGCCATGCATAAAATAGATGAAAAACATGAAGTGCGTGACAGCTGGTGCGAGGATTTACTGAGCCACATAAAACCAACAATTTCAGTTCTTGCAAAGTTGAGTAGCTTTAAGATACAACACAATGCGCTCGTGCAGTCGTGCTGCCTAACTAGCGCAATGCGGTAAAGAAGCAGAAAACAAGATAAGCGGCAAACGGCATTCCGAACTTTAGCGGGATGCCTTTAAACAGCCTGCTGCACTGCAGACGAGCCTCATCGCTTACGCGTCTAACTATGATCGAGTGGAAAAAAGACACCGGCGCGAAAAAGGAAAGGATGAGAGCGAGAAATTTCCCGCAGAAGCGACGATCCATTGCTACCGTTGCTCCCGCTGATGAGGCTTTGCGGGGAAGGTTTAGAACCGTATTTCCGGCACGTTTTCGCCTGTATTTGAGCCTCCCACCTCGCAACAATTCTTCTTCTACATTCGTTGAAGCTTTGGCCACCCCACACATGCGAAGGGTGTCGCCTATTTTGCTCTGAAAACGTGAATAAGACAGAGAAGCACTATCAACGACACAACAAACTGCGTCGCGCGGCTGGCTCATCTCCCGTGTGTTCTGCGCAATGCCGCCACCAGTGGCGCGTCCATCGGTGCGCACTACGCCTTTAGCGCATAGTCCAAGCATGTGGCGTGGCCATGCAAAGTCTTACTGCGGCGTCAATTAGCCAGCGTGGTTGTTTTCGAAAGAACTGGATTAAAACAGATCTTTTGTTTTTCGGTCTCGCTCGTGCCGTTGTCTACGGCACACTCATCCGTTTTCCGAAAATTCCGTCCTCATAGACCGAAACTTTTCATTCTTCTGGGGGTGAGGGCTGCTGGGGTCCGACCATCTTTCCGAGCCCCATATATATGTATATATATGGAACGAGAAGAGAGGGGGTTAACCGAGGCGCCAGATTATTATTAATCATATTATCAGAGGCCAACAAACAAAGACATCAATGACAAAGCATGGGAAATTGCTTGTACATAGTAATTGAATTAAAGAAGTGTTAAAGTAATGGAAATGAAAGCGGATAAAAAAAACTTGCCACAGGTCGGGAACGATCCCCCGTCTTCGCATTACGCGTGCGATTTAGCTACCGATTTAGCTACCGCGGCGCCGTTTTCTCACCACTTTCTGGGATATTTATATGTTAACACTAGAACTAGACCACTAGAAATTTATATTTATATTTAACACTAGAATATTTATTCAACATATTTATATAACATATTTAACAACATATTTATTATAACATATTTATATGTTAACACTAGAAAAGGGGATGCCAAAGACTTGAAAAATTATAGACCGATCAGCTTACTGTCCGTTGCCTACAAACTATTTACTAAGGTAATTGCAAATAGAATCAGGAACACCTTAGACTTCTGTCAAGCAAAGGACCAGGCAGGATTTCGTAAAGGCTACTCAACAATAGATCATATTCACACCATCAGTCAGGTGATAGAGAAATGTGCGGAATATAACCAACCCTTATAGATAGCTTTCATTGATTACGAAAAAGCATTTGATTCTGTCGAAACCTCAGCAGTCATGGAGGCATTACGGAATCAGGGTGTAGACGAGCCATATGGAAAAATACTGAAAAATATCTATAGCGGCTGCACAGCCACCGTAGTCCTCCATAAAGAAAGCAACAAAATCCCAATAAAGAAAGGCGTCAGGCAGGGAGATACGATCTCTCCAATGCTATTCACAGCGTGTTTACAGGAGGTATTCAGAGACCTGGATTGGGAAGAAATGGGGATAAAAGTTAATGGAGAATACCTTAGTAACTTGCGATTCGCTGATGATATTGCCTTGCTTAGTAACTCAGGGCACCAACTGCAATGCATGCTCACTGACCTGGACAGTCAAAGCAGAAGAGTGGGTCTAAAAATGAATCTGCAGAAAACTAAAGTAATGTTTAATAGTCTTGGAAGAGAACAGCAGTTTACAATAGGCAGCGAGGCACTGGAAGTCGTAAGGGAATACATCTACTTAGGGCAGGTAGTGACTGCGGATCCGGATCATGAGACGGAAATAACCAGAAGAATAAGAATGGGCTGGGGTGCGTTTGGCAGGCATTCTCAGATCATGAACAGCAGGTTGCTATTATCCCTCAAGAGAAAAGTGTACAATAGCTGTGTCTTACCAGTACTCACCTACGGGACACAAACCTGGAGGCTTACGAAAAGGGTTCTACTCAATTATTGAGGACGACGCAACGAGCTATGGGAAGAAGAATGATAGGTGTAACGTTAAGGGATAAGGAAAGAGCAGATTGGTTGAGGGAACAAACACGAGTTAATGACACCTTAGTTGAAATCAAGAAAAAGAAATTGGCATGGGAGGACATGTAATGAGGAGGGAATATAACCGATGGTCATTAAGGGTTACGGACTGGATCCCAAGGGAAGGGAAGCGTAGCAGGGCGCGGCAGAAAGTTAGGTGGGCGGATGAGATTAAGAAGTTTGCAGGGACGGCATGGCCACAATTAGTACATGAGCGGGGTTGTTTGAGAAATATGGGAGAGGCCTTTGCCCTGCAGTGGGCGTAACCAGGCTGATGATGATGATGATGATGACTAGAACTAACCTCTTTTTTTTTCTATCAATAACGAGGGTCTCGAATCGGGTAACACTGTTGCCTTCAGGTAGCACGTGTGGGTTTATTGACCGGTTGCCTTCACCCAAAAGGACCACGTACTCGTGGCGCCTTCGGCAGAAAGGATGTTCCACATCCGCCGCCAAGGTATGTGAGTGGTGGCGCTGGCTAACACTCCCAGGATTCTACCATGGCTCCCCACTAGTGCTGCAGCTGATATATCGGTCCAAATGCGACTGCATGTGTCTCGCGTCGGCGGGCTTCTACGCGCAGTCGTCATTTCGACCCGCCGCGGTATAACTTAGTGACTATGGCCTGGTGCTGCTGCTAAGCTCGAGGTCCCGGGTTTGATGCCGATGGCCGTATTTCGATGGGGGTGCCACACGCTCGTGCGCTTAGATTTAGCGGCACGTTTAAGAACCCTAGTGTGGTTAATCCGGGGTGTCTCGTTCATGTGTGTTCTTATAGTCATACCGTGGTTTCGGCACGTGAAACGCCTGAATTTAATTTTAAATGTTTAAGCTAGTCATTTGCAACCAGTGTCTTATCTCTTGCTTGGCTTTCCAATTTCCCCATCGTACACAACTAAACTATGGCTTGGTGTTCCAGCGAACACTTTCAAAAAATTTTCAAATTGCCTTGACAGATGCCACCATTCTAGTCCATGCATGAGCGTGGTCTACTCGAAGAGGAGGACATTACTTGCACAAAAAAATAAGATGCTTAGTCGAATAATTAACAAAAATTAACTAATTACGTTTTAATTAATCATCAATGGCGCATATTGCAACTTATAGATTCTTGCTGGGGAGATTGCAAGGCGGATCAACGTGGAACAAATTCTCAGGATGATACTGGTTTCGAGATATTAACTACGGAACTTTGCGGAGAAATGCATTGGCGTTTCATTTACTTTCGCATTTGAATGCATAAAACGACCCTTTGTTAAGAAAGTAAGTGGAACGACAATGCATTTTTACTGCAAGTTTGATCGCGTATATCTCGTAAATGGTGTCATCCACACAATTCTTTTCAAATGAATATGCCTTGCCGTCTCACCCGCTAAGAGGAGGAGGAGGAAATAAAGAGGCGAAGGCAGGGATGTCAACCAGAAAAGTGTTTGGTTGGCTACCCTACGCTGGGGGACGGAAAAGAGGAAATAACCTATCGTCCTCACTCATCTACCATGACTCCAGTTTAGAGCTATCATGGGTTTGTGTACATAATTCCTCGGTTAAATCAGTATATGGCATCTGCTACAGACCACCAGACAGTCATCCGCTTTTTTGTGACCACCTTCGCAGTTCCCTTACAAACATAAAAGATGAATTCCCCGATGCGCCTATTTTTTCATTTCGGTGATTTCAACTACCCTCACATCAATTGGGGCCTCCCTTAGGTAACTAATCAATCGCGATTGAATGAATCCAAACATACAAAGCATACAGATGGACAGCACGCGTGCTGCGCATCCGCTTCCGGACCGCGACACCACCGAGCCAGTGGCGTTGCACAGCCCGCACTGTCGACATACTTCTTCGACTACTCCGAGCGCCAGTTCAGAGTTCAACTCGACGTTGGTGGCGCATCAATCGCTTCGCGCTATAAGAAAGGGCGACACATTTCCGCGGGCCACAGGGCACGGCAGCTGGTCGCAGGGGCACATGGATAACCCTTTTGTATTCATCGTGCAGGTAAGAAAGCACTTTAAAGATTGCATGCATTCGAACGAGCTTTGTTTAGTTTTGCTGCCGTGCCCCGGGCTGCCGTGTGGTGCCCTGGGCCCTGCCCTGGGCTGTCGTGACATAGTGGATCTCGTCAAATCCGGGTCCTGATACACAAGAAATTTCGCGGCAACTACAACAAATCCTGAAGGACTTAAAAAAAATTAAGGAACAGCGTTTAACCGCAATAGACAAGAAACTAGAGCTACCCTAGACAAAAAGGTTTCGTCTTGCGCGGAAAAGGTCACTAAACTAGAGAAAGTCGTTTCAACGCTGGAACTAAGACTAGACGACCTTGAAAACCGCTCCAGATGATCCAATCTAATTGTGTATGGTGTGCTAGAAGAGGACAAGGAAAATGAAGACGCATTACAACTTACAGTAAATGAAAATATTGTCAAAAATGTCCTGAAACTCGAAGCTGTAAGTATCGAACGTATTCATAGATTAGGCAGGCCGGATACCACTAAAACAAGACCAATAATTTTTAAACTTCTCGACTTTAGAGACAAAACTAAAATCTGGAAAATTGTTTCAAGCTAAAGGGGTCAAGTTTTTTGATCTCCAAAGATTTTTCGCCTCGCGTACGAGACTTAAGAAGGAAGTTATAGAATTCTGCCAAACCAAGGAAAGAATCCGGTGATAAAATTAATGTAATTTATGACAAACTACGAATAAATGGCGATATGTTCTACTGGGACGAAGAAAAAAGTAATATAGCTCCTTTGAAACCAGGTTCCGTCAATCCTGATCCAAAAAACCAGCAACACGGCCCTCAAAGCCTCCGTTCACGCCGAACTTGATATCCAACTTATCCTTCTTGCACATAAGTGCCTGTAGCATATTAAAAAAAAAACGGATTCCCTTGAAGCCTTGATTCTTGCATATGAACCTGACTTTCTAACACTAACAGAAACCTGGCTAACAGCTGATATTAACGATGTTGAGATAGCCCCTGCCAACTACGCTATCATCCGGAAAAACCGGACAACACGAGGCGGTGGCGTGGCCATTCCGGTGAAGAAAGAAATCCCGTTTTCAGTGTTACAGGATGTCGCGGGCGTTGAGGCTATCTTTTGTAAACTGCGCTTCGCTGTTGTCGTAGGCAGCGTCTATCGCAGTCCTTCTTCCGGCCTCGACAATATACGCCGATTGCATGAATATGCTGAGCAATATGCATCAGGGTCCATATTAATAATCGCAGGTGCTTTTAACGTTCCTGAAGTGAACTGGCAAACAATGTAGCATCATTCACCCTGTGCGGATGTGTTACTTGCCTTTATGTTATCGTTCAACCTTACACAAATTGTAACTGAACTTACTCGTGTACAGGGATCCAGCTGTTCCATACTAGATCTAATATTCCTCAGCAATCACTTCATAAATGATGAAAGGAGATCAAGCTTACTAGATGGTATTTCGCATCACAAGCTTACCTATTGCACTATACCCCTTCATGACAGCGTAACCCCTCAGAAAGTCATCGCTGACCCCGACTATAGCGGACGGACGGAAAAAACTTTAATGGAAAAAGGACCTGCGAGGTTGCCAGCCCGGACTATAGTAAAGCTAACGACACTAGTATACTTGATTACCTGATACATGAATACCACTCATTTTTGCAACTTTCCCATAACAGCAACACAGTCATCGATACATTGTGGCTCGCATTTAACGTCATTATATCTCATTGTTTAACCAATTACATACCAACTAGAAAAAAGAAACTTACTAGGCGTAATCCATGGATAACGCGTCACGTTATACATGCGAAACGTAATGTAAACCGAATGCGAAAATTGCTGAAGACTAAGCCATTAAAATTTACGCATGAAAATCTCAGCGCAGCTATCCAACTTATGAAATCAAAAATTAAGAAAGCCAACAGTTCTACTTTACTAATACACTCACAAACTTTTTGAAAACTGCTCCCATAAAGTTCTGGAGCTACATTATTCAAAAGAATCGTAAGGACAACGAAGCCTCAAATGAAGGTAACAGGAACTCTGCTGACCTGCTTAACAACTAATTCTGCTCCGTTTTCACTGAGGACAATGGCACACTACCACAAGCAGGCTCCTCTAGAAATAAGCCACTAGAGCCACTCACACTAACCGAAACAGGCGTACTTAACCTACTGCTTAACTTAGACCGAAAGAAATCACCAGGACCTTATAATATTCCAAATGCATTCCTTCGCAGATACGCTGAGTGGATGGTCAAGTACTTATTAATAATTTTTAACAAATCAATCTCCTCAGGTACCCTCCCTAAGGATTAGAAAACAGCTAAAGTGAAATCAATTCATAAATCGGGAAGTAAAACAGAACCCGCTAACTACAGACCAATCTCACTAACATGCACTGTTTGTAAACTACTAGAACACATTATCTTAAAGCGCATAACCAAACACATTGAACAGGAAGAAATACTAACAGACTGTCAGCATGGTTTTCGCAAAGGAGTTTCCACAGTCACACAACTAATTGAGCTTGTCCACGATGTATCGTTAAGTATTGACAAACAGAAACAAATCGATCTAATCTTTCCAGATTTTTCAAAAGCTTTCGATCGTGTAACACATAAGAAATTAATTTGTGAACTCGAACTTACTTTGGGAAAGGGCCCTATTCTGAACTGGATCAAAGACTACCTTACTAACCGCACTCAGTTTGTAGAAGTTAACCAGCAATATTCCATGAAATCTAGCGTAAGATCCGGAGTTTCACAAGGAAGTGTTCTGGCTCCAGTTTTATTTCTCATATACATTAATGATCTGCCTTGTAATATTCCAGTCAATGTTAGACTTTTTGCTGACGACTGTGTTCTGCGTCAGGTCATCAATTCTTATAATCACCATGCCCATGCAGCGACAGCAAAACATTTCGCGAAAAACTAAGCGATTTTGATAATGCCAACGTTAGCACCTAAATACCACACTTGTCTTATTAATATTTATTTATCGCCTGTTGATACGTTCCGTTTTCTATCTTTGCACGCCCCCCCCCCCCCTTAGGGTTGAATAAACGAAACAAGAGAGACGGAAGGAGAAGGAAGCCGCGGCTGAGCTCGCGCACGCACGAGAAGGGCTTGAGCTAAGCCAAAGGCGTTCGCATAGGCTACCGCTAGAATTTGTAAATATGCCATACTGTAAATAACTAAAACTCAATTAGTGAATTATGGTTAATTAGTCGATCGTGCATTTCATTTTTTTTTCCGCAAGTAAGGCCCGCCTCTTTGAGTGGAGCAGCTCATGTTCTAGAATTGTGCTACCTGCCACAGACAATCGTTTCAAACTGGTCGCTGAACCATCCTGTTATGTCCGTGAGGCGCATGTGCCAATAATGCATTCCATTAGAAGCATTAAGAAGTCAATGGAAACACAGCGTTATCAGCATTCGCAGGGGAGCGTTTTGTGTTCCCTCTCCGTGTTGCAGATGTGCTCGTGCAGCCGGCTGTTCTGCTGCTCGCTGGTGTGCGGCGTGGTGGCTGCAGTGCTGGTGGGCTTCCTGAACCAGCCGCCCGACCCGTTTAAGGTCAACTCGACGGGCTACTGGGGACCTGCCAGCATCAAGAACGGTGAGGGCGACGCCGCTGACCGAGCATGCAGCAATCGGCTGCGTGCGCTTCCGCACCGCGCATATCGAACGCACACAAAGGGTAACACGCGCTTTCTACGCTAAAACAGTGATCGCAGGTACGGTGGATGCGTGAGTGAATTGTTTCACTATCTTCTATGCTATTATGTAGGCAGTCTTTGTTAGAAATATAATATGTTGTGAAATTTTGAGGGGCGTGAAAAAAAGCTAGTTTCCTTTAATGTTCCAGAAAAATACAAAAAATTTGAACGAGATGGTTGCGCACAGAGTTATGAAAAAACCGACACTTTATTTCTCCAACGCTGAAAAGAATGTAAGTTACATTATTGGGGCGTCACAAAAGTCCCAGCAGAGCTTCCGAGTCCAAATCTATAGGCACGATTTCACGTTAAGGCATCGATTTCACATCAAACCGTCACGACCAACATGTGCACCAATCTGTATTTCCGCTTGACGCGTAGATGCTTCGCTGTGGAGTGGACGAAGCCTTCCAGACATTGAAGTTTGAGTGCACGTACACAAGTTTTTGCACGCGATCCCGTGCGAGCCTGTTGCGTACCTTGCTTTGCACATTTCCAAACTCAGATCAGTTTCTTTCGCATGCCGCGGAAGAAGGGGGAATCTGCAGTACGCGACACACGGGGGGGCTCGAGCGTTGGTTGAAGCAAAGTCCTTGCTACCCTGTTGCCGGATTCAGGTGCTTTGCAGACTCCCAAACTCCTTCTTTTGACCAGGCATTTAGATACGTCGAAAGGAGTCGCATCATAAGAGAGAAACTCTGCGGGGAAGCTGCTTTTTTTTTTCAATTTCATCCTGAATGAAATAAACGAAACAGAAATTTTCAATGTTTTTTTTTCGACGGCTTACATCTCTAGTCGTTGTAATAGCGAGCCTGCCAAAGCCACTCAGAGTCGCGTGCAATGTGGCCAGGGGCGTCTAACAGAAGCGTCAGCTCGAGCGGCACTTGCTTGACACGTACACAGTACGACATGGTGCATGCCCTGCACAGTCATATAGAAGTATTCGTTCGGTGAATAAAATCAGCTCGCCGTCAGCGCTGGCCGTATTGTTTCTTGACTCAGTCTACATTTAGCCTCGCGCTGTAAGCATACTTAGTATAACCCACCAACAAGCCCGAACTTTTGTCTTGTGCGAGGTGTTTCGTCGCTCTCATTGCCCTGATGTGTCGTGTGTTGCACTCGAGAGGGCGTTACGTGTTCTAGTACAAATCGCGTTGTAAAGTTTCGCTTTTCAATCGTGTTGAATAATTCCTTCAGGGGGCGCCCAAGCGAGCCCTAACAGTGCAAGTACACTGACGTGTTAAAATATTTCATCACACACGTCGGGTGGCCGAGGTTTCGCATTGCCACAATGCGCGCTATGGGCATAATTTTGGAGCGAAAGTTATGTTTCGGTCATTGTTGACCGTGGCTACTGCCGTAACACCAGCACGCACGCCAATCTTTTACACGTACCGGTTACTGGCTCTGTTCTCTGCGCAATTACGCAACGAAACAACAAACGGTAGTTACATAACAAATCGACGACTTCAAGCGCGTAATTTCTTTAACAAAAGCTTTCTTCTGCGTTTCGCTCGTTTTCACGGTCGCTTTCTCTCAGAGTATAGTGGGTCCGCTGCGGAGATGGTGTAATGAAAGCTGGGCCGATTCCGCAAGCGGTTACACGGGTCGTTTAGAGGCGGGCCTTGCCGCGTTGCCAGGTGGGCACGTAACTCTACTCTGAAAAACGTGGTGCAGAAGACGAGCAAGTTAGTAAAGCGCTTCATTGAAGCTTCACATAGGATCCAGCATGTGCGCTAGATCAGCATTTCCTTTTGATCGAGTTATTGTGAGCCCACATGCTGCTTTGGCTCACCACATTTCCCAGCCTCATCGCGAGCACTGTAAATGTCGACCCGGTGCAGTGCGCGCTGCCCCGCAGGACGAGCCAGCCATTTCCAAGTTCTCGGTGCACGCTCCCGAAGAAGCGCTGGTGGACCTCAAGCGTCGGCTCGCGTCGACGAAGCTGGCGGAGCCCCTTCAAGACAGCCGCTTCGAGTACGGCTTCAACGCACACGAGCTTCGCCGAGTGGTGGACCACTGGAAGGACCGTTTCGACTGGCGCCTTCAGGAGCGCCTCCTCAACGCCTACGAGCACTACCACACAACTATCGAAGGCATCCGCGTGCATTTTATGTACGCTAGGGCCAAGGCTGAGCCAAGGGTACGTGCACGTATCTTACTCTCTAATTGGTCCACAGCCCGCGGCGGACAGTTAGCTCTGGCCGCCAACCTGACAGTGCTAATTTGCTTACATCTCTCGCGATATTCTCGACGGTTTGTTGTACACATTTGGGACAGAGAAGTACACGGTGGTCCTTTATGAGAGGGAACACGCGAGCGTGTGGTCTGTGCTTTCCGAAGGCTGCTTAGAGCGCCAGCAACTTGTTGCAAGGGGTAGCACGTCCGCTTGTGGCGTGCTACCTGAGATTAGCAGCGCCCAGCATCCCGTGGGAACTGTCCTCCGAGTATCTTTCCAGCGTAGCTCTCGCATTCTACTCTTGCGCGTGACAAACAATATGTTATCTGCTGCAGCCATAACAGCTCCCTCCCGCGCCAAAATAGCCATGGAAGGTACCAGTAACTGCTGCTGTATGGAGAGACGACTCAATTTTCTGCAGATGAATGACAAGAACTCGCCGTCAATTGCCACACTGTGCGCAAACAAGCGCTCAGCCCCCTAGAACAAACCCGGTCAAAACAGGGATGGTAATCAATCATTCTTTAGTAGCTGTTTGCGAAATGTACACGCTCAAAACTATCTGGACTAGCTTATGCTGATAAACCAGACGTGCTACGTTGCGCATCTACAGACACAATCGCACAACAAACAAACAAACAAACTCAAATAGCAGTTTAGAGTAATGACGAAGAGGAACCCTGGATCGCTTAGGAAGAACAACTAATTACATCCGCGTTTCCATTCAATTTGGCCTTTTTGTACTTTATGGCAAAATGACATTGCTGTAGAATGAAGCTCCGCCTCAGGAGGTGACTGTTCTTTGACGTCGCGATTTGCAGCCAGGCCAGAGGACAATGGTTCGTCTACGGTCGCTTTGGCGCCCCAGAGTTAGCATTGAAATTTCTGAATGGCCCACACAATACATGTACATTCTTCTTCCGGTGTGCAGTATGTCATCTCATGAGAGCTCAATTTTTGGCTCAGACAGAGCGCGCAATGTTCATTACTGTCGTCATCCTTCTGGCAGTGAACGGCACCTATCTCTTGATCAGTCGCATCACACCAGGTCGTGAATTCTCAGTCAAAATCGGGAGCTCGCAATACCGGCTAATCAATGCCTCATTCCTTACTTTCATCCTAGACTACGTTTGTCGGTTTTGTCCCGCAGAGAGCATCAGTCAGTTGAATAATCCGGGATGTAATGATCATAATACGGAGAGAGCCCCGAAAATGTTTGAATGTCCGCCTTAGTTCTCGGCTGAGGATAGCCTGCCACCGCCGATATTTTAACCTCACTAGGCTTCCTAAAACCTTGACCTATGTGGTGACCTACGTAGTCCATGGTCGCCCTTGCAAGACAACATTTCTCTGCCTTTACGGTGAGCCCAGCCGGACGCAAACGGCTGAGCACCGCTCCAAGATGCACCGAAAGGTTTGCCCTTTAATCAGAAAAGGCTGCAATGTCAATTAAGTAGGGCACGGCAAGCGCTTTACAATCCTTTCGAACCCTATCCCTGAGGCGTGAAACAAAAAAAGGGAGCATTTGAGTCCGGTTCTCATCATTGTCGGTTGATAGTTGCCTGTCGGCGTGACGAATGACGCGTATCTGCTGGCTCGCTCAGTTAGCGGTACCTGCCAGCACCCTCGAGTAAGGTGCAGCTTGAAGTAGGTAAAGGCAAGGCGCAGAAGACCAGGACTTAGGAAGAACACAAACGAGAAGACGGGCGCCACTGGCAAGCTGAGACGGCGATCAAGTTGACGCACAAAATGGCAGGATCGGTGCGAAAGCTTTGATGAAAGAAAGGGCCCAATGTAGAAGAAATATGTTCAAGTAAAACTCTTGCTTGGGCTAGTTGGTTCATGCTTGAAGTAGGTAAAGGCAAGGCGCAGAAGACCAGGACTTAGGAAGAACACAAACGACAAGACGGGCGCCACTGGCAAGCTGAGACGGCGATCAAGTTGACGCACAAAATGGCAGGATCGGTGCGAAAGCATCAAAGCTTTCGCGCCGATCCTGCCATTTTGTGCGCCAACTTGATCGCCGTCTCAGCTTGCCAGTGGCGCCCGTCTTGTCGTTTGTGTTCTTCCTAAGTCCTGGTCTTCTGCGCCTTGCCTTTACCTACTTCAAGCATGAACCAACTAGCCCAAGCAACAGTTTTACTTAAGGTGCAGCGTAGTCACGCAGGCTGCTCGATTCACCTGTTTCACCCTCTCCTCAATATTGGTAATTGGATACACTTGATCCTTTGCGAGAACATTTAATTTCCGATAGTCTACCAGAGGCCTTGCGTCTTTACCGGGTGTTCCACTAAGATCATAGGTGAAGCGTATTCGCTCGCGGAGGGCTTGATTACTCCTAATTCGATCATGCGCTTCAGTTCCCTGTCAAGGGTTTCTCGCTGCCTAGGACAGAATTGATAACACTTTGATTGCACCGACTCCTCGGACGTCAGCTCAATATCGCGCTCAGTCAGATCAGCTCTACCTTGCCTGTCGACGAAGCATTCATCAAACAATTAAATAATTTCGCCGAGATCAGACAACTTGGATTTTTGTAGTTCCTGTCTTTGCTCAGTCCTTTTCAAGAGTTGCTCAGTGCTACTTCCCCCTCCACTTAGACAAACCAGGTTGTCCTCCATCTCTTCAAGAAGGTTTAGGGTCATATTCACCACTGCCTTTCTTTGCACGTTATGTTTAATTACGTTACAATGACAAATGCGCACCTTTTTACGTTTTCCTGGGGTTTTCACCACGTAGTCAGCGTCAGAGAGTTTTGCAACCATTTCTTCGGGCCCTTCCTACTGCACTTCGAGCCTGTTTTGCCTTGAGGCGCTATGTAAACTTGCCTTGTTACCAATACGGAACGTCCTCAGACGGGTGGTCCTATCATAGTTAAGAGTTTGGATCGAGCCTGAGCTGACTTCATGCTGGCCTGCACAAATTCTTTAGCATTATGCAGATGCTCCAGCAGATTCAAAACAAACTCCACCACGATAGGGTCGTCTGTGTGCCCTTCCCACGTTTTCAGCATTATTCGTAAAGGTGAATCCAGTGACCTACCGTAAACCAAGTCGGCGGGGCTGAAAGCAGTGGCTTCATGTGGCACCAACCGCAAAGCGAAAATTGCTGCTGGTAGGCATGCGTCACAGTGAAGCTTTGTTTCATAACACAGTCTTCTAAGAGCGCGCTTGAGAAGTGAATACCACCTTCCTACAATGTTGCTCTGTGGATGATCAGTTGAACTGTGCACTATTTTTGAAGTGACGTGGTGAGGACACTTGTCAACACGCTGTTTTGCTCAATTTGGATCTCGGAAGGGAATCCAATTCGAGAAAAGATCAACAACAGCGAATCTACATCACTCGCCGATGTCGCCCTACACAGCGCAAGCACCTCTGGAAACTTCGTGGCTGGGCATAACATAATTTGAACGTATCGGTACCCTGTCTCCGTCACAGCAAGTGGCCCAACTGCATCACTAACCGCTGAAACGGCTCGGTAATAATCGGTACTAACACCATCGATGAAGAATGGGCGAATTGGTATGGAAGCATGGCTGAATTCAGAGTGCAAACTACTTGTGGCCCTATAACGTAAAACTATTCCAATATGCTTTTATTCCAATCTCCTGACGTCAAATTTGCGTAACCGCACACGCAAGCATCGGGCAGTGACCCGCAGGGTTGTCTGAGTAGTCCAAGAAAACGCTTTCCTCGTTTGTAGGAGGTCGCTTTTGTTTGCTTTAAAAACAAATAACATTGCCTACACTGAGCGGCTTGTCTTATATAATTGGCTGACAATAGGCGGGGAGCACGCTCAAGTGGAGATGGATTCGATGGGGCCGAGCCAGTACACTGAAAATCGATAACCTGATGAAGAGGCTGGTGCCGGTGTCTGTGATTAGTTCGCTTTCCCTTACTTATCTTGCGATGGCAGGTCGAAAATCGCGACGGCATGCAGCGGAAGGTTAGGAATGTCGCTAATATGGATCATCACCAAAGAAGAGTTGGCAGAACGAGGTTGTAAACATGCCGAAAGTGCTCGAAAACGTTACACGACCACGTAAAAAGCTTTATTGTATGCAAAAGAACCCATCCTCTCCAGCTGGTGCGAGTAGACAGTGTCTGAGCCATCGGCGGCAGCCATCTTTTATTCCTTTAGGAATGGGGCAGCCTGTGCCTATTCAGAAGAAGATTCAGTTTTGTTCGGTGTAATAATGCATCTTTAACGCGTACACGTCACTTTGATGTGCCGAGTTCTCGCGGTTTTGTGACGTCGCGTGACAGGCAGGTGAAGTGGGTATCGCCCGAAAACTTTTGACCAATAGCCGAGTGCTAATGGCTAAAAGGCGTCGAATCATAAACAGCCATATTTCTTTTGTTCTTTCCAGTCATGCATAATCAGTGTGTTCACGTCATATCAAGTGGGGAGCTATCGCGGTTTTCGTGACGTCGCGTGACCGACAAGCAAACAAGGGTTGTTCAAAAAAGTTTTTGACCAAAGACGGAGGGCTGGTTACGGAATTGGAATAGAAAAGTTTGGAATAGCTTTACGTTATAGCGCCCTTGGACAGAAGCTAAAGCACAAGACGGAACACGGCGCTACTTGCAACATAAACTTTCATTTGCAAGTAGTGCAGTGTCCTGTCTTTTCTTGTGTCCCAGTAGTTCGCGCTCTGAATTTAGCCATTGGTGCTTTCCACTTATCCTGCGCCTTTGCGACCCGCTTGCATGTGTCACATGACCGCACAAATTTATGCACGTCTTTAAAACACCAAGGCAGAAAATTCGGCACACACTTAAGACTGCTTACGTGTGGGAATGCGAAATCATTTTTTTCAACAGCTTTTTTCTTTTATGCTCGTTCCTCGCCTGTGTTTTGACTGCGCTTCGGTAAGGCCAAATGAAAAATGCGCCAAGCGTCCCAACGCGCTCGCTTGCCCGCGAGGAGTTGATAACTCGAAGGACCGCTCAGAGGCATGGGAGAGTATGGCTTTTGACTCCACCCGCTCGCTTGGTACACTCATAGCGTGGCGCCGTCGTGTGGCCAACGATGTCACACGTTCAGTCAGTGACGTGTGCAGTGACGCACCTCGAACCGTGGAAGCCGCCGTGGCGTCGGCCAAGCGTGCTCGTCCAGCATGGCCCGGGCTCGATTTCCACCCGAAATTTATTTAATAATATTTTCAAAGGCATTAATTTACTTGGTTTACAGCAACCTCCCTGAGAAATTTGACGTCGAGTATTATTTTATGTGTTCTTACTTCTCGCCGTTCGCCATTTTTGGTACCATCATTCGGTCATGCCGCCGACTACAGCGCCCAATTTTCACGTGACGGGGCATTTATTGCTTTCGCATTCTTAATACTCTTGTAACAACCTCTACTTTGTTTTCGTGGTTCCAAGGTGACACGACCGCGAACTGCCACATGAAAGTCGCAACAAGTCTGCGCGATACTTCTGGGGAACGACGGGTTGATGTCGCTCCTCGCTAATCCGTACACGGCTTCTCAGCTGGAAAGAAATATTCTTCTTTGCTGGAGTACTCATTATCTGGCGTTCTCTGATCTCCGAAATGGTGGGGTCCTCCGCCTGCTCAGTAGGCAACTCTTCTCTATTCCCACTTACGAGTGTAGTGAAACTATAGTTGACACTGGTGGCAATAACGCATTCTCAAGGACATCGTCGTTCTGTGGTTCGCGAGGCTGATTCTCCGGCTCACAGGTCCCGGGTGTCGCGCTGGTCTGCACTGCGTACGTTCGTTTCCGCCACAGTCTTATCTGGCGTTCCCTCCATGGGCAGGTTGCAAGTGCTAGGCGGCGCCCCGTCTTTCCGACCCCTAGCGCCATCTGACGATCAGTTGCGCGAATGTGGTAGGATTACTCACGGCGTCAGCAGCCCGCACTGCGTGTTTGGCGTCCTGTCAAACGATAGCGATGGCGCGAAACAGCGTGCCGATATTAATTTTAACCGGGTTTCTGCGAATTACAAGATCTTCATAGCTTTTTTCGTGAAAAGAATTTAGGGAAAGGAAGTCGTCTATTTGAAGTGGGGCACGTCTACGACGTGAGGGAAGTGTTGAACTCGCACTGATCGGAAGTGACTGCCAGGTTTATTCCGCAAACGAAAAATAATGCACCAGCGATATGCGTGAAGCTCAGCGTAATTTACTTCGTTATCTACGGTGTGGACGCATGAAATTGTAGGCGAAATTGATTCTTGAAGATCGGTGACAGCAGACAAATCCTAGCGGGGAGCTGCGATTGCCGTGCTGGCATCGCAGGGAAGTGCAAGGACGCCGCGGTAGTTTCCCTGTACAACTTACCAGTTGCTGCCATCGTTGCTGTAAAAGCAAAGAATTCAGAGTTATAACGCACTTGGCATACCGCCGGAACATAAAACAGCTTATGCCGTCGGACGAGCGCTATCCAGTGTTGACGCCGTTCTGCTTCATACGGTCGGCTTGGAAACCTGTAAAACTTCGTTCCTCGTGAGCACGGCAAATACGAATCCAAAACATCTCATCCAAGAACGTGGGGCGTATGAACGACTCGTAAGACCTACCAGAGGTATTCTAACGTTGTTCTCTCCAAACACAATAAAAGGGGATGAACTTACCAGTTGTGTTAGACTACGCTGGGAAAATATTTTCGCCCAAGTTACTGGAAGTGCGATACTTTTATGTTGCGATTTTTCAGTGCGTGCAAAGGAGGTTCCAATAAACCACGTTGTCAAAAATTTTGGTGATCTCATCTGCACCTTCGTTGATATGCTGCCATGGGCGCAGAAGAGTGTATGCCAGCTCAGCCGGCTGCAACCCCTCCTCAAATCTCTCAGCAAGCCCTAGCGCTGTTCGAATGGGTAGGGATTGGGAAAGAGTTCCACGGCTTTACTGCGGTACAGTGTAGGAATAAACTACTTTGTTTGATGCATATCCTGGTACGCACTGCAGGCAGTGGCGTAGCAAGGGGGAGGGGGGGGGCGTGGGCTCCATGTGCAAGGGGCCAGTGGGGGGGGGGGGGTCATATACGTCTGGAGACACACAGAAATTGTTGATATCCTCGCCTTCCTCCAATAAACCCGGTGGAGGGGGAGGGGGACAGCTAGAAGACCTATGGGCCCCGGGTGCCAGACGACCTAGCTACGCTACTGACTGTAGGTGTCCCGTTGCTGCCATCATTGCTGTAAAAGCAAAGAATTCAGCGTTATAACGCACTTGACATAACGCCGGAACATAAAACAGCTTATGCCGTCGGACGAGTGCCATCCAGTGTTGACGCCGTTCTGCTTCATACGGTCGGCTTGGAAACCTGTAAAACTTCGTTC
The DNA here is from genome assembly GCF_038994185.2 of Dermacentor albipictus. Lineage (NCBI taxonomy): Eukaryota > Metazoa > Arthropoda > Arachnida > Ixodida > Ixodidae > Dermacentor > Dermacentor albipictus. Next base: position 15,486,215 of record NC_091825.1, on the reverse strand, counting down.
CTCGTGAGTTGGTGTACGTGCTGTTGCAGCCCACTACTCAACAGCTCGGGTTGCACTTCGGCATTGCTCAGAAAAGGCAACAGCTACGCGCGAAACAGTGCACATACAGGCTTTCCGAACGCAAACGGGCCGGTCGTATCCTGCCGGTTCTGCGCTCGCCGCCGCGAGGGGCGCCCTAGTAGGCTCGGGAACTACGTTCGCAACCTGCCTATAGTGTGACTCTCGGGAGTGAGTTTCTAATTCTCGCGCCTTTCTGCGGGTTAATGCTTGTGCGAACCGGCCACGGAAAATAAAGCCCTTCTCTTGCAACAACATACGTGATCTGTCTGAGAACAAGTACGGACAGCATTTAGATATTCGTCCTGAAACTGCAGCTTTGGTTGTTAGCTCACCGAAAGGACCCTCGATGACCACTGTCGCGATTGGAAAGCACACGCTCTGTTATAGTGTGTTTCCACCACATGACGATTTTTTTTTTGCATAGACATTCCACTTATGTGCACTCACTTGAATATGGGGAGTGTCTGCAGAAAAAAATTAAACGCATTTGAGAAATATGCTCCACCACGCACTTTAGCCCTCGTGAACCTTGAGTCGTGATTTAAATCAGTAAAATATCATAAAGAAGCGCAAAAACATTCCTTTTCTCGCCTCATTCATGTCATGGCAACAGTATCAGAGCACCTTAAGGTTCCTGAATAAAACTAAACGGTAGCGACATTCCTCCTCGCGCGGTCGTTCGCCCGGAAGCCACCCATAGAGTTACACGAGGTGAGACATTAACAATTGTTGCTGGGTGTATGCGCATGAATATTCACAGTATTTAAAGCTTGATTATTGTGTGCTGTGCTAGGAGCGATGATGGAACGCTATGAAATTGGCAGAAGCAGATGCTTTTTGTGCTTTTTCGGCGCGTAACTGCGTACTTGTTTTGTGGCTTCAGGTTGGCTGCCTGCTTCCAGTTAGAAGAAGGCTTGTGAGGCTAGTTTAGTGGACGAATTCTTTTTAGTGTCGAGTACTAGCACAAAAATAAGAATTCTCGGGCCGTATAACGTAAAACTATTCCAGTTTGTTTTTATTCCAATCTCCTGACGCCAAATTTGCGTAAGCGCCGGCGCAAGCATCGGCGGTCCCCCGCAGGTTTTCCGAACAAACCAATCAAATGCTCCCCTCGTTCATAGGAGGTCACTTCTGTTTCCTTGAAAAACGAGTAACATTGCCTACACTGAGCGGCTTGTCTTATCTAATTGGCTCACAAGAGGCGAGGGGCATGCTCAAGTGGAGAGGTATTCGATGGGGCCGAGCCACTGCAGTGAATATCGATAACCAGATGAAGAGGGTGGTGCGGGCGTGTGCAATTGGTCCGCTTTCTCTTACTTAGTTGCGGTGGCTCGTCGACAATCGCGGTGGCATGCAGCGGAAGCTTAGCAGTGACGCTAAAATGGATCCTCAGAAAAGAAGAGTTTGCAGAACTAGGTGGTAAACGTGCCGAAGATTCTGGAAAATTCTATACGGCCACGCAAAAATGTTTATTACACGCAAATAAACCCATCCTCTCCGGCAGGGGTGATTAGCCAGTGCTGGAAGCGATCGGCAGTAGCCATCTTTTATTCCTTTCGGAACGAGCCAGCCTGCGGCTATTCAGAAGAAAATTCAGTTTTGTTCGGCATAATAATGCATCTTTAACGCGTACGCGTCACCATGACGCGGTAAGTTTTTGCGGTTTTGTGACGTCGCGTGAGAGGCAGGTGAAGTGGGTGCAGCCCGAAAACTTTTCACCAATAGCCGAGGGCTAATGGCAAAAAGGCGTTGAATCAGAAATAACTATTTTTGTTTTGTTCGGTCAAATCATGCATAATCCGTGTGTACACGTGGTATCAGATGGGGAGCTTTCGCGGTTTTCGTGACGTCGCATTACAGACAGGTTAAGTGGCGGGGGGTCCAAAAAAGTTTTTGACGAATTGCGGTGGGCTGATTGCAGAATTGGACTAGAAAAGTTTGGAATAGTTTTACGTTATAGTGCCCCTCGTCTCGACAATAATGTATACGTAATGTACGCGATGTTTACATATATGCGAGAGCTTTGTTTGAGTGTTATGTCGTCCACGGCCATGAATGTTGCTCGTAGGCAAGAACACTGTGGCGGCTGGCACAGATCGACTCGCTTCGCGAGGTATTTCGATTGCATTGACCAGATTCTTTGTTTGACTTTCTCAAGACACTTGCCTGACTTGAAAGCGCTGCGATGAACGTTTCGCCGGTAGACGCCAAAGGCTCGCGTGTGTGCAGCACTATGTAGCTGCCGATTCAACAACTCGGATGTGTTTGCGCTGCTCAAAGTGCGTACGTGTGTACTTGCGTGTACCCAATCCACTGCCGTGTGTCCAGCCTGTGCATCTCCATAATTTAATCATCTTATGACGATGATGACCGAACGCAAGGCGCCTGACATATTCGCCTGAATAACGCGAGCTCGCCTATCGGCCATGGACGAGCGCCTGCGGGAATCAGCTGGACTCCGCATCGCTGTTGCAGCGAGGCCTGCAGCGCAGCGTCTGCTGTTAGCGAACCCCGCTGGCTACGCAGGCGCACTGGAAACGTGCCAACATGCGCCCAGTGGTTATTAGGCTCTCCTAGCGTATATGAGAGCTTTAGCTTGTCCGGTATTCGGGTAAACGCAGGCGGATTCGATGTTGGAGCGCAGGTGCCGAGGCGTAAACGTGAGTGGCCTGAAGGGTGCAGCCACCTGGTGGCGCAGATCTCCACTAGACAAACACAGCTAATATTTCTGTAACCAAAACCAAGGGCATTTTGCATTGCTGCGGGTACAAATGTTCGGCAGCAACACGATTACGCCGCTGCCGAAAATTTACACCAGCAGCGGCACCAATCTCGAGATATTTCCCCAAGTGTGGTAGGAAATACATGGACGTCCTAGTTGCTTTTATGCTTCAATGCATAAAGGAGCATTTTGTTAAAAAAGTCAATTGAACAAAAGGGCATCCTTACGGCGAGTTTGATGGCGCACATCTCCAATCTGGTGTCATTCTGGAAACTCTTTCTAAGTGGATATATGCCTTGCGATCTCACCAGGTACAATTCGTAAATTACAATATGTGGTGGGAAATAATTAATTAGGGAGTTAACTAATGACTTTGATTAATTAGTTGAATATGTGTTTTGATTTCTCCTGCAAGTAATATCCGCCTATCTGAGTTAACCATATCGATGACCAGTGTTATGTATGCTATCTGCAACAGGCGATTTTTGAAGATTGCAGAAAACGTAAAAACGATCACCCCCTATTTTATGGCGATAAATATTCCCTCTCTTTTAGCGAGATGCGTCACTATGTTTCTCTTTTTTTCAAATTCCTGTGCTCATCACGGGTCGTTGTATAACAGAACTAAGGCAAATGTGTTTTTCAGCAAGATATTTAGACACTATATTTATAGTGCTTCTGTTTTCACTTGTTAAACAGAATAATGTCTTTGGTTTTACGCGCCAAAACCCCGATCTGAATATTATGCGATGTGAGGAACATGCAAATAATTTTGACCACCTGAGGTTCCATAGCGTATACCTAAGTACACAAGCGTCTCTGCATTTTGCCCCGTTTGAAATTCGGCAAGCACGACCGCGATCGCAACCGCGATCTCGAGCTTGCTTTTCGACACCCAGATAGTGTGTCTGTGCTAATGCAAGAGAGTTTCCGACCACGTGCTCTCCGTCACTCTTACCTTTCACGTGCGCGATTTATGTCTTGAAGAACGCATTACATTCAGCTATAGGTAACACTACCGTATCTATTGTTAGCTTGTTATTGCTACCTCGTTTTCTCCTAAATCTTTTCACGGCACGACGCAGCTAAACTTCAAGGGTGAAAAGCTGCGTCAGTCTTTATGAAGGACAACTTCTAAAACATCTAGGGCACACCATATACGTGAACTTTGTGCTTGACAAAAATTTGTTAGCGTAAGAAAAAGCGCGAAAAAAACGATTATATAGTTATGGACTGGGCTCGAAACTCATTGTAGCATTCCTTTACTGAAAGCGTTCAACCTCCGTTTATAGGGTGAGATGTAAATATTGCGATGCACGTAATTGTACAAGCTGCGAAAATTAGAATTACTCTCAGCGAAACCTAAATTCCCGCTGTCCGTCACAGCGCGCCTTTACGTGTTCCGACATACTGTGGCGACGCAACCAGACATGTGACCAACCTCTGTGTAGAAACGTGGCATCGAGGCACCCTGTGATGATGATTTAACGACACCCGCCTTGAGATGGGGCGGTGACAAATGGTCACCTAGCCTGCTTGGTTTTATCAGGTATGCATACATGTTCTTTATCTAGCCTGTTTATGCACATCACCACAATATTTGGCCCCGGCAGAACCTACCTTAATTCTATCGCTGCCTATGACTGTAACAGAGATCCGGTTGTATCAATCTCTTCTGTGCTTTTTTCCATCTATAGTCTAAACGTCGCTTGCTTATCTCGGCGGCTGACCTCTTGTTTGTTCTGTCCGTATCAGAAATAATATGCAAGTTCAGTGAACTGAATAACAGCAGCGTTTGTGATGTCAATGATATTCAGATTAAGCCTGTGAAATACGTCTTAGATTTTATTGCGCCTGTATTAAGGCACGTCTACAATGTCTGCCTTTCTTGCGGTGTATTTCCACGTCAGATGCAAACTGCAAAAGTTTTCGCTTTGTTCAAGAAAGGAGATAAGAAATTGTTGACAAATTAGACCAATTTCTATTCTCCCCGTATTTTCAAAAGGTTTAGAAAAAATTATTTTTCAACGCATTTCTGATTTCCTCGAAAGCAAAAAGTTTTAACCGATTGTCAGTTTGCCTTTCGTAAAAATAGGTCTACTCAACTTGCCCTACTTCAGCAAAAAGAATTCATTTTGGATAATTTTGATAAAGGCCTTCTTACTCTAGGCATTTTTATAGACTTTAGCAAGGCCTTTGACAGTATTAGCCACAAGCTTCTGTTACATAAAACGAATCGCTATGGTATTCGTGGCATCGCTTTAGACCTGATTAGATCATATCTGTGTCATAGATGCCAATTTGTGCAAATTAATAACATTTTATATTGGCGATCCGCAGGGTAGCATTTTAGGCCCTCTTCTCTTTAATACCTTTATTAATGATATTGTTAATCTAGATTTCCCCACCAAGTTTATTTTATATGCTGATGATGCAACCGCGTTGTTTTCCTCAAGTACTGCTATAACACTGCTCACAGTTGCGAATTGTGTGCTTAAGAAATTATATACTTGGTCGGTCGAAAGTGGGTTCAAAATGAACACAGAAAAAACTAAAGCAATTTTGTTTCAAGCCAAGAATAAGAATGCTCTCCTGAAGGATGACAATCAACTTTTCTCTTCAAAAATCATGCTCGTGAATTCCATTAAAGCCTCAGGTGTTTTCTTGGATCATGACATGTCTTGGAACTGTCACACTATTTTTTTATCGAACAAGCTTTCTCAAGTTTCAGGTCTTCTCATCATCGTCATCAGCCTGGTTACGCCCACTGCAGAGCAAAGGCCTCTCCCATACTTCTCCAACAACCCCGGTCATGTACTTATTGTAGCCATGCCGTCCCTGCAAACTTCTTAATCTCATCCGCCCACCTAACTTTCTGTCGCCCCCTGCTACGCTTCCCTTCCCTTGGGATCCAGTCCGTAACCCTTAATGACCATCGGTTATCCTCCCTCCTCATTACATGTCCTGCCCATGCTCATTTCTTTTTCTTGTTTTCAACTAAGATGTCATTAACTCGCGTTTGTTTCCTCACCCAATCTGCTCTTTTCTAATCCCTTAACGTTACACCTATCATTCTTCTTTCCATAGCTCGTTGCGTCGTCCTCAATTTGAGTGGAACCCTTTTCGTAAGCCTCCAGGTTTCTGCCCCGTAGGTGATTACTGGTAAGACACAGCTATTATACACTTTCCTCTTGAGGGATAATGGCAACCTGCTGTTCATAATCTGAGAATGCCTGCTAAACGCACCCCAGCCCGTTCTTATTCTTCTGATTATTTCCGTCTCATGATCGGGATCTGCCATCACTACCTGCCCTAAGTAGATGTATTCCCTTACTACTTCCAGTGGCTCGCTGCCTATTGTAAATTGCTGTTCTCTTCCGAGACTGTTAAACATTATTTTGGTTTTCTGCAGATTAATCTTTAGACCCACTCTTCTGCTTTGCCTCTCCAGGTCAGTGAGCATGCATTGCAATTGGTCCCCTGTGTTACTAAGCAAGGCAATATCATCAGCGAATCGCAAGTTACTAAGGTATTCTCCATTAACATTTATCCCCAATTCTTCCCAATCCAGGTCTCTGAATACCTCCTGTACACACGCTGTGAGTAGCATTGGAGAGATCGTATCTCCCTGTCTGACGCCTTTCTTTATTGGGATTTTGTTGCTTTCTTTATGGAGGACTACGGTGGCTGTGGAGCCGCTATAGATATCTTTCAGTATTTTTACATACGGCTCGTCTACACCCTGATTCCGTAATGCCTGCATGACTGCTGAGGTTCTGAGAGAATCAAACGCTTTCACGTAATCAATGAAAGCTATATATAAGGGTTCGTTATATTCCGCACATTTCTCTATCACCTGATTGATAGTGTGAATATGATCTATTGTTGAGTAGCCTTTACGAAATCCTGCCTGGTCCTTTGCTTGTCAGAAGTCTAAGGTGTTCTTTATCCTATTTGCGATTACCTTAGTAAATAGTTTGTAGGCACCTGACAGTAAGCTGATCGGCTCATAGTTTTTCAAGTCTTTGGCGTCCCCTTTCTTATGGATTAGGATTATGTTAGCGTTCTTCCAAGATTCCGGTACGCTCGAGGTCATGAGGCATTGCGTATAGAGGGTGGCCAGTTTCTCTAGAACAATCTGCCCACCATCCTTCAACAAGTCTGCTGTTACCTTATCCTCCCCAGCTGCCTTCCCCCTTTGCATATCTCCTAAGGCTTTCTTTACTTCTTCCGGCGTTACCTTTGGGATTTCTAATTCCTCTAGACTATTTTCTCTTCCATTATCGTCGTGGGTACCACTGGTACTGTATAAATCTCTATAGAACTCCTCAGCCACTTGAACTATCTTATGCATATTAGTAATGATATTGCCGGCTTTGTCTCTTAACGCATACATCTGATTCTTGCCAATTCCTAGTTTCTTCTTCACTGTTTTTAGGCTTCCTCCGTTCCTGAGAGTATGTTCAATTCTATCCATTTTATACTTCCTTATGTCAACTGTCTTACGCTTGTTGATTAACTTCGAAAGTTCTGCCAGTTCAATTCTAGCTGTAGGGTTAGAGGCTTTCATGCATTGGCGTTTCTTAATCAGATCTTTCGTCTCCTGCGATAGTTTACTGGCATCCTGCCTAATGGAGTTACCACCGACTTCCATTGCACACTCCTTAATGAGGTCTTCTGTTTACTAATAAATAGATTCTACAGAAGGTGAAACTTCTGCTCTATAACTCTTTATTTTTTTGCCACCTAAATTACGGCTGCCTGGTTTGGGGCACAACATCTGCCACTAATATTAATCGTATCTTTCGTCTGCAAATGAGAGCCATTCGTGTTGTGCGCAAAGTGCCATTTGACTTTCCGTGTAATTCATTATTTAAAGACTTAAACATACTTAAAGCTCTTGATCTCTTGAATTTTCGCTTAGCGTTAACATAAGGAATGCCAGAAAAACATTAACCACGTCAGGGGTATAGCCAACTTGACACGAAATAGAAGCCATTATGCTACAAGATTTCCGGAAGATTGGTTTGTGCCATACCCACGTACCAACTATGCCAAACAAAAGCTTTCATACACTTTACCGTACTTATTAAATAAGTTAATGAAGGATGGTATTGATGTCTTTTCTTGCAGTAAAAACATGTTAATAAATTACTTTGGTGCCTATTAGCATTTGATCTCTGTATAAGTAGGCTTCTTTTTATTGAGTTATGTATTTTTTCTATTGCTATATGCTGTATGTACACTTGTATGAGAACGTTTATTGTGTTTGTTTTGCTCTTTCTCTCTTACCCTCCCTTTTTTGCCATGTGTTTGTTTCCTGTTGCTGCTGTCAGGAGAAGGATTAAGGAGTACTCAAGTTGCTCTTTTGTAACTTTTTTCCTTATATCCTCCATAAACTTGCATATTTATGGAAATAAATTAATTAATTCATTCATTCACTTAAAAACCAAGCGCTTGTGGATGGCGCACGTTACCTACGGTTCTCGCCGGGTGAATCCTTTCGCATTCCATTCCAACGTCGCGGTTTTCAGCGCCGCCTGCAGCGCCGAGCAAAGCAAATGCGTCACTCAACACGTGCATCTGCGGACGTGCGCGCTCGATTTCGGACGCGTCGTAAGGGCACTCCAAGGCCACGTGGCGTGCGACCTGCTTTGCTAAGCAAACGTTACTCGATGTAACATGTTTGTTCCAAAGCAATAACTGAACTGTCACATTGAAAGCGTGCATAGTCGTATCTGACAGGTACCGGACGGTATGGTTTTGCAGAAGACAAGCCTCTATTTTTCGCTCGTGAGTTTAAAGGAAATAAAGAAGGGAGGGCAGAAATCAGGAAACAAACAAAACGTCGAGAATGCTCACTCTACGCTCGCATTCATTACTGGGATCACGTGCGTTGCATTAACCCTCAAAGAGGTACTACGGGCAAATATTAACTGAATATAGAGACAGATGAATGCCTCGAGATATCTAACGCGTTGGTATTATCATGCGCAAAGGTTTAGTAAGGGAGAAAATGAGGTGCGTAAGCAATTTGTGACTCTTCATGGATATGCCAGCACTCGTCCAATGACGGCACACGGCCTCGTTATATTTGGTCACAAGCATTCAACCGGTGACAATAAAAGAATAGTGCTATTTGTTGTGCTCTAGTTGCTTCGTACTTCTTGCGGTGGAAAAGACTCGTAAACAATTAAACAGACGACCGCACAGGAAAGAACGCCACGCGTAAAGAGTCGTGCACAAAACGACGGCAAATGGCGCCAGAGAACACGAGGGACGAGAAAAGGAGACAGGGACGATCGCAAGGCTCACTATGCAACTGCAGGTTAATTCCTTGAACGCGCACAATAAATGCTGGTTGTATAAGAATGAACAGAAGATACGCGCAGGTACAACCAGAAAGAAAAACATGCAGACACGCCACTGGAGTTGTCCAAGTATGTGTAAGCATTGTGCCAAGTGCTCGTATCCACGCAGGCCGGTGTGATTATCAATCTTCTGAAACCTGATCCGACCAGTATAAACCGTTGTCGACCCTAATCGGTCGATATCGACTTCATGGCACCCTTATCCCATCCTTGTATAACCTTATCAACCCTTAGCGTCTGGTATCAACTTTGTCAGACTTGATCTCACCCTTGTAAACCCTTATTGGTCGTTATTATTTCCTTTATAACATACTGCAGACCACATATCGGTCCTTGCAGGACCGATGTATTGCAATGTATCGCAATGTATCCGATCCTTCTCAACTTTATCGGGCATGATCCTAGCCTTAGCAACCCTTATGTGTCCTTATTAACTTTATCGAACTTGATCCTACTTTTATCAATTCTTATCGCTCTTTATCAACATTATCAAAATCGTTCTCACCATTATAAGCGCCTATCGTTCTTTAGCACCTTATATCCGCGTCGAGCCATCATCGGCCCTGATTTATTTATTTATTTACTTACTCAATACTACAGGCACCATTGCTGCCCAAGCAGGAGAGAGTCTACCAAAGATGCCTTTTCAACATATTTTAAAATTAAATGCAAGATGTGCATTGAACAACACATTTCGGTAAGTTATTCCATTCTTCGCTCGTAAGTGGAAAAAATGATTTCTGAAATATGTTATTGCGGGCAAAGTATGACTGGACTACTTTAGAATGAAAAATACGCGACCACCTTTGTGGAGCATGGGTAATATATGTGGCAGTTGCTAAACCTGTTTGATTATGAAACAACGAGTAAAAAAAAAATTCAGCCTGGTGATTTTACGGCGCACGGGGAGCGGATCCAGTCCAAGTTGGCCTACCATGCCAGAAAATGATGATGATGTTTTGTAATCGGTGCAAATAAATTGCGCAGCCAGGCGCTGAATTCGTTCAAGTTTATCAATTTCTTTATTAGTGAATGGGTCCCACACTATGGAAGCATACTCTAGAACTGGGCGCACGAGGGAACGATAAGCTTGCAGCTTGACAGATGAAGGTGACTTCTTTAGCTTTCTGCGTAGAAAGCAATGTTTTTTGAAGGTTTTGTTTCATATGATGTTATTATAGGTGTCCCATTTGAGGTAATTGTTAATTGTTATGCCTAAGTATTTCACAGAGGTAATAGGTTCAATGTTCCGATTACCAATGTGGTAAGTATAAAGTAGTGGTTTTCGTTTCAGTGTTATTGTCAATGACACTGTTTTGGAAAAGTTTGTTTGCATTCCTCTGTCGTGGCACCTGTCCACGAGTTTACAAAGGCTATTGTTAAGTGTATCCTGGCACGAAGAACTCCTGACAGCAGAATAAATGACACAATCATCAGCAAACAATTTCAGCTTGACATTAGGATCCAAATTTTTAGCAATATCATTTACATAGATAAGAAGCAGCAGGGGTTCCAACATTTACCCCTGTGGTACACCGGATAAGACAGGCATGCTATTAGATTTCAGACCATCGATTTCCACAAACTGAACACGATTCGCTAAATAAGCTTGAATCCAATGCACTATATTTTCTGGTAGTCCAAATGATTTAGGAATGTCAATTAGATTTGCATGTGGCACATGGTCAAATGCCTTTGACAAGTCTAGAAATATTGCGTCAATCTGCAGGCGGTCATCTATGTCACTGGCAAAGTCGTGTACAATGGATTACAATTGAGTTGAGGTTGAAAACTTCCTACGAAAGCCATGCTGAAAATGAACAAAGAATTATTCGCTTCCAAGTGGTTAGATATGTGCTTAGCGATAATATGCTCCGAGAACTTACAACATGTGCTTATGAGGGAAATAGGTCTGTAATTGTTAGGAATAAGCTTATCATCATCATCATCATCATCACAATCATCATCATCATCATCATCAGCCTGGTTACGCCCACTGCAGGGCAAAGGCCTCTCCCATACTTAACCAACAACCCCGGTCATGTACTAATTGTGGCCATGCCGTCCCTGCAAACTTCTTAATCTCATCCGCCCACCTAACTTTCTGCCGCCCCCTGCTACGCTTCCCTTCCCTTGGGATCCAGTCCGTAACCCTTAATGACCATCGGTTATCCTCCCTCCTGATTACATGTCCTGCCCATGCCCATTACTTTTTCTTGATTTCAACAAAATGTCATAACTCGTGTTTGTTCCCTCACCCAATCTGCTCTTTTCTTATCTCTTAACGTTACACCTATCATTCTTCTTTCCATAGCTCGTTGCGTCGTCCTCAATTTCAGTAAAACTTTTTTCGTAAGCCTCCAGGTTTCTGCCCCGTAGGTGAGTACTGGTAAGACACAGCTATTATACACTTTTCTCTTGAGGGATAATGGCAACCTGCTGTTCATGATCTGAGAATGCTTGCCAAACGCACCCCAGCCCATTCATATTCTTCTGATTATTTCCGTCTCATGATCGGGATCTGCCGTCACTACCTGCCCTAAGTAGATGTATTCCCTTACTACTTCCAGTGCCTCGCTGCCTATTGTAAATTGCTGTTTTCTTCCGAGACTGTTAAACATTATTTTAGTTTTCTGCAGATTATTCTTTAGACCCACTCTTCTGCTTTGCCTCTCCAGGTCAGTGAGCATGCATTGCAATTGGTCCCCTGAGTTACTAAGCAAGGCAATATCATCAGCGAATCGCAAGTTACTATGGTATTCTCCATCAACTTTTATCCCCAATTCTTCCCAATCCAGGTCTCTGAATACCTCCTGTAAACACGCTGTGAATAACATTAGAGAGATCGTATCTCCCTGTCTGACGCCTTTCTTTATTGGGATTTTGTTGCTTTCTTTATGGAGGACTACGGTGGCTCTGGAGCCGCTATAGATATCATTCGGTATTTTTAGATACGGCTCGTCTACACCCTGATTCCGTAATGCCTCCATGACTGCTGAGGTTCTGAGAGAATCAAACGCTTTCACGTAATCAATGAAAGCTATATATAAGGGTTCGTTATATTCCGCACATTTCTCTATCACCTGATTGATAGTGTGAATATGATCTATTGTTGAGTAGCCTTTACGAAATCCTGCCTGGTCCTTTGCTTGTCAGAAGTCTAAGGTGTTCTTTATCCTATTTGCGATTACCTTAGTAAATGGTTTGTAGGCATTGGACAGTAAGCTGATCGGTCTATAATTTTTCAAGTCTTTGGCGTCCCCTTTTTTATGGATTAGGATTATGTTAGCGTTCTTCCAAGATTCCGGTACGCTCGAGGTCATGAGGCATTGCGTATAGAGGGTGGCCAGTTTCTCTAGAACAATCTGCCCACCATCCTTCAACAAATCTGCTGTTACCTGATCCTCCCCAGCTGCCTTCCACCTTTGCATATCTCCCAAGGCTTTCTTTACTTCTCCCGGCGTTACCTTTGGGATTTCGAATTCCTCTAGACTATTTTCTCTTCCATTATCGTCATGGGTGCCACTGGTACTGTATAAATCTCTATAGATCTCCTCAGCCACTTGAACTATCTCATCCATATTAGTAATGATATTGCCGGCTTTGTCTCTTAACGCATACATCTGATTCTTGCCAATTCCTAGTTTCTTCTTCACTGTTTTTAGGCTTCCTCCGTTCCTGAGAGCATGTTCAATTCTATCCATATTATACTTCCTTATGTCAGCTGTCTTACGCTTGTTGATTAACTTCGAAAGTTCTGCCAGTTCTATTCTAGCTGTAGGGTTAGAGGTTTTCATACATTGGCGTTTCTTGGCCAGATTTTTCGTCTCCTGCGATAGTTTACTGGTATCCTGCCTAACGGAGTTACCACCGACTTCCATTGCACACTCCTTAATGATGCCCACAAGATTGTCGTTCATTGCTTCAACACTAAGGTTCTCTTCCTGAGTTAAAGCCGAATACCTGTTCTGTAGCTTGATCTGGAATTCCTTTATTTTCCCTCTTACCGCTAACTCATTGATCGGCTTCTTATGTACCAGTTTCTTCCGTTCCCTCCTCAGGTCTAGACTAATTCGAGTTCTTACCATCCTGTGGTCACTGCAGCGCACCTTGCCGAGCACGTCCACATCTTGTATGATGCCAGGGTTAGCGCAGAGTATGAAGTCTATTTCATGTCTAGTCTCGCCGTTCGGGCTCCTCCACGTCCACTTTCGGCTATCCCGCTTGCGGAAGAAGGTATTCATTATCCTCATATTATTCTGTTCCGCAAGCTCTACTAATAACTGTGCCCTGCTATTCCTAGTGCCTATGCCATATTCCCCCACTGCCTTGTCTCCAGCCTGCTTCTTGCCTACCTCGGCATTAAAGTCGCCCATTAGTATAGTGTAATTAGTTTTCACTCTACCCATCGCTGATTCTACGTCTTCATAGAAGCATTCGACTTCCTGGTCATCATGACTGGATGTTGGGGCGTAGACCTGTACAAACTTCATTTTGTACCTCTTATTAAGTTTCACAACAAGACCTGCCACCCTCTCGTTAATGCTATAGAATTCCTGTATGTTACCAGCTATATTCTTATTAATCAGGAATTCGACTCCTAGTTCTCTTTTCTCCGCTAAGCCCCGGTAGCACAGGACGTTCCCGCTTTTTAGCACTGTATATGCTTCTTTTGGCTTCCTAGCTTCACTGAGCCCTATTATATCCCATTTACTGCCCTTAATAGCACTGCTAGACTCGCCTCACTAGATAACGTTCAAGCGTTAAACGTTGCCAGGTCCATATTCCAATGGCGGCCTGTCAGGAGCCAGTGATTCTTAGCACGCTCTGCTGCGTCGCAGGTCTGACCGCCGCCGTGGTCAGTTGCTGCGCAGCTGCTGGGGACTGAGGGCCGGGGTGTGATTATTGTGTTCATATAGGAGGTTGTGGCCAAGTACTGCACCAGGGTGGCCAATCCTGCTCTGGTGAGGGAGTGTGTTACCGGTTCTGGTCACCGGGATCAGGCCACACTCCAGGCCTGTGTGTGCAATTTTATCAACACGCGGATTTTTTTTTAATCTGGTGGAAAATTGCCAACACCGGGATTCGAACCACGGACGTCTTGCACGCGAGGCGCGTGTTCTACCTCTACGCCACCGCTTGACTGCTGTTACGTTTCGCCTACGACGCGCGGGGTAGCCGGCGCGGATGCAACGGACGCCGGGGCTTCGTTCAAAGCGGCGGACATTTTGGCCCGTTCGGAGCGGCCGCAACGCATCCCCGCGAAGCGCGTCCCGGCATGTTCAGTGCCACGTGTCTTTGTGTGTGCGTGTGTGTGTGTGTGCCCACGCTTGTCAAAGCGCGGCAGCCGGGGAGAGGAGCTCCCCAAGTGTGAAGCGAGGAGGTCTGACCGGCGCCGGCCCGGCTGATGCGTCACTGCACTGGTCTCTACATGTCTCTCAGTCCGTCCGTGCCTCGCTGTCACGTGGAGTCATCCCGTGACCTTCCTTCTTGCCCGCGACGCCAAGAGAGGGGCTCCGATTTCTTCTGTTGAGTAGCGTGCTCTCCCGTCTCTCCACTTCGGTCGACCTGACCGGCCGCTCTTTTGCGATGCTAGAATAAACAAGTTGTTCTGTTAGCAGTCGGCTCATGCTTTGCCGGGACCTTCGGATGCTTCCAGTGTGCCCCAGGCCGCCAGGCCAACGCTACCCTTGGGGCTTGCGACCCATTTGCAACAACGGGCGCCAGCGGTCCGATTGCAATAACGGGTGTCAGCACTGAGGTTCCAACAGCTGGTGGCAGCGCTGGGATTCCAACAGCCGGTGCCATCAGTGGGATCACAACACAGCCTAAGCTTATCACCCGGATTTAAACACCGATGTTACCGTGGCCGTAGGCCAGTTTTTTTGGTACTGTGCTCTGTTTAAGGGATGCATTAAAAATAATGTATAGGAATTTAGAAGTTAGTCCGGAGCAGCGTCGTAGAAAGTTAGGCAAGCCGTCGGGTGCAGGCGATTTTTTACGTCGATATCAAGCAACATAGAAAAAATTGCTTCGCGACTAATTGAAACGTCAGGAATTGATTGAGATGCACATGGCGTATATGATTTATCATGGGCGCTGAGTACTGAAAGTCGAGTGAATGCTTCTTAAAATGTGTCATTTAATTCATTGACGATATCATTAAGATTATAATTTACGCTCTTGTTTATTCTTAGCTGCTGAACACTTCGATTAGAGTCAGACAGCAAAAGCCAGAACTTGTCTGGGAAGTTTTTTTTGAGAATGTAATCATAGTCTGAATATGAAATTTGTCACGGGCGTTACGTAGTTTGATCAGTAAAGCATCCCTTAAAGAGCGGAATTCGGTAGTCTGAGCTAGCTTATACTTGCGTTTGCGCTTTATTCTGCGTTTGAGATTAATAATTTCACTAGTGATCCGTGAATTACGACGTTTAGTTTTCTTTCTACGCGTCAGTACGAATTTATCAATACAATACTTAACAACACAGTTTTATACTTGTACCAAAGAAGCGTGACGTCATCATCGCGTTTAAATTCATCAAGAGAAAAGTTTAAGCAATAAAAGATGGATTCGTCATCAGCCGATGAAAAATCTAGAAAGGACTGCGTGATGGGTTTAACTTGGATGCCTTTTTGTATATCTAAGTCCACATGTACAAGTTTGTGGTCAGCTTTACCTTCAGTTAAGACAACAGTAGGATTTTCCGACAAGCATTTGATTAATACAAGATGAAGAATTGATTGGGTAAGGTCTGTGACACGTGTGGGATGTAGTACAACCCGTTTAACATCATAGAATCAAGGAGGACGTGTGCATTGTCAGCATCATGAGAGACAGAGATCGATAGCTGTTCCCAATCGACGCTAGGTAGATTGAAGTCACCGGCCATCAAAAATTTATGACTATAGATCGGAGCATGCGCTTTAGGTAGACGGCAAGAGATTCCACGAATGACATTGGGCTTTGGGAGGCTTGTACACGACACCGGCTAAAATAGAAAAATCTCGATATTTAACGTCAAACCAAATGCTTTCGTGCTGTCGTATGTTTGGAAGCTGGACACAATTTATCGCCCTTTTCGCGATCAAGGCAACGCCCCCTCCTCTCCCAGTGCGGTCGTGTCTAATTATTTTGTGGGATGGGGCATTTATTTCTGAGTCATTTATCTGCGGTGTCAACCAAGTTTCTGTGACTGCAAAAATGTGTGGGCCATAGAGGATGAAGATATCTTCTAATTGGTTTGACTTGTTGGCAAGACTGCTTCCAACAGGCAAGATAAAACGGAGCGTCTCTGTTTGCAATCAAGGACCAGCTCTAGGCAGATTAGTCGGAAGTAGCATAACAGGCTGCGAGGTCGCCGCATCCCAAACGTAAATAGTGTGGTCTACCCGAAGTCGCTCATAGTCAAGAGAAACTTTACGGCCTTTAGCTTTAAACTGTTTGTCATGTTGCCATAGTTTAGAACGTTTTTTTTAAAGTAGCCACACAAAAGTCGTGGCTAACAGAAATAGCTGAGCCTTTCAGTTTGAATGAATTATGTACGACGCGCAAATTCTCATTGTAATCAAAGAAGTTCATTATGAGTGGTCTAGGTTTATCAGGCCGTTATTTCCCTATTCTATGCACCCTTTCTATGGTACTGACCGATAATCCCAGCTTTATGCGGATGAGGTCTTCAGTAATTTTGTGCTTTAAGGTGCCCGGACTCTCGCAGTCAGATTCAGGAAGGCCCAAAACAACTAAATTGCTGCGCCGACTTCTGTCTTCGAACTCGTCCAATTTCTTTTGTTGCGCGTTGATAACTTTCTTTAGATAAGTAACTTCAGTTTTTAATTGGCTGATTGCTTCGGTATGCCGTGCGAGCACATTTAGCGTATCATTTAATTAATTGAAATGGGCGCTCATTGATTTTTCGAGATCAGAATGTGACGAGGGCATATAACCCTTCATCACTCAACTTTATCAACTAATTATATCAACATATAACTTTTATCAACTAATTAGCTGCTTATCTGTCTGTGCTGCGCGACGCGCAGTACAGACAGATAAGAGGGCGGTGGAATTTCGGTCGGTGAAGGAATGCCCCAACGGAAAGTGCATCCTGCGACCACCAACGCTTCGGGCAGGTGACGTGTTTGGAAATAAATTTTCGCAAAACAGGAATTTTTCTGACGTCTAGAAGGCTCTAAGAAAGCCGTACATGTGGTCCTAAAGAGGGCTTTTAGTCCACTATCACCAAATATTTCAACAAAGCCGTCATAGAAACTGTTCTCCTTGACATTTGTTTTGCACCGCCGGAGCAGCCGGTACAACACATTCATACGGTTCAGATATATTCACGTTCTGCAAGCGCAGGTGTTTAGCCAAATGGGTAAGACACACGGCTTCTGGGCGCGGGGTCGCAGGTTCAAAACTCATCACTGCTAACGTTTTACAGCGAAGCTGTTTGTGGCTATGGTTCCATGCATCTTTCGTGTCCGCCAGCAAAACTGTGTGAGCAAGAACTATCATCATCAGCAATGGCTCGTTGCCGTGGCTCACGCGTTCGTCGTCGTCTTCTTCCGCGGCTGGCTCCGGTGGCGCCCATCGCGTTCTGTCCCTCTCCCTCTGCGAAGGCGCTGGCGACACTGGCCCACTGCCCTCGCTGCGTTTATTTCGTTCTCAAATTATTTGCCTAGCGGGGATGTAGAACATGTCGAGATGGAAGCCTCCCCGGAAAATCTGCGGGCGCGGCGGTCGGCCGCGCTGCTCTGCTCGGAACTCCACGGCGAACTATTGTGCCGTCCAGCGGGCAACAGCTCCTCGCGGCCCCTCCCAGTCGCCGGGTTCCCAATAAAGTTATCTCACTCTATCGCGAAATGAAAATACAAATGTATATAATGAATGTACAACACGAATGAACGCGGATGTATAAAAATAAATGTGTGTGCGTCACGATGACCACCGATCAAGACAATGTGTTCGTAACTTTGTTCAGAATTCTGTCTCACGTCTCTGCCGTGTACTACACAGCTTCGCTGGTCATCCACCTTCACGTGGAATGGCTCATGATTTTTTTCTTTTGAAAATTTCCCTTCGATTTTATTGTTTTTTTCTTTATAGCGCGAATCGTGTTACGCGTTACACACAGACAGACAAGACTGATGGACAAATTTTCTGGGTGAGTGGCCTATAATGCTCACGCATTAAAAAGAGCAACAGAAGCAAGCCTATGCTGCGGGTGCATGACACAAGACATGTTGGCAAAAAATGCACCCAGCCTTTTAATTTCAAGTGAGTGACTCTGGGAAGGGGCGACATGTGTCCGCATCTTACTCCGTGATCTACTGATGTCCGAGCGTCATTAAAACTTCTTTCTGGGCGAGTCCCCTTCACTTTTGCCTTTCCTCTCATGTAAGGTATCCGTCGTCCGTCAATAAAATTTAGTTGACAGTCAGCGCTTGTGTCTCGTTTTTGTTACTTTGTGGTTTGCGCTTTTACGATTTTTATGTCCGAGCGTCAATTGTGCAGACCACATTAAAGCGCCGCCGCCCGCCATCTTTCTCATTGACGTATGACGCGCCTTACATCCTCTATCCTCGAGCCGCGCTGCATCTACCTCTCCTACATAGCAGGACTTTACTGCACTTCTGTGCTCCATTTCCCTTGGCGCTCTCTCGTGACGCTATGTGCCTCCTCCCCTTCCACCTGTGTCGGCCTCCTCTCCATTCCTGTCCCTTTTTTGCCGCACAAAAGCCGACAGACGGGTTTTCGCTCGCATCAGCGCTCTAAGCGAACTCATTGAAAAAGACTGGTTTGACGACTCGTAGAAGAATACTTCCCATTGAAGGAAAAAAAATGCTCACTGATGTTGCTCTTGACAACGCAGCACGTGTCGAAAACTTTTGTTTTTCTCGGCCACAGATCCGCGCGCTCGTTCACGTTTTGGTTGTTTCGGTATTGCATAGCGCTGGTGGTGCTGACTGCAAGCAGCAGAAGAATGCCTGTTCTATGCGATGCCATGAGCTTAAATCGCTGAACTATAACCCAGCATCACCAGCCAAAGTATCGTCAAGAGGTTAATCAACAACGTCCATGGTGGGAGTCTTTTAAGACCATTAGGTCTGGAGGGAGAGGAATCCATGAGATGCCACCCACATTCATTGTTTTGTTAGTGGGCCTCCTTAAGCTGTAATTTATGCGTCTGCGGGTGTGACCGATATAGTTCTTTGCACAAGTGAGGGGAATTATACGGCTGATGTAGTGCTTTCAGTGAACCTGTTTGCATGCTTTTTTTCCGCAGGCCCTTTCTTCGGGCTCTGTCTTCCTGCTCAGGCTTACTAAATTTAATGCGCTGAAAAACAAAAAACGTAACAAAACAGGGTAGTGTTACTGCTTCAAGCAGCCTCTTTTAGTCGGTGAGAAAAACCACTGTAGGAGATGGTGGCAACATTCATTTTGACAGTGGCAGCGTGCTTGTACCATTCACATACTTGGATCCTTTTTCTTGTGCTTTCTTAAGCAACCTTTCGGTGACTATCACGGCCACGTGTCTAGGGTATCCAGCATCGTTTAAATATGTGACTTGTGGTTCCAAGTTATTGTGCATAAAATGCTGACATGACCTCCTCAATGCTTCACTGAAGTAGATCTTGGCTATTTTCCTCTTTGCAAATTATGTTTGCGTAACGCTAGCACGTTTTGTTACCGGTGAGTTATTGTCAAGGAGTATAGTCTTCCCGTTCGAGTCTGTTCACCAGGCGAGCTATCGGAGCTGGCTTCGCCGGTGGCAACACGAGCGAGCTAGGACTGCGATTACGCACGCGATAACCTTTGTCCAAATTCGATCTCCCATGTTGGACTTGGGAAGCTCTAGTGAACGCTACATGTTGGTGCTGCTGTATGTTGAAGTCATTTGCACCTGAGTGGTGGGTGGCGTGCGGAAGGAGCAGAGCTTCTCTACAGTGCGAGTTCTTCTGTTTTGATGCAGACCAAGGTGTACACCTTGCTGATGATTCATGGCTGGCCGGGATCGGTGGTCGAGTTCTTGAAGATCGCCAGACAGCTGGCGACTCCCAAGCAGGGGGTCGCGTTCGAGGTCATTTGCCCCTCCATCCCAGGATACGGGTTCTCCGAGGCACCGCACAGAAAAGGTACAGCGTTCTGTGTCAATACAACAACGCTGCCGGGGCTTCCCTGCGTTTGCTCCTGCGCGAAGTGGTGCAGTTAACTCCGTGTCCTTTTTGCGGAGCAGATACTCAATAAGCGTTACTTGCTGCAAACGACAATTTCGCATATGCCAAAACGCTTAATAGCAACAAAATAAAGTAAATTTAGCACTGAATGGTGTATTTTATATCTTATTTTGTTTTAAATGCTGTATTTATAGAGAAGTTTCTTGTTCCTCTAGCTTAAACGCAAATAAAGCTGTTTTATTGACTTCAGGAACGGCTGTTAGGCGCACATTTCGTCTTCTTAGCGCTGCCTTCATTGACACAGTCTGCAAGTACACTGCGCCAGTGGACGTATATCGTGGCGTAAACACAAATCCCGGAGAGGTTCCACAGAAGAAAACTGCTTTGAACAACGAATATTTGGCGTTTTTGCGGCCGCTTCGCCTAATATGAACAAACCGCTCCCTCGGTTTCACACAAAGCAGCCAACTCTGCGGAAACACGCTAGTGCGGCCATAGAACTCTTGCTCCGCGTGTTTTGCAGTGCAGTTGTTTTCCATCTGCAATGTTATCTACAGAATAACTACTGCAGATGAGGACGACTTACCGCCGAGATAACCGCCGGAACTTTGCTGCCAATGTAGTTCCCTTCCCGTGAAGGGGGCAAACGGGTTCGAAACGGCGACCCGTGTGGTATGGTGGCTAGATACGTGCGGCCTGCAGCGGGCAGGCCGGATGCCGCCTAGTCGTCCGAGGACGTACAATTCATGTGAAGCGGAAGTCTGCGGGAAACCTCGATGAAAACCGCTTCCGCGGTAAAATGTTTCAAGTATAAATCAACTTGTAGTCCATTCGCCGCGACATTGGGAGCTGTCGCCGTCTGGTGAACACTGGCAGAACCACGCTCAGTGTGGATTGCCCATCGCGTTGTCCGCTAGCCTTCCTACTTGTTGTGCACTATGGCGTGCATCTTCTGTGAAGACTGTTCGGTAGTTTCAGCAAGATTAGCCCAAGTACATGGCTTGCGCCGTCATCTTTGCATTGCAATGTGATTAGTGAATGCTTATATCTATGTCGCGTTGTGTGGTCATCATCTGTAGCTGAATGAGGCGCTGCGTTAGTCATACGCTGGTTTCGACCTTGGAGTTGTGTAATGTATCTCAAGAATTGCAGCTACGTGTAGGGTGGCCCCTTGGGCGCTGACCGGGCACGCATCCGCTGTTAAATATGAGAGAAATACGAAATTCTGCAATAAACCCCAGGCATCCGTCGCACCCAAGACGAACCACCGTCCGCGCATGGACGGAGCAGTTTTTGAGTATCGCTTTTGGAAAGATGCTTTAGCGGCAGCTGCTGAAATAATGCAAAAGTAAGGCTCGCTTACTTGTAAGGAAGCAGGGCATTCCAGCTGGCATAACTTCAAGTCGAGCAGACGCGCTGGGTGCGACGGTGCAGATTTTCGAAGGCAGACGATGCTTTGTCGGCCACTTGCTTCCACATGCACAGGGACAGTCTTGGACTTTCACCGATTTGTGATAAGAACCCGCGAAGATAAGAATCTTGCGCTGCCCGCAAATCGGCGATGCCGGTCATGCGCCTTTGAACTATCACATGCCGCGGAACACGACAGTTGAGGAGGACGGTATACGCGGCGCGTCCATATAGCAATGACGGCGGACGCGAGAGGGTTGCACTTGTGGTGACAGTGGTCGGACGGGACCTGCCAGGGTTCGTGATCTTTAAATGGGAGACTTCGTCGACGTTTACCTGGTGACACGTCGAACTGGCATGTGCTCCGGGATGAGTTATTGCTAGCAGGCGTTATTCGCCTCATTGAAAGCTTATAAAGATAGGTGTAACTGTGTCGAGTGGTCAGTCAGCTGTCACAGACACGCAGCCAATGTCTCAGTGATTATGTGCGCTGCGCTGCTCGGCTCAAGGTCGCGGGTTCGACGCCGGCTGCTGCATTTAAATGGGGGCCAGATTAAAAACGCTTGTGAACCGTGCATTTGAGTGCGCGTTAAAGAAGCCGACGCTTCAAAATGAATCCGGAGTCCTCCACTACGGCGTGGCCTCATAGTGAGGTCGTGGTTTCGGCAAGTAAAATGCCAAACTTTCATTTAATATTGATATTTTAGTAAACTTTAGAACGGTGCAGCTTTTGTCGCTTTTATTATTAATTTTCTTACAAGTTGTGGCTAGCACAGCGTAGCCTAGTCGCTTTTTGTCATTACACCTGATTTAGTTGACGAAGTTTTCATATCCATAGTACGTTCTAATTATAAAGACGTGAGTAAACATAAAATTTGCAGGTAAAATAAGTTTTAGTAAGTAAAATAAGACACTGGGCGGATAAGTAAAGGTAAATAAGTAAAACAAGACACTGGGCAGATTTGTTTATTCTACATTAGGGGTATGTGTTTTTTTAACATACGCTATACTTCCATTTATCTATCGAACGAAGGTACAGATGCTGGTCTTGCCGAATGCGCATTAATAAAAGATACACAGAGACTACATGAATATTAGTATAGCTAAGGTAGATGCATCTTCGATACCTTGACTTAGGAACCAGTGCTATCATGCCATCTTCATTTTAGCAAAGCGGAGCGGCAACAACCACTTGGGAGGCAGCGTTTTGCGGATGCCACCGAGTGTCCCGCGACGAGGGCCGCCACTCCCATAGTGGAACCTAATCGTGAGAGACTCTGTGCAGGTTTCAATGGTCTCGAGGCAGCCCGTGTGTTCGTAAAGCTTATGGACCGTCTGGGACGGAAGAAGTTCTACGTGCAGGGAGGAGATTGGGGAGCGATGATTGCGAAGCTCATGGCCACCTACTATCCTGACAGGTAAGCCACTTGGCCGGCTTGTTACGGCGGCCTTCGCATCTTGCAATTCACGAGTCGGTCGTGACAACACGGGACACTTGGCCGAAAATGACACGAAACGATAACGGGACACAAAGGAAAATGACACGAAAAAGATTGTTCACATTGGCTGTCTTAAACCAGCACATACAGTAGGCATGGTCATGCTACGCGTAACAGGAACGACAATGAGTTGGGGCCGCAGCTGGAGGAAGAAGGCGCAGCCACACGGGTGTCAAAAACATATTAAACTATTAAAACTTGTTCCTGCAAATAACTTATCCGCACGCAAGAAACCCACGCCACAAGTTGTCTGCAGCTGTCAATAAATATTTGTGACCGCTGTACACCGAGCCACAAACGGCGCAGGAAAGTCGCGAGCAAATATCTCGAGACCACGTCATGAGCGAGAAATTAGAAATAGCACAGATGTGGCAACCTAATATTGTCTCAGTCCACTTCCTTGGTCGAACGGTCGGGCGCACGCAGGCTGTAATACTTTATTTCAGCCTGCATGCCTAGCCCATACTAAACACACAAATAATAATTAAAGAAAATAATGTTGGCATCCACGGCTTTCAGACCTTTTCGCTTACGAATGTGCGCTTGTATCGAATGAATGTAAATGTGAATTCCCGAAGTTACTGAAACTGCACTGCGTTAATTTATAAGCTTACTCCGTCGCAGACACAGCTGCGAAAGCGCTGCTTGTCCGCCATGTTGCGGAATCGAAGCGATAAAAAAAGGCGATTTTTTTTTGTGGAATATTGCATCAAGAGATGGAGTTTTAAGAATTGCGGAAATAATTGATCGATACTCCTGTGACGCCCCGCCGCAATAATGCCATTGCAAGCACCAATAATTTGAAAGTTATCGAACGAAATTTAGTTGAGGAACGGACGCACGTGACCGCCCGCATCGCTTAAATGTTACTTAAAGATATTTCCATCAAAAGCATGTTACCCGATATGAGTTTCTGTTGGATTTTCAAAAATGCAATTCCTCGGCTACTGTATTCGACTTGGTAGTGCTTCTTCAAATCTTTATATATATAGCTCTTTTCATACCACCGCTACAATGATACCGGTTAGACATAGTTCCTATAAAGACATCGATGCAACAAAGAAAATGGCGTGCTTCTGCTCCATAGGGTATCCTTGAGCGGAGAAGTTGTCCATCACGCGCGCGCGCAGACGCAAGAGCCATGCACACGCTAGCGCATGTTTGCACATTTCCAGCGGTGCTTCTCAGTCCACAAGATGCTTTACACACGCGAGCCTCGAAGGTGCAGCATGCCTTTTCGAGCCACACACTCAGCGGGGAGGAATGCGTGGGAACTGACGGCGTGCCGCTCCGTGCAGAGTGCTGGGCGCGCACATGAACATGATGGACGTGGAGTGGAGCCCGCTGGTGATGCTCAAGCTGCTCGTCGGCTCCTTCTTCCCGTCGCTGGTGCTGGGTGGCGGTGAGCAGCAGCTGGGGGCCGCCTCGGCGCTGCCCGTCTGGCCCAAGGTGATGCAACTGCTGCGGGAGAGCGGCTACATGCACCTGCACGCCACGAAGCCCGACACCATCGGTACGTACTGTTTAGCCGAGGCCCGAAAGTGGAGGTGAACGCTCTCAGACAGCGTTTCTGCCATCTTTAAACCCAAACCAAACTGGAGAGAGGAGCCAGTTCTACCACAGGTTCGGCCGAGGGTCATTTTTCCTCAAATTCTGCGAGCGTGCAAGTCGCTGCGCTGACGACATCTCTTGTGTCAATTCATCGCAGCGCGCAGTGGAGTGTTACCTCAGTCGGGTAGCGCGCCACTGTGATCTCATCATATCCAGCTTTTCTGCACACGTACCGACTAGCGCCCCAAGCGGCCCCGGCACGAAGCCACCGCGGTTTCAATAGAAGGCGTGGGTTTTTCCCGAATAACAAAAGCTGCAGGTCGATTATTGAAAAAGGCAGTTGACAGACATTCCAATACTTTCGTGTAGTTTGCTCGGTCGAAATCTGGAATGACGTAACAATGGGCGAAAGTTGTATCTCCTACAGTCAAGGCCTTTTCCAGTCACCGCTTTCGCTTTGTAGCAGCTTCAATGATGGCTTCGGGGGGCAAACGCGAGATATTCCGCCTATCCCATTACGGAGGACCAAACTTGCATTCACGTATCCATGCAATGCAGTGGACACGGTGTATGTATGTGAGCACGCCATGTGCAGGTCAGAACAACATAGCGAACTCAATGAGGGATGCAACAGTGCGCTTGCGGCCCACTATGTACGGGTGTCGTGTGCTCGAACACATGTATATCCTTCACTATGGTGGCGGGAGCTCGATGTGTGCACAGGATGGCTGGTATTATGGAAAATATCTATTGAAGAGATCGACCGTCCATCACATGATGTGTTGACTGCTCTTAAAAGCGCGTTAACTAATTTTAGAAATTCGCGGCACGCCGCCCTGGAATGGCAACCCTAATAGGGCGAGCACCGAGCTAAGAACTATAAAACCAGAACAAAGAAGTCAACGCCCCGTGTTCTGGCGTATGGAACAACTGTCTGTAATTCCACAGCTTCATTTCTTGAGGATGTCTAGTGTTCGTTGACGTGAGAGCCAGGCATGGCCAAAGAGTGCAAGATTCACTTCCTGACAAAAAAAGAGGTATGCGTGGAAGCTTGCAAATGAGGGCTGCTACTGGCCATACAACCTGGCCCGTTTAACTCCGCCTGTGTGTATTCAGTTTACAGTCTGTAGCCTACGTAGTGTCGCTGTTAGCGCCTATGTATCAATTATTCAATTGATGGGCTGCGCTTTGTGCAGTAAAGACTCTTGGTGTTCCTAATTTGTGTGGAAGTGGCGTAGCATATAGAAATGGCACATAGCCAAAGTAATGTTCCTTGGATGCCTTGTGGGAAGCTACTCCAATCGAGTTTTGTCGGGGTACAAGCCTCCCATTCTGTATGGCGGCGTAGGTCTGGCCCTGCTCAACTCCCCGGCCGGTCTGGCGGCCTATATCCTGGAGAAGTTCTCTACGTGGACGCTCGGCAAGAACGTGGACCGCGAGGATGGTGGACTCACCAACAAGTACACGTACGACGAACTGCTGTCCAACGTGATGTTGTACTGGCTCACGGACAGCATTGGGTCCAGCGCGCGCTTCTACAAGGAGAACTTCGCCAGTGGTATGACCCGGCCCACCAGGTGAGTGGGCCTTTCGATTATCCGTTCGGGCGACCAGCCGGCAGGCAGCGGACTTCCCGAATGCTGAAGGGCGTTCGTTTTTCTCGGGCAGCGCCTGAAGCTCCGCCCGCCGATCCGAGCGTTGCCGGAATCGGGTTCGTTTCTTCTCCTCCGGGAGCTGCAAGAACGCTTTTGCTCCGGCAGATGACTAGCTTCTTTCAAGCGCAAGAGTAGGTCGTGAAATCGGCGGTGCCTTTTTGAAGCCGCGAAGCAAGCGAACGAGGCCAAGGCTCCTGTGTGGTGGCTCCGGTGTGTCTGCAAATTTCGTCTACGCATTAACTAGCGCTAAGGGCAACCAGAACGCAGAAAGTTTAGGATTAATATTGTTAAGCATCCTTCATACTCTTTAATAACATTTCGAACAGAAAGTCTAACATGCCTATGCCTCAAATTGCGCTGTTGAAATGTTTGCTATTCATGGATAATGACAAAAGTTAGGATGAACCAACCGTGCATGCCATTCAAGAATACGTTCAGAATGCATTGGGATGTGCTTATTTGCGGCACCATATTGCACGGCGTTATAGGGAGCGCTCCCCCTTACCGCCGTGGCTCGTACGCGGAAGCCAGCCAGTACTTCGAGCGCCACTACCTGAAGCAACGTGTTCGGAGCCCCGGGCAGCGCCTGCCATCGCCTCTCGTCGCAGACGCTGCGACGTCAACGACGGCGTCTGCAAGCGCTAGCTGTCACGAAGGAAGAACGCTCTCCTTACCATTGTGCCACCATGCGGCACTGACCGCCAGCGGTAGGCTTTATCTTGAAAGCGATCTGCTTTGGGGACACAGTCTAGACGGGCCGACGGCTTTGCGTGTGCTGTGCTCTCGCCGCTCAGTTTGCGTTCAAGTGATAGCCCGAAGGTAACTTCGCGGGTGCTGGTGAAAACATTTACTAAATATGGAGCCCTAAATTACACATTAACTTTGGGAAAACACGGGGAATGCGGGAGATGGAAATTCAAGACGATGAGCAAAACGAGAAGAAGGTGAAAGCCGGTGCCAACGTTTCGACACGGCGACTTGTCTTCTTCAAGGCGACGTATAGGTGGGGTTCTTCTAAAGGGGAGAGGGTGTAAGGCGGGTCGGTGCGGCAACGAGGGAAGGTGTGTTAGCATGTCGAATTGCGAATAAAGGAATGCGGTGCACAAGGCCAAGGCCAGCCCCCCCCCCCCCCCCCGCCGTCTGTCTACGAAGAAAGATGAACGAACAAGGTGAGCGTGGCCTCTGCTTTCCTTGTCACACGCAGCACTAATTGGAGAGAACCCCACCTATATATACTGTGGCGAGGGACGCATACGTGGCCTTGAAGAAGACACGTCCACTTGTCGAAGCGTTGGCTCCGGCTTTCACCTTGTTCTCGTTTTGCTCATCACATTACCTTCGGAGTGGCCGGCAGCCTGTTGCGTTCGGCGCCTTTGGGCAGACCTGCTGCGATTCCTCACGCCAGCGTTTTGACAGCGAGTGACCGCGGTAATCCACTGTGAAGCGTTCACGTTTGCCTGGGTGGCGGACACTACGGTTCTAGTTGGCAAGCGTGTGTTTACAAGGGGGCCTTCTACTTCGGCGGCTGCTGCATGTGGCGCGGTTGCGCGAGCCCTGTCATGATTGCGATCTGTGATGCGGACGGCGCACCGAGGGCCGACAGCGTCGTGTGCGCCTTGCGCGTCGCCTGCGTTCAAGAAGCTCACTGTAACTTTTCCTTCTTTCGCACCGTGTGCTCGTCAGTTCGTGCTAGCTTCCGCTACTTTTGCGGTCTCATTGGCTTGCATTTTTCGTGGCTGTTGCACGGTTCCAGTCTCGTTGTTTCTGTCCTGCTCTGTCGTACTTGGCGCCACAGAATGTTCTTGTAAATGGGGTGGAAACAGAAGTTCGTCCGCTTATAAGAAACGGCTGCCTAGTGGTTCACGATGGTAACCTCGTCTGTGTTACCGAAGGTAAGATATTTCGGTGTCGTGCGAGTGACATTTGTTCGTGGTTAACGTGTCGTTTGTGATTTCGTGCAGGAGGGAAACGCCTCTCTTCTGTCGAATGAGGTTGCGGTGGAAGTACTTCGGTCACCACAGATGTTGACAAAAGTAATGACAGGCAATTGGCACCATCACAGGAAATGACCAAAGTGGCTGATAGGCAGCTGTGGCCGCGCCAAAGAGTTCTTTTTTTAAAGTTGAAGTAAAGAAACGTTTCGAGCAGGGCAAGAAAAACAAACTTAAGTTAGAGAGTGAAGAGTGAAAGGAACTTTTCAATAAACGCGGAGTTTGGGTTATATCTGACAGCAAACCAGGTGAGTGAGTGAGTGAAACAACTTTATTTGGTCCACTATAGACGTAAGCAAACTCCACGTCACCTGGCTAGGTCCACTCGGGGGCCATCAGGTGAAACCTGACGGCCGTCTCGCGAGCCCTCTGGACTGCCAGGACTTGAGAGGTCTGATCCTGGGCCCTAATTAGCTTCATAATTTCCTCTTGAGTGAGAGGGGGACCGGCAGAGGCGCAGCCCCACAGGACATGTTCGAAGTCCGCATAATCACCACACAGAGGGCAGTCCGGGCTTGGGAACCGTTCGGGGTACATTGTGTGCAGCGCCGCGGGGCTCGGGTAAGTGCTTGTTTGCAGAAGTCTGAGAGTGACTGCCTGGAACCTGCACAGTGAGGAGTGCGGCAAAGGCAGGAGTCTTCTTGACAGATAATTATATTTGCAGATTTCATTGTACGAGCAGAGAATCTCGGGTCGTCCAGGAGAGGACGCGTTGCCCAGCGCACGGTCAGTCAAACCTCGTGCAGCCGAGTGCGCCTCCTCGTTGGGGTTGATCGAGGCACCCTCAATGGTTCCAAGGTGCGCAGGGAACCAGGCCAAAGAGTGATGCTTCGTGTCGTTGGCACTTGGGATGATACGTAGGGCCTGGGGAGCCACCACTCCCATCTGAAAGGCCCTGACAGCGCCCTTGGAATCCGAATAAATCGTGTCATGTACACTGTCCGTCAATGCAAGAGCAATAGCAACCTGCTCTGCAACGCTGGAATTAGAAGTGCGGATGGTAGCGCAGCTAAGGATTTTAGAATCACAGTCGATGACCACTGAGGAGAAGGCATCTTCTTGAACGTACGAAGCAGCGTCTCCGAAGCATGTTCGGTCCTTGTTCAAGTGGGCACTGGCGAGTAGAGCTTTACCCCTGGTTCGTCTTCGTCCTTCGTTGTAGGTGGGATGCTTATTTCGTGGCATCCAGTGTATGTAAATCTTGGACCTTACGTCGCTGAGCAGCTTCACAGCGTCGAGACTGACGACCGTGGGGTTATGTCCCGGCTTGCCAAGTATGGCTCGGCCCGCTGGGGTACCGGATAGTCTGACAAACTGGGAAAATTCTTGGGCTTGAACGATTTCTTCGAACGTGTTGTGAATTCCCAAATTGAGGAGGTATTTTGCGTGCGTTGGGATGGGAAGGCCGATGGCAAGCTTGAAGGCTCTTGTGATTAGGGCATTGATCTTGTTGCGCTCCGATACGAGCCAGTTGTGCATAGCCCCTGAATAAGCGAGCTGGCATAGCACGAAGGCGTGGATAATCCGGATCAGATTGCCTTCCCTGATTCCGCGGTACCTGTTGGCGATTCTTCGTATCAGGCCGAGGGCGCTTTCGGTCTTGGAACAAATGCGTTTTAGGGCGGCCCCATTGGCCCCGTTCGACTCAATAAACATTCCTAGGACCCTGATAGTGTCTACCTGCGGTACTGGGGAGCCCTTACAGGTGAATAATGTAATGTGGCTCTCTGTTGCTGGCTTCCAGGACCAGTGTGAGCCGCCTGTGGGCCTCTTCTTGCAGAGCAAGAGCTCGGATTTAGCGGGTGAGCACCTTAGCCCGGTGGGAATAAGATACCGCTCCGTCATATCGATGGCCTCTTGCAAAGCACCCTCGACCTGACCTTCACATCCACTGGAGCACCAGATGGTGATGTCATCCGCGTAGATCGTGTGGTGAATGTTCGGGATATTGTTCAAGGCCCTCGACAGGCTCATCAGAGAGATGTTGAACAGCGTCGGGGAGATCACCGCCCCCTGAGGTGTTCCCTTTGCCCCAAGCTGGACTTCGTGGGTCAAAAACTCGTGAATCTTGAGTATAGTGGACCTTGAGAAAAGGAAGAAGCGCACGAACTTGTACGCCCGTTTGCCGACGTTACTCTGTCAGGCTCTTGAGAATAAAGGCGTGCGATATGTTGTCAAAAGCCTTTTCCAGATCCAAGCCGAGCATTGCCTTAGTGTCGGCGGAGGTAGAGTCAATGATCTGGTGCTTGATCAGTCTTATGGTGTCCTGAGTCGAAAGCCCTGACCGAAAGCCAATCATGTTGTGTGTATAGCATTCGTTAGGCTCGTGATGGTCAGTGAGGCGGTTAAGCATGACGTGCTCGGCCATCTTCCCAACACACGATGTCAGGGAGATGGGCCTTAGATGGTTGATGCTCGGCGCCTTACCTGGCTTCGGTATGAGTACTGTGTAGGCTGCTTTCGAGCTCTTGGGAATGAGGCCGCTGCACCAGATATCATTCATCTTGTGCGTAAGAAACTCGATTGAGTCGTCGAGATGCTTGAGCATTTTGTTGGTGATCCCGTCCTGCCCAGGGGCAGATCTGCCGTTGAGGGATGCGAGAACCCGCTTGACCTCAGCCACGGTAAAATCCTCGTCCGTAGATGGTACGTCACGCCCTTCGTACTCGGGAAACGGGGGGTGAGGGGGGGGGGGCACCGGATCGTCCGTGACTGCCTCATCTGGAGTCGAGTCGGTGGCCAAATGGGCAGCTTTCGCGAAAGCTCTTTTCTGATTGGACTTTGTGTTGCCATCGTGCAGTAGGTGCCTAAGGAGGACCCAGCTTTTACCGTTCTTGAGCTGGCCCTCCACCGAATCGCACAACTCGTCCCGTTGCTGCTTGCATAGCACCTTGCAATGAGCCTCTATCATCTTGTTTATATCGGACATTTTCTTGCGTAGTCTTTTGTTATGGCGCTGAGTCTTCCATCTCGCGAGCAGTGCCTGCTTGGCTTCCAATAGATGTGCCAGCCTACTGTCCATCCTGTCCACCTCCAGATCGGTTGTCACCTCCTTGGTGGCTCAAGCCGCATTCTTTTTGATCTCGTCGCACCAAGAGTCTAGGTCCATATCATTGTTTAGGACGTGCTCGGAGCGGTTGGCTCGGAACAAGTCCCAGTCAGTGAACCTAAATGCCCTCGTTTTGTTACGGGCAGCCTTGATCACCGCTTCATGATGCAATGATCGCTACCGAGGTCCATGGCTGTGTTGGTCCACTTGACGTTTTCCAGGTTCTTGACAAAGGTAAGATCCGGAGTCGTATCTCGGCACACCAAGTTTCCTCTCCTGGTTGGATAGCCTTTATCGGTTATCAGCGTAAGATCTTCCTCCGTTGCCGCGTCCCATATGTCTCTACCCTTCTTCGTATTGGTACAATAGCCCCACGCCTGATGCTGGCCATTAAAATCCCCCATGACGACTAGAGGCTGACAGCCAGCCAAATGCACGGCCTTCTTGAGAATACCACTAGGCCTGGCTCTGTGAACGCTGGGTCTGCAGTAAACATTCAGTATGAAGATACTGTTTCTTCTTAAGCGCTGCTTAGGGGGTCGACAAGGAGTTCGGTCATGACGTACCCGATCCCATTGTCTGCGGGACCAAGGTCTCGCTGAAGGCACGGGAACTTTTGCTGACCAGGGTAGCGACCCCCCTTCCTCCTTCAGTGGAAGCCACCGTAAGGAAACCGGGGAGCTTGATAGGTGATGATGTGATCGTTTCTTGCAAGGCGATTACTTGGGGTTTGTCCTTTACGCTTTTTAGGTATTGTCGCAAGGTCGCCCGTTTGCTGACGAACCCTGCGCAATTCCACTGCCACATTGTTACGACGTTAGTTCCGTTATCCATGTTTGGGCTCTGGAATGGATTGCGAAAGTGCCGCATTCATAATGGCACCCTCCGTCGGTGAGGCAATGACGCTGTGGAACTTCGGGACTTGTGCTGTAGATGTGCTTGGCAAATATCCGTGGCTGGTCCCCTCCAGCCTAAGTATTCTAGCACTGAGGGCGACCAGGCCCAGCTGAGCGTGCGCGATCATTTCTTGTGCGTGAGAGAGACCTGTCTGTATGTTGGAGATGGCGTTCTTGAGATCAGACAGGAGTTCTACCGTATCGTCTCCCCTTGAGTCATCCATGGCACGACGCTTCACTGCAACCGTCTTGGGAGGGGCCTCCACTGTGTCCATGGCCGAAGAGCGTGCGGCAGGCTGAGAAGCTGCCTATGTGAGCGCCAATCTTCGTATTTCCGCCATCTCGGCGGCTAGCCGACTGATTTCCTGCTTGAACAGAGCGTTTTCCTTCCTAAGACTATCATTGGCACGCCTAAGCTCTTCGAGCTCATTTGTGAGACGCAGGTCATGCGAGTCTTGAGAGTCGGACGCCTGCGTTTGGTTGCCACGGGCCCTATCGCCCCACGTTAGAGAGGACTTGCCTTTACCGCCGTTGGGGGTCTTCGAACGTGAACTGTTGGAAGAGTCGCTCCCAGTATGGGACTTGGAGCAGCTTCTGCAGCTGGAGCGCGCTGGAGAAGGCGATGTGAGTCGCGATCTCGAGGTAGAGCGGCTTCTGGAGCCCCGTCGGCTTGTAGAGCGGCTTCTCGAGCGCAAGCGTCTTCTGCCCCTAAGGTTGGTGCTGGATGAGGCTTGCGGATCGGAGGATCGAACGATCGACGGTGTGGGGAGCTGCTCTTGCTGCCTGGCATGCTCGAAGCGTCGTCGGCGAACAATGTGCGGTGTCTTGAATGTATGCGCACACTCTTTGCCTGCTGTAAGATGCGGACCGCCGCAGATCATGCATTTTGGGGTGCATTGATGCTGCTCATCAGGATTTTGCAGGCTGCATCCCCGACAGAGGACGTCACTCGGTGTTAGACAGACATCGGCGCGATGCCCGAGTCTTCAGCAGGCGTGGCATACGTCCACTTGTTTTCGATATAGGGAGCATTTCATCAGGAGCGTTCCGTACCTGACAAAATTCGGTACCCGGTGCCCGTCAAAGGCGATGATGATGGTCTCAGTCTGAGCGATTCTCTTGGCTGCTAGTGCAAGAGGGTTGTTCTGGTTAACAATCTTGCCATCCACCGTCGCTGGGTCGTCTTGTAACGGTATGCCACGTATGACCCCCTTGCACGTGAAGTGCGGGGCTGTCTCGTACGCGCAGAGTTCGTGGATCTTGCCTGAGATTCGGATTTGCTAGATGCGGGCATATCGATCGTCATTCTCCCGTCTGGGAGTGCTGGCCACCATGATGTTTTGCTGTAAGTTCGGGCACAGAGTGTCTTGTGTGAGCTCGTGCTGGCTGATGCCGGAAGTATAGCGTCAGCAACCGTGGCCGCTCCAATTTTGAAAATATTCAGCCCACCTCTTGGTCTAATAACGATCTTCGTGTATTCTTTGGGAAGAACCGGCATTCGGCTTGCCCTAATAATCTTGGTCTTCAGCACTGCGCCGCTAGACTTGTCGCTATGGGGAGCCAAAGGTGTAGCCATGGCGTTCGGGTTAGCTTCCCGCGATTTGGCGCCAGCTCTTCTAGCACGTGCGGTTTGTGATCCCTGCTCTTGAGTGACGTCCTCCGGGAGAATATTTTCTCCCTCTACTTGATATTCCATGATGCTAGCGGACGAGTGGCACTGAGCCGCCCCGGAGCCCAAAGCGTGGTCTCCGAAGTGCTCGTTAGACGCCGCCAACGGATGCACAGGAATGTCTGTAAAATGGTGAAAAGTCACTCACTGTGGCAAAAAGGATATCCACGTGGTCCTTACAACTTCACGGAAATGATGTGCACAAATAAACATTGGCTCGCGACGATTAAATACAAGAAAAGCTGGGAAAATGCGGGAACCGAAGAACGCGTCTTGACTCGCCGCCTTCTTCTTCTTCTGCCTCCACAGCAAACCAGTTGATGAACAAGTTGTGCACACCGAATAGTGCGAATTGAAAGGTGAAAACTCACAATAATCGTTCAGGAAATGAACGCGAAGTAATTGATTTTGAGGAGTACGTTCTAAATCGCCGTTTAACTCTGAATTCCTTTTTTTTGTTATTCTTTATCAGTTTGTCGGCATTCACCATCGATTTGATTTATTCACTATAACGCATATACTGTTTGTGTTACTGGGTAGGGTGTTTGCAAACACTGGCGCAGTATTTTTTAAGACTTCCGCGCGCTACATCACTGTCAACCAGCTCGAAAAATCTAGCTGAGCCGGTTATACGAGGTTATTTTACGATGTGTGTGAATTTAAGGTGCTTGTATACACTTGTATAAAGTTATTTTTCATACGCATGCAGTCGTGCTTAGGAATGTAGATGTAATTTTGACGTTCGATGGAGAATTAGCATGGTGTGGTGAACGGTGTATTCTGTAGCGTGCAGTCCACATGCGATATAATAGTGTGATAAAATATGTCATGCATGAGATATTGTCGTTCACTTTTCATGTTTTTAATCGTCAGGGAGCTCAGCGATTTGGAAGAAAAAAAGAAACATTGTGTGAACCCATCGTACGTGCTCGAGTCTGGCGTTGCAAAACGAAGCAATCTTAAGAAGCAATCTTCTTAACAGTCCGAATGGTTAGACGAGCATACCGAGGGCTTGCATGCTCAACTGATCAATGTAGTAGTGTTCAATGCAGTATTTTTTTACACATATGGTATTCGAAGAATCAGTTGCAAAATGTCAGTGAATAGAGGCACATAGACAGATCTGGCTGCATACCCAAAAATGAAAGAAAATGTCAGCTCATAACATCTATTTCTTTTTATCTGCACAAGGATAGGTCGAAATTGCTTCCATATATTTATATTTAGAGGCGTATTTCCTTATTAAATGCATTCCAGCATCATACATTCCACAATCATTGCTCATTCCAGCATGAGCACCGATTGTTGGAATTAATAAACGTTTAGGCATGCCACTTTTAGCACTAGTAAACCAGTAAAAAAAATTCTCATCGATGTTTCACGCTTCCTGCCTGCAATATTTGTAAGTATGGAGACACGTGCTATATCTATGGGTAATAAATTATGAATTATGGGCCAGGAAAAGATTCACGACACGCTCGGTCACTTCGTCGCGTTTCTCTTCAATAGCCTCGCATGCGTGTAACATTTCGATTACTGATTGAACCAGCACGACATTCTCGCCCTCCGAAGCCGCCATCTTATAGGAGCAGACGACGGAGCAGGCGACAAGCGAACGGCGCCGTCGGCACCACGGAGGAAGGAAACATAAGGAGGGAGCAATACGTCACGCAGCCAGACTTGGCAAGCGAACACTCCGTGAAGACACAGTGGTGTCCCAACACGTGACTTCTTGCGTCGAGATCGCGGAGCAACAATCGAGATTTGTGGAGACGTTTGGCTCGCAATAGCTATGCCAGAAGTTGTTATTCGGTGCGCGCTTGTTCAGCTACCTTGCCGTGCTTGTGCCTGCACAGTGGGAACACTAAACCAGGGCCTGGAGGCGCTGACTAAAACCAACCGCGCACTTTTACGTGTGATGACGTGTTGGGCCACCAGATTGGCTTCAATCGCGTTGCGGTAGGCTCCCTCCTATCATTTTCCTTCCTCCATAGTCGGCACGGTAGCGCCAGCTGCCGAATGTTCGGTTTTGCGAGGCTCGGGGCTGGCCGAGACTTACCGCAGACTTTTGCTCCACGTCACCACAATGCCAGCGTGACGACATTTCTTGTCAGAGAGCTGTCGTCTGGCTGCCAGAACAGCGAAAATCGAAGAGGCCCAATGATCGTGACACTCCGGGGCTTCGAGTTGGGGTAGAAAGCGCTCGAATGTTGCGCGATATCTCGTCTGAAAGCAGATTAATGCCTCATTTTAAATAATTCTGGTTTCCGTGCACACTGACCAGATTAACCTGCTTTTGTTAACAAGCTTTGCTTTCATCATCATCATCGTCATCATCATCATCAGCCTGGTTAGGCCCACTGCAGGGCAAAGGCCTCTCCCGTACTTCTCCAACTACCCCGGTCATGTACTAATTGTGGCCATGTTGTTGCTGCAAACTTCTTAATCTCATCCGCCCACCTTACTTTCTGCCGCCCTCTGCTACGCTTCCCTTCCCTTGGAATCCATTCCGTAACTCTTAATGACCATTAGTTATCTTCCCTCCTCATTACGTGCCCTGCCCATGCCCATTTCTTTTTCTGGATTTCAACTAAGATATCATTAACTCACGTTTGTTCCCTCACCCAATCTGCTCTTTTCTTATCCCTTAACGTTAAGCCTATCATTCTTCTTTCCATAGCTCGTTGCGTCGTGCTCAATTTAAGTAGAACCCTTTTCGTAAGCCTCCAGGTTTCTGCCCCGAACGTGAGTACTGGTAAGACACAGCTGTTATA
The DNA here is from genome assembly GCF_038994185.2 of Dermacentor albipictus. NCBI lineage: Eukaryota > Metazoa > Arthropoda > Arachnida > Ixodida > Ixodidae > Dermacentor > Dermacentor albipictus. The sequence goes on along the minus strand of NC_091825.1, from coordinate 15,449,390 downwards.
AACTTTTCACTTGAGGGATAATGACAACCGGCTGTTCATGATCTGAGAATGCCTGCCAAACGCACCCCAGCCCATTCTTATTCTTCTGATTATTTCAGTCTCGTGATCCGGATCCGCAGTCACTACCTGTCCTAAGTAGATGTATTCTCTTACCACTTCGCTATATATCGTAAACTGCTGTTCTCTTCCGAGATTGTTAAACATTACTTTAGTTTTCTGCAGATTATTCTTTAGACCCACCCTTCGCTTTGCCTCTCCAGGCCAGTGAGCATGTATTACACTTGGTCCCCTGAGTTACTAAGCAAGGCAATATCATCAGCGAATCGCAAGTTACTAAGGTATTCTCCATTAACTCTTATCCCCAATTCTTCCTAATCCAGGTCTCTGAATACCTCCTGTAAACACGCTGTGAATAGCATTGGAGAGATCGTATCTCCCTGCCTGACGCCTTTCTTTATTGGGATTTTGTTGCTTGCTTTATGGAGGACTGCGGTGGCTGTGGAGCCGCTATAGATATCTTTCAGTATTTTTACATACGGCTCGTCTACACCCTGATTCCGTAATGCCTCCATGACTGCTGAGGTTTCGACTGAATCAAACGCTTTCTCGTAATCAATGAAAGCTATATATAAAGGTGGGTTATATTCCGCACATTTTTCTGTCATCTAATTGATAGTGTGAATATAGTCTATTGTTGAGTAGCCTTTACGGAATCCTGCCTGGTCCTTTGGTTGACGGAAGTCTAAGGTGTTCCTGATTCTATTTGCAATTACCTTAGTACATACTTTGTAGGCAACGGACAGTAAGCTGATCGGTCTATAATTTTTCAAGTCTTTGGAGTCCCCTTTCTTATAGATTAAGATTATGCTAGCGTTTTTCCATGATTCCGCTTTGCTCGAAGTCATTAGGCATTGCGTATACAGGGTGGCCAGTTTCTCTAGAACAATCTGCCCACCATCTTTCAACAAGTCTGCTGTTACCTGATCCTCCCCAGCTGCCTTCCCCCTTTGCATAGCTCCCAAGGCTTTCTTTACTTCTTCCGGCGTTACTTGTGGGATGTCCAATTCCTCTAGACTATTCCTTCTTGGATTATCACCGTGGGTGCCACTGGTACTGTATAAATCTCTATAGAACTCCTCAGCCACTTGAACTATCTCATCCATATTAGCAATGATATTGCCGGCTTTGTCTCTGAACGCATACATCTGACTCTTGCCCATTCCTAGTTTCTTCTTTACTGCTTTTAGGCTTCCTCCGTTCCTGAGAGCATGTTCAATTCTATCCACATTATACTTCCTTACGTCAGCTGTCTTACGACTGTTGATGAACTTCGAAAGTTCTGCCAGTTCTATTCTAGCTGTAGGGTTAGAGGCTTTAATACATTGGCGTTTCTTGATCAGATCTTTCGTCTCCTGCGATACCTTACTGGTATCCTGTCAAACGGAGTTACTACCGACTTCCATTCCACGCTCCTTAGTGATGGCCACAGGATTGTAGTTCATTTATTCAACACTAAGGTCCTCTTCCTGAGTTAAAGCCGAATACCTGTTCTGTCGCTTAATCTGGAATTGCTCTATTTTCCCTCTTACCGCTAACTCATTGATCGGCTTCTTATGGACCAGTTTCTTCCCTTCCCTCCTTAGGTCTAGGCTAACTAGAGTTCTTACCACCATATGGTCACTGCAGCGCACCTTGCTGAGCACCTGCACATCTTGTACGATGCCAGGGTTAGCGCAGAGTATGAAGTCTATTTCATTTCTAGTCTCGCCGTTCGCGCTCCTCCACGTCCACATTTGGCAGTGCCGCTTGCGGAAGAAGGTATTCATTATCCGCATATTATTCTGTTCCGCAAACTCTACTAATAACTCTCCCTCTGCTATTCCTTGTGTCTATGCTATAATCCCCCACTGCCTTGTCTCCAGCCTGCTTCTGGCCTACCTCGGCATTGAAGTCGCCCATCATATAGTGTATTTTGTTTTGACTTCACCCTTCGCCGATTCCACGTGTTCATAGAAGCTTTCGACTTCCTGGTCATCATGACTGGATGTAGGGGCATAGACCTGTACAACCTTCATTTTGTACCTCTTATTAAGTTTCGCAAGACCTGCCACCCTCTCGTTAATGCTGTAGATTCCTCTATGTTACCAGCTATATTCTTATTAATCAGGAATCCGACTCCTAGTTCTCGTCTCTCCGCTAAGCCCCGGTAGCAAAGGACGTGCCCGCTTTTCAGCACTGTATATGCTTCTTTTGGCCTCCTAACTTCACTGAGCCCTAGTATATCCTATTTACTGCCCTCTAATTCCTCCTATAGCACTGCTAGACTCGCCTCACTAGATAACGTTCTAGCGTTAAACGTTGCCAGGTTCTAATCCCAATGGCGGCCTGTCCGCAACTGACCACGGCGGCGGTTAGACCTGTTACGCAGCAAAGGGTGCTAAGAATCCCTGGCTCCGGACAGCTTAGCTTTGGTAGCCAACAATTTTAAAATATGAATTCTGCGGCTTTACGTGCCAAAAGCATGGTCTTATCATTGGGCACGCAGTAGCGGGGGACTCCCGATTACTTTTGACCACCTGCAGTTCTTTGTCGTGCCCCCAGTGCACGGGACGACACGGGCGTTTCTGCATTTCGCTCGCATCCAAATGCGGTCGCCGCGGCCGGCATTTGACCTCGCGACCTCGTGCTTAGTAGCGCAATACCACTGCCGGGAAGCCAGCGGTGGGTACTTCGGGAGCTGATTTCTAAAGATACAGGAGATGACAAATTGTTTTTTTTTTTCGACTTCCACGGGAGCGCTTTCATGCGGCTTGCTGTTCTTTAGGCAATCTGTCTTTCCTTCGCCAAGTATTACTAATTCCTAGTGCAGGTGATATGATGAAGGCAGAGGATAGTCTTTGAGGCTTTTCTTTGCGTAGACAGCGCCGGAGTGATTGACGAAGACATTAACGGTCTTAGAGACAACACCGTTATTGTTGTCCTGACTACCTATATTCTGCCGAATATTTATGCCGAATCGGGAACGCACGTGACCTGAAAATGTTTTCCTGTTACGAGTAGAAGTACACTCGCTTTGAACCATATATATGCTGTTGCTCGTAAGGATTTTTCTTTTTATTTACAAAGCGGCCTGTTGAACACGACTCGCCACCCATGCCTTGCGAGCTCTGCTATGAGCACGCTTCCTGTGCTCTAACGTGGCAAGGAACGCCGCGGCCGCGCAGCGAACGTGTGGCGCACGTGCCAACCGCACGTCAATCCTCGTCCAGGGTGCCCGTGACTGTGCCTACGGGATTCTCGGTGTTCCCCGAGGACTTGCTGGCCATTCCCAAGTCGTTCATCGGCCACGCGTACCACGACGTTGTCACCTTTGTGCAGCACTCGACCGGCGGCCACTTCGCCGCCTTCGAGGTGCCCGAGCTGCTCGAGAAAGACGTGCGCCAGTTCGTGGCTGCGGTGGAGGCGCGCAATGCCTCGGCTCCCGGCCCGTTCCCCGCCTTCGCTTTCGTCGACATCGGGCCGCAGCTGTACCGCGCCGCGGTGACCTTCGGCCCGAGCAGCCCCGCCGGAGGACAGCGTTTCGAGCCGACAGCCGCGCCGCCTGTCCGCCGTGAGCCGGAGCTGAAGCCTGTCTCCAAGCCCGTCGAGACCAGAGTTTGTATTCGCGAATGTTGCTCACGAATCGCCCGTTCATTCGAAGTCGCGTCAAGTGCGACTGCTTGCACTTGCGACAGATTTCCCATAATGCTGCTTTGGGCATTAGAGTTATGCGCAAGGAGCTCGAGTGTATTTCAGATAGTGAGGTTGTTGAGCAGGTCGATACGGTAACGCTGGCTTCAATCAGTTGGCAGCGCACTGAAGCAGACACTAAATGCGCATTCACTCACAATGCCCCCCGACAAAGATGCCGGGCAGTACAATAAGTCGCAGTGTGCGAATACCTTTGCGGTAAAGCAGAATTGTTGACGCACTGCAAGGCTGCGTCGTAACTCGCCGTCTACGAGAGACGCTGGTGGTGAGAGAGAATGTATAGTTATAACCGCAGAGCCTGGCGACAGGCTTATTTACATGCTGTTCCTGGTGCAACGTAAGGAAAATTAGGTGAGAGGTATTGCCAACCAAACCCGTGACATCATTACGAAACATGCTGTAGAGTGGCACTCCGCGATAAATTCGGACAACCTGGAGTTCTAAAACACGAGCCGAAATCCAAGTGCACAGGCGTCCATGCATTTCACCTCAATCGAAGTGCGGCCGGGATTCGGACCCGTGACCTCAGCAGCGGAACGCCATGATGGATCAGGTACGTGATGAGTAATGAAAGAAAAAAAACGTCTAGGCTCTTCGTGCTGCACTTAAGCCAGAGATCATGGGAGATGTGAAATAATCTTTTTTGTGTCTGTACTAACCGTCCCGAATTTAACAGGACTGTTTTCAGTAAGTGCCCCAAGTGCAGATTTGACACAGTTGGGAACGCATAAATCTCGCGATTTTAGTTTTTTTCCAGTGATTAACAATGAATAAACCACACTTTATCTTAATAACGCCTGAGAGCTCGGTCGCACATTTTTCTCTTTCATCTTCTGTTGCAGTGTTATAAATGAGAAGGCGGTTTCGCTTTTCGTCGTGGTTCTAGTTGTGCTGAAAACCCTTAGCGTTCTTATGTATTGGTAGTGGCGATAGCCGGTGAACAACGGCAGCTTTCTCGCTCTAAATCGCGAAAGGTTGGCGTAAAAAAACATTGAAGACATTGTCGCGCCTAGAGACTGGCAGCGCTTGGCGCTTCCAGAGTTGGCAGTAGCCAGCGGCGGTTGCCAGCCGGCTAAACTCGTTGTTAGTTCGTACGCAGCATGCTCGAGAGCATTGCAACGCGGCGCGCAAGCGGCCATGTCACGCAACGTTTTTAAAAAATATTTTTCGGGCTTTCATAGGGCGCAGAAAAAACATTACGTAACAAGCAGTTCAGAAGCTGCAGAATTAGGTGTTTGCTAGAGCATTCTACAACTTTCTCATTGAGGTTTTCCCATAAAGTTAATAGTGGCTAATTTGATCAATTGATTTGGACTAATTATTGAATTGAGCAGAATATCAAAATAGTATAACTTCATCAGAACGGCAAATTGGGCCAGTTGGTTCGGATTCATGGTAAGGGTTGTAAGAGTGCACCCAAGGCAAGGACAACAGAAGGAATAAAACGACAGCGCTGTGTCGTCGTTTTATTCCTTCTGTTGTCCCTGTCTTGGGTGCGCTGTTACAACCCTTACCATGAATAGTATAACTTGCGCCATACAACAGCGAAGCATACCCACTTGGTCGTGCCCCCTTGGGCGTTTCGGAATATTTTTAAACCTTATCCAAAGTTAGGGGGGTCATTCTGTTTACTGTCCTTGTGGATCGCTGTGGCGGAGTCGATCCCCGTGGGCGACACCACACAACCACCACCGGCAAAAAGAATGCAGTGCCGTCAGAGCGATGCCTGGCGCCGCTAAAACATTTGCGCAGCCCGCTCGGAACGAAGGCAGCGGAATCCGAGATTGGTGCGCGTCATCGTGTATTCGGGGATTAGTACATATTTAGATTAGTGGAACGTACGTACGTGTATGCATTGCGCTTGCGGTGTGAGAGCAGGAAAAAAAAGCACAGATAAAGCGGTGAGGCCGTTGTGTTTGAAGGTGTTTCAGTGATACATGGGCGGTTTTGTAGAAGAAAAAAAACAAATGAAAGGCGCAAATTGTGTTGCAGCAGGAACCGCCACCTCAAGTCAAGCAAACGACCGCTGCCAAGTCTTCGCAGCAGGCGAAGGAAGCAAGCGCAACTCCTGCCAAGCCTCCGCCTCCTGCAGTGCAGAAACCCAAGACGTCGAGTGGACCGAAGGCTGCCCAGTCCAACGCAAGGCCGGCTCAACAGAGGCGCGACCCAACGCCCTCCACTGTCACCGGAGGCACAAAAACTCCTCACTGAGTCGCCGCGCGCCGGACCAAGGCGAAGAGCATAACCAAGCTGATTGAGTTAGGGATTAACGTTTATTTTTTCATTTGCCGTCTACTTGTGGCTATGATCCACAATGTTGCCCGACGCTTAATGACTGCGCATTAAAGGGACGCTAAAGACTTGAGTTGTTTAGCTGAATTATCGAGGTAGGCTTGTTTGGTAAATGATGTTTTCGAACTACCGAAAAGGTCACTCTTACCGCCAGGAGAGGATCGTAAGACAGAAGAGATGGTAACAGCGGCTGATCGCAGCACCTTGCGCTTCCACTCGTGGCGTCATGGATTTTCACACAATACCCTCGGGGCCGGTTGCATCGCGTTAAGGTCACGTCGCATTGCAACGGAACCGATCAGTCAACATGTTTTGGCAACTTTTTACGGGCGCGAATCGCAGCGTTAGGTTGACGTGCGGCATTGTGATTTGTATACGCAATAATAAAAAATCAAGAAACGGAAGCTTGTGCTTTTTTCTGGCGTATCTAATCAACACTTTCCAGCGAGTTACTTATGAAAAGTAAGAACAATATATACATTACCCTTCTAAACTGATTTAACTTATTTCTACAGCTCCCCCTTTATTCGCATTCCAGCGTTAAATGAGAGACGGTGAAGAGCCCTTTGTGAGTCCGTCATTTCATCGTTTGATTCCCGATGCTCACGCCAGCGCGTTATTCTTGCAGATATTCTTAGAAGCATATAACACAGCTCAGCTCAATCCTACATTATTGTCAGGGTAAAGATAAAAGAAACTCTTGCTTAGAATTATTGGGTAATACTGAGTAATACTTGCTGGGGGGTTAGTTGGTGCATGTTTCCAGAAGGGGGTTGTAGTTATAATAATAAATGAGATGCTAAGATGTCTTTTAACATGTTTAATGCATGCGCTGAAACAATTTTTTAGCTGTAAGTGCAAAATTTTGAGCGTAGTTTATTTTTATTTTTCGGCGCTACAACCCTCTTCTGGAAATAGAGAATTACGGCTTGTATCACGTAAGTATTCCTGCGGTCGATTGTATTCCTTTGTCATCCAGCCTTAAAGGCCGGCCTTTCACGTGATCTTAGCGCCACTCGGACCACTGACGAAGCGCGAAAAGAAATAGTAGCGGAATGATATCGTTACAGGAATAGAACCTTATCTAGACTCTGCTTCTGGCGATTGCCTAATTTTGCAGTGGTACGTACTCGAGAGCGAAATCGGCAAGCATGGCAGTGGAACTTCAAATTCTTGATGTATCCATGAAAACACAATAAAAGTGTGTCCAGTGCAATTTGGACCCGTAGCCGTAGGTTAGTTATGGGTCCAAGAAATGATGATGCTGATGATGAAAACTTTATTTATCCCTCTTTAAAGGGAAGGGGGCATTGGAATAGAGGGTGGGGGGAGGAACTACTTGAACTAGGCCTCCTTTATCCTCTCAGCCTACTCCAGGATGGACTCCTGAAGATCGGGCCTGGAGCTGCGCAAGGCAGCCTCCCACTGCTCCTCACTAGATACTAATTGCTTGAGGAAAGGGGCAAGGGGGTGCTTAGGGAACCGCCACCTGATGTGATTTAAGTCTGCTTTGGGAGAGACACAGAATTTACACAAGAGGGAGAAAGGTAAATGGCGGGATAAATGCGGTGGAGGAGGTAAGGGGACGGAAAGGTTCGAGTCTGCAGCTGACGCCACAGAACTTCACAACTACGCGGGGATTGCCCTACGAGTGGTGGAAAGGTCGAGTGGTCTAGTCGGTAGTGTGTGCAGATGTCGTGGTAAGTAATAAGTCGATCCCGCGCTGTAAACGGCGCCTCCTCCGTGGCGAGGTCCGACACATCTGATGATGCCTGAGCCTGGACTGTAAATCCTCGGGCACTGGCATGAGCCGCCTCGTTTCCGGCAAGGCCCGCATGCGTGGGAGTCCAGATTAACGCCACAGTTTCATGGAGAGGATGGGCCATCATCATCATCATCAGCCTGGTTACGCCCACTGCAGGCCAAAGGCCTCTCCCATATTTCTCCAATGGGCCAAGGAGAGAAAGGGCTGGCTTAGAGACCTTACCCGCTCCGAAGTTATGTATGGCTGCTTTGGAGTCGCTAACGATAACTGATGAATTTGGGATTGTGAGGGCCAGGGCTATGGCCGCTTCATCCGAGGAAGAGCCAGGAATGGAGGCGGCCACAGTGACCTGGCCGCGAGAGTTAATGACTGTTATTGCTTAATGATTTCTGTTCCCATATTCGGCGGCATCAACATAGAGCACGTCTTTAGAGGTGGAGAATTGTTTTTGAAGAGCGTTTGCTCGCTGCCTCCTGCGCTGTTTGTGATGCACAGGGTGCATGTTTTTAGGAAGTGGGGGGATGCAGAGGTTCTCGTGTATGTGATGTGGAATGGTGTATTTAGTCTTGATGATGGGTGCCGGAGTGATAGAAAAAGTTTGTAGAATGTGTCGACCTGTTGCGGTGTTAGAAAGTCTGCTATATTGGCATGTGAGGTGGGCTGCTGCGAGTTCAGTAAGTGTGTTGAAAGTTTCAGTAAACATTAGCCTTTCAGTGGAGGTACGTATAGGGACCCCCAGAGCAAATCTATATATTTTGCGTAAAAGTGTGTCAATCTTATCTGATTCTGAATTAAGGAAATGTAGGTATGGCGTTGCGAATGTAATCTTACTGATAACGAAGGCCTGAATCAAGCGGAGAAGTTCGGCCTCCTTTAGTCCGCCATGTTTATTGGAGACTCGCCCTAGAAGGCACAGAGTGTGATCGACTGTGGTGTGGAGTGTACGTAGGGTATATGTGTTGAGCCGGTTGCTCTGAAAGTGTAAACTGAGCACCAGGAGCCTGTGCACTCTATTAACGGGGATGTGGTTTAGGATGACCTGTATACTAGACATCTGGGGTGCGATCTTGTACGCGTTCCAAAATAGAACGGAGGCGGCCCGTTCTTTACGTCACGAAATAGGTGGTATGTTCCGCTCCGTTCGTCCGATAGCAGACGACACGGAATGATTGACAGCAGATATCACGTCACAATTGACGTCGTGGTGGTTCAAATTGACGAATCGTATTTGGCTCGGGGGAACGAACCGCCTTCGTTCTATTTTGGAACGCGTACAAGACCGCACCTCTGTTTTCCGGCTCCCCGTGGCATGGCAGAAGAAGTAGCTCGGATTTTTGAGGGGAGCATGTGAGATTCATAGCCCCGGCATGAGCCACGACGGCATCTGCTGCGGCCTGTAGAGTGTCTTGAATCTCTCCATCGGAGCCGCCACTCGTCCAAAGAGAGATGTCATCGGCGTAGAGTGAAAACTTGAGATCGGCAATAGACCGCAATGCTTGCGCCATTGGCATCATAGAAAGATTAAAAAGAAAAGGGGACAGCACTGAGCCTTGGGGCGTGCCGTAGCTACCTAAAGCGTATGAAAGGGATTGCTCTGTGCCTATGTGTATCGTTGTGGTACGGTTGGATAAGAAGGTACATATGTAGTCATATGTCTTTCCGCCAACCCCAATGAGATTAAGCTCTCGGAGGATGTCGAAATGTGAAACGTTACTGAAGGCTCCGTGGAGCTCCAGACTGAGAATTGCTTGCGTATCTAGACTGCTATTGGGTGTAATGATGTCATGCTTCATTCGAAGCATGATATCTTGGCATGAGAGAGATTTTCGAAAACCTACCATTTCTGATGGATAAAGATTGTTGTCCTCCATGTATTTACTGAGTCGGTTGAGGATGACGTGTTCGAGTGTTTTACCTAGACAAGAGGTTAGTGATATAGGCCTGAGATTAGAAGTGTTGAGTGATTTGTTTGGCTTTGGGATAAAAATTACCCTGGCATCTTTCCCCGAACTAGGAAGGGTGCCAGTGTCAAAGCAGTGATTGAAGTACGCCGTGATGGCTGTGACAGAGTTGTCTAGATTGCGGAGTATTTTATTGTTAATAAGGTCGGGGCCTGGTGCTGACATTGTGCGCAGGGTGGCGAGGGCATGGCGAACCTCTGCTTCCGTGACAGCGGCGCTAAGTAGCTCGTTGGGTTCGCCAGTATATTTTGGCATGTCATACTTCTGAGCGGGTGGCAGATGTCTATGGCGGAGGTCGTCGAAGAATCCGTTGAGATTGTTTTTGTGTGCATGTAGCAGTTTATTTATACTATGGGTGTGGTGTGTGCGCGATGTGGTAGGGTCTAATAAGTGTCGCAAGAGTTGCCATGTGCACTTCTTATCGAGATTGTCATGCATGCTTTCACATACCTGGCCTTACTGCTGGCAGGCCAGTTTTCTGGCGTACTCCTGGATCTGGAGGTCTAATTTGGCAATTCGGAGTCTTAGTTTTCGGTTGAACCGTTGCCTCTTCCACCGTTTGAGAAGAGACTGTTTGGCTTCCCACATGTGTAGAAGCTTGGAATGAACCGTAATGAGAGCGGTTTCGGGGGGCAGAGTGGTAGTGTGCGTCTGGGCGTCTGAGTGTAGTTGCTGAACCCATTCTGAAATGTCGTGGATGTTTGTGGGAGCTGATATCTGGCGGGCCTCTCGAAAATTGTCCCAATTGGTAAGGCTGAGGCGTTTGGGTGCAAAGGGCTTGTGTTTGAATTGTAGTGTGGTGGTAATGATGTAATAGTCGCTACCGAGGTTAACTTGTGAGTTGTGCCATGTGACGTGTTGGATTCTGTGTGTAAGCGTAAGATCGGGGGAGGTGTCCTTTAGCTACGCTATTGCGTAGCCTGGTTGGTGCATTGATGTCGTTATGTAATGTGAGTCTGTGGTCTTGTATGTGGATTCATAGGGCTCTGTCCTTAGGAGTAGAAATGGAGTGACCCCACAAATGGTTGGGTGCGTTGAAATCTCCAAGAATTAGGAGGGGGTGGTGGGTGGCAGCGGCAACAGCTTGAGCGAAAAGGGAGTCAAAGCGGTGATGTTTGTCTTGTGGACGACTATAGATATTGAGAATGTAAAGGCCAGATGCATTATTTTTGCGAGAAATAATTTCTAGAAAATCGTGCTTTATATCGACGCTGTTGAATCGTGAGTGATTGGCAGCGAGGTGCTTTTGCATAAGAATTGCCGTATCAGGCCGGGTGACCTTATTGTTCTGATAGACATTATAACCTGGGAAGCTGATTAGTCCGTGAGTTTCCTGAACCGCAATGACAGCTGGGAGATTAGAAGAGGAGGCTAGAAACTGCTGGAGGTGTGCTTTCTTTTTTTCAAAACCCCCTATAGTTCCACTCCCACACTTCAAATTCGGAGCGTTTCGGGTTATTGGCCATTGTTAAGCGGAGCTGGTGGGGAGGCGGATCGAGCAGGTGCAACTATGTTAGGATGATTTGCGGTGACTCCAGCTATCCAACTTGTAGTTTGTTGGATGTGTGCTTGTACGAAGTCAATAAATTTGTCGAGCTTTTCATTCCTGGCTGTGTAATCTGTATTGATGTTTTCAATTGCAGTGAGTATATTGTGGAATTAAGTCTCCAAAGCGGTTAGTCTGTCGTTGTAATTTAAGCTTGTCTAGTCCAGGGTGTCCTCTGATCGCGGAGTGCTCGCAGTTTTACGTTTGCTGGGGGGAGGGTGAAGCGGTTCCCGTTCAGTGGAGGGGCTAGTGCCCATGGGGCGGTGGGAAGAGGTTTCAGGTAGGGTTGATGGATGATGAGTCGAAAGGGTCGTGTTAAAGAGAGGGGCTTCAAAGGTTGAAGTAGAGGGGTGATGAGATTGGAGTTCTAGTTTAAGTCTTTGAATTTCGGCATTTAGAATTGTATTTTCTTTACGAGGGATTCATTATTAGCAGTCTGGTTTGAGGAGCAGCTGGAAGAGGCTACCTTAGCCCAGCTTACCTGGGGTGGGTTGCGCGAGGAGTTGGCGAGAGTAGGGCTTGATGACAGAGTTGGCCAGGCGACGTCTTGGGTTGCATAGCCAGGCCCGCGGTCCTTGCTTTTGCTGCGACTTCTTCGCCGGCTTGAGTAGCGAGTGCGGTCGAGACTGGGAGTTCGGTTGGTGGATGAAGTGTCTTGTTTATGCCTGGGACGTGTAGGGTGTGGTTTGAACCTTTGTTTGCACAGTGAGGAGCCGGTTTGATGGTCTCCGTTGCACACAACACATATTGGGTCACATTCGTGGTCCATGGGTGCGTATTTCATTCCACACTTGGGGCAGAGTGTGTCGGTGGCATTAGTGCAGACGTCCTGGCGATGACCAATCCCGCGGCATCGGGTGCTGGCTTCTGCCTTCTGCCTGAAGGGGCGGCATCGAAGTGAACAGCCGTCGTAGTTGACGTAGAAAGGGATGATTCTGCCTCGGAATATGACCATGATGGTTTCAGTATTGCCCAGGCGTCGTGCACCCCAATAACCAATGCTGGGTTGCATCTGCGGACGGTGGAGGCGATGTCATCTTCGGAGTAATCTGGGGGCAAGTGAATGCATCCTCTGCAGGTATCGATGGGATCGGCCACATGGGTGGCGACTTCGTATGGGCTCATTTCATTTCATTTATTTTACCCTCAAGGTACATAGTACGCTATAGAGGGGAGGGGCTAAGAGAATACAAAGTAAAAATGGGTAAAAGTAACTCAAACAAAAAAATATAATAATAACAGCAGTAATAATTCCAAATTTTGAGTTGACATCCGATGATAATAAACATAGGTACAAAAGATAAAAATACAAATGTGATGTACACAATGGTAAAGAGATTAAAAAAAAACATAATATGTACAGTAGATTTACAAAATGCATTGTTAACTTTTTATCATGATGCTGATGAAAACTAATGAAAACGCTGCAATAGAGAAAGGTACATACACATAGGCAAGACAAATGGCAAGTAAATTACAAAAGTTTGTTTTCAAGTGCGTTTCTAAACATAAGTGGATTAATTATACCTGTTAATGAAGGGGATAAGCTGTTCCAGTGTTTGCTAGTCATTGGTAAGATTGAATTTGCGCCCATGATAGTATTGAAATGAGATATGCTAACTTTCTGATTATGATCACGGCGAGAAGAAATGAAAGGTGCTGGCCTGATCCAAAGAGTGTGTAAAAAGGTGTTATGATAATAGATTTTGTGAAAAAGAGAAATGCGTGAGTGTTTTCGGCGGTCGGATAAGAGGGGCAGGTTTAATAAACATTTCATGTGTGTTACGCTTGCTGTCCGATTGAGGTTATTTAAAATGAAACGGGCTGAACGGTTTTGTATAGCTTGCAGCGTATGTATTAGTGTTGAATGCCAGGGATCCCATATTGATGAAGCATACTCAAGTTGCGAGCGAACGTAAGTGGTATATAGTAATTGTTTTAATGATGATGGTGCACGAGAAAAATTTCGGCGCAGGTACCCTAAAGTGCGGTTAGCTTTGGACACTGTGATATCAATATGCGATTTCCAAGACAAATCGTTAGTTATGGTCACTCCTAAATAACGATACGAGGTGACACATTCAAGTGATATATTAGTGAGAGAATAACTTGGAGAACTAGAGTTAGTACGAGAAACCTCATAGTTTTGCACTTCTTAATGTTAAGTTGCATTTTCCATGTGCTGCACCAATCAGTTATTTAAGTCGGTTTGTAGGGCTGTTACATCGCAGTTATTGGAAATTTTGCGGTATATCACACAATCGTCTGCAAATAAACATATCTTTGATGCAATATTAATAGGTAAGTCATTAATATATATAAGAAACAGAAGTGGGCCCAGGACAGATCCTTGAGGGACGCCTGAGCCGACAGGGGCTAGAGAGGAAGTACATTCATTAGCAGAAACAAACTGAACGTGCGATGTAAGAAAGCTACAGATCCACTTAAGTAGTGTAGGGTCCATGTTTAAAAGGCTTAGTTTGTGTAAGAGTAGAGCATGACACACCTTGTCAAATGCCTTAGCGAAGTCCAAGAAAATACAGTCCGTCGTGAAGCCTGCGTCAAGGTTAGAGTGTAAATCGTTTGTAAATGTGAGAAGCTGTGTTTCGCAAGAGAAGTTTTTTCTAAACCCGTGCTGGTGAGGAGTAAAGAAATTATTGTCGTCAAGGAAGTTAATGAGATGCGTGTAGATTACATGTTCCATTATTTTACAAGGTACTGATGTAAGAGAAATTGGTCTATAATTAAAGGGATTATGAGTGTCACCTGATTTTTGTATGGGAATGATTTTTCCTATTTTACAATCTAGCGGAAGCATGATAGAGTTATATGATTGCGAGAATAGATATTGCAATATGATAGATGAATACTCAACTGTGCTAATTAAGAATTTGGTGGTGATTTCATCGACACCACAGGAGGAAGTAATTTTCAAATTTTCGATTATTTTTTTAATTCCTGTTGCATCAAATATAATAGGGTCCATAGGAGGAAAGTTACAGCCCTGTAGGACTGGACATTCGTTGTTAGGTGCGGGAGAGGAAAATGATTGCACAAACGCGCTGTTCAAGACGTCTGCGCAAAGATAGCTGGAAACCTGACTGCCAGACTGTGTTAATGCAATCTTATTTCCACGTTTGCATTTTACTACGCTCCAAGAGCGCTTTGGATTGGTTTTTAGTAATAATGGCAGGGTTTTGCTAAAAAATGTGTGCTTAGTCTTTTTAGCAGTAATTGAGTAGTTGGAGGCGGCGTTTTTATATGCAAGCCAATTGCAGGCTTTTTCGTCCGTTTAGCGGTGCGAAAAAGGCCTCTTCCTATTTGAGAGTATATTAAGAAACCTGTTATACCAGGGGGCTTGATTATGAGAATAAACGCGCTGGAGTGGAACATGCTGACGGATTAATTCTAAAATTTTAGTCTTGAACATACACCAATTTATTTCAACTGATCGTTCAAAAAACTGCGGTAAGAAGTCGTCAAGAAATGAACATAGGCTTGAGTTCATGGCAGAAAAATTGGCTCTTTTGAAGTTTCTAATTGTCTTTAGTTGTTTGCATTGATACTGCTGGGGAAATGTAAGCGTGAAGTGCAAAATGCCGTGATCACTCAGACCAGGTAAGTGAGTTATCAATGAGACGTCGTCGGGTGAAGTTGTGAGCACCAGATCAAGTAGTGAGGTTGAGTGCCGAGTTATTCGCGTTGGTGAGGTGACTATTTGTGAAAAACAGAAGTCAGAACAATGTGTAATGAACTCATTACATTCAATAGATGAGGGCTCAGAAAGCGGACTGATGAGTGACCATACGATGTTTGGAAAATTAAAATCGTCCATTAGATATATTGGCACTCCAGGACAGCGTATTGTTATCTGGTTCAAGTTGTCATACAGGTCACTGCAAAAGGACAAAGGACTTGAGGGTGATCGATAACAAACCCCTATTAGTATTTTTTGAAATTTCATTGTAAGGCAGCACCAGATTATTTCTAAATCTGAAACAACTGGCACACAAAAGCCCTCAAATCGGTCACTGATTGCAAGAAGCACACCACCGCGTACTTTACCGGTGCGATCGCTCCGAAAAACTGCCTATTTATTTCTGCAAAAAAACAACTCAGAGTTGGCTACCCTAGATGACAGCCAGGTTTCAGTTAACGCAATGATGTCAGCGTCACACTCATCAATAATGGCACACAGTTCGTCCCTCTTTGGCAGAAGACTACGCATGTTCGAGAAAAGCACTGAGCAAGAACACACCTGAGAACCGCCTCCCCGTTCGTTCCCCTATACTTCTTTTAATGGCAATTCGCGTCCAGAGCGAAGAGTACGAGGGCTGAGGTCGTTCTGTGTGCTATCGAAAGCTTCTATTTCAGTAACAGTATTATAAGCTTCATTGTAAACATACGTTTTTCCACCGATAATCAATTTATTGTAATGCAACTTGAATGACTATTTTGTGTTTTTTTCCAAATTCGATCGACTTTTCGCGGCAGTGTCTTGTTGCTCGGCAGTAATCTTCGCTTACGGATATTTTTTCATCATTTAGAACTTGGCGCTTGGAAAGGACTAAGTCCTTACATTTGTATGTTTCAAATTTTACTATTAGTGGTCGTGCTTTCCCTGTGGCAAATCGCCCGATTCTTTGCGCTCTGGGTATGTTGTTACTTGAAATATCCACTTTTAAAGTGTCGATGAAAATTTTCAGAATTTTTTTCTTCCGACTTGGAATAGGTTTCATCAGCGGAGTCAGGCACATCGTAGAACAACAAGTTATTCCGGCGAGCGTGGTCTTCGGCGTCGTTTAGTCTTGAGTGGAGTGTGCGCGTGTGCTTTTCGACGCGGACTACGGAATCCCGCACGTCGTCGAGATCTGTCTGCTTTTGCTCAATTGCAAAAGTTTGCTGTTAAACTTTTTCTAATCTGGCTTTTATATCTGATATCACCTGACAAACCGATTCCTGCGTTTCCTTTAGGTCTGATATTGACGTAGCCATAGATTTCTGTAGGGTTTCCATTCTTATAGATCGCTCGTCTAGATCCTTAAGCGTTTTAAAAATTTCTCCCACAGCATTCGAAGATTGCGCTTTTTGCGAACCAGTACTGGGACCGGGATTGCTCTCAACGTCACCAAATAACAACAAAAGCAAAGAATAAAAAGGATCAACCAAGGCTTTTGGGCATGGAAGCACGACAAGGAACAGGTCATCAGATTTAAAAGAAGCGTGAGATAGTTCTGGGAACCTACTAACCTCCACAATGAAGAAAATCGAGCGTAAGCCCATCGTTGTTTTCCTTGTCGTACCAACATGCCCACTGAAAAGCGATGCAGCCGGGCCTGGTTTTATATCCTTCGCCACCAATGCTGTACACGATGTTGCAGCTGCGCAGTCGTGAACATTGTGCACTTGCACGTATGTGCGCACGTGCTGTCTGGCTGTCGGTAGAATGACGGGCGAAAGGCAGGCGAAGTCGTTCTCGCTTTCCAGAAGAGTCGATGCGTTGCCGATGGGCGGACCCTGGTGCTGGAAAGCCGTAGTCGAGCCGCACTGCCGTGCAGGTACCCAAGAACCATTGAATTACAGACTCTGGATGTTGTGGTAGAGATCTGCACGTCCCATGCCTGGTGTGCTGATTATAACGCTATTCTTGATGGTGTTGACACGAATTTGGTCAGAAGTGGTGCGGTCGGTGATGGGGAGCCCCGCAGCCTTGAGGATGACTTGTCTGAGGATGCATGCATGGATTCCAGCGGAGTTGAGGCCCCCACGAACTCTTAGGATGATATTATATTCGCTGCATGGCAGCGGCGGGGGCTTCGGTTCTGCTCTTGATTGAGTCCTATGAGCCACTGTGAGGTATGCTGGTGGCAAAGGATGCTGACGCTGTTTCGAGAGGTTATCGTGGATGTCGCGCCAGGTGCGCGCGCCATCGCGCTCCGTTTCTGCGCCCATGTTAGGCGGAGCTAGGCCCAGCAGCGAGACAGTCAGCCGAGAGCCCTAAAAAGGGCTGCAGCTTGCGTAAGGGGCGTCGGAGTTGCTAAAGGAACTGTCAAGAAGTGCCGATAACACACACATAGGTCCAGGCAGGAAATCAGGCTCTTGAAGTGATCGGGTAGGCACAAAAAGAAATAATGCAGGAGCCGTGGCAACATGCGACCGCTCGCACCGTCGTCGCCGTAGAAATGAAGTTCAATAATTCAGACACTTCGTCACATGCATAATAAAAACTTGGAAAAGTGAAGAGGGGGATATATACATAATACAAATGATAAAAAGAAAGCATAACAAGAAACAGTTGTTTCAGTTCAAAAACATCGTGCATGTTATATTTTAGTAATAAATGAGATGCTAACAGCAGATAGATGTCTTTTAACATGTTTAATGTATGCGCTGAAAGAATTTTTTGCTGTAAGTGCTAAATTTTGAGCGTATTTTATTTCTTGTGGAAGAGTGTTCCATATCTGAACGCCAATGAGAGAGAGCCGTCGTTCTCCATAAACGTTGTGCGTGGGAGGTAGATTAAAGTTGCCTAATAATGCATTTCTGGTAGTACGCGATGATGTATAGAAGAAAGAGGGACAAATTGAATGGGTGGTTGTTTCCTACGATACTGCTTACGACAGTTGCTGTTTTTAGGAGGCGTATTGAATCGAAGGGTAATATCCGTAGATCGTGGAATAATGGTTTGCTGGGGTGATTCTGCTTAGATTGCGTTATGATTCGTAATGATCGTTTCTGCAATTTTCTGATTGGCTGTAGATAACTATTGTAGGTCCATCCCCATGATTCCAGACAGTATGAGAGATGACTGTGGATAAAGGAGAAATACAAAATACGTAATGTACTTGTGTAAAAAAAGTCGCGTGCTTGAAGCAGTTTATAGCACACCGATGCCACCTTCGCCCAGCTGCTAATAAATGGTCTTGCCAGTGCAGGTTTCTATCAAAGATTACGCCAAGATATCTAAAAGCCGGAGTATATTCTAGTAGAGAGTTGTCAATACTAATGTTTACAGAGTTGGCATCCACTTGTTTTCTGTGGGAGTGAAATATAGTATATTTTGTTTTCTTGACATTTACAGTAAACTTCTTGGCTGAAAACCATTTAGAGACGTTTGCCAAATCTATGTTTGCTTTTTACTGTATTTCCTCGATGCTATTGCCTGTAATTATTATAGCAGTGTCGTCTGCATACATCAGCATTTCTCCGAATTTTAAGACACGTGGAAGGTCGGAAACGTATATAGAAGAAAGCATAGGTCCCACAACAGACCCTTGGGGCACGCTTGCCTGAATACGTTGTGGTGACAATGAGACTATATTTATGACAACTATCTGATGACGTTCATTGAAGTAACTAGAAAATAAATGAAAAATCCGTTCACGAAAACCGTAGTGGTTTAGCTTGTACAAAAGGATGGAATGGACGACCGTATCGAAAGCCTTCTTTAAATCGAGAAAGACTACAGCTACAAGTTTGTTGTCATGTAAAGCACAGTTTATAATGTGGGCTAAAGACTGCACCGCTTATGAGGTTGAATGGTTTGGCCGAAAACCATGTTGCTGTGGGCAAACAATGTTGTGTTTCGTGTAAAGCTATTGATTCGATTCGCAAGGATTTTCTCGAAAAGTACCTTACTGGCGCTGAGCACGGATATTGGCCAGTAACTAGAAGGGCATGAGCTATCGCCGTCCTTGTATATTGGGACAGCTCGGGCTGTTTTTAGTGACGTTGGGTACGTGGCGGTTTCAAGTGAGTGATTGAAGACATGGCATAATATTGGACCCAAAATATCAATATTTTCTTTTAACATAGATACTATAATTTCATCTATACCTGCAGCTTTATTACTATCCATAGTTGCTAATGTTGAGTGTATATCGTTAAGTTCAATGTCATCCATACGAAAGGAGTTTGGGAGTGGGCTTAGTAACAAAGAGTTTATATCTGTATTATTTACATTGGTACCTGAAGAAATTCCAACAGTAGTAAAATATGAATTAAAGCTGTTTGCAACTCTCTGATTAACCACGTTCGGAAAAGTTCGTTTGTGTGGCTTGCCTATAACACTATCTACAATTTCCCGAAGTTTTTAGAGTTACCGGAGCTCCGTTCGATTATTAAACGCGTATAGTATTCTTTTTTTCGTGTACGCATAACTGCCACAAATTTATTGCGTACCTTTTTGTACTGACCCAAGTAATAGCTGTTATCCTTATGCTGTTTTAATTTATCATACCAAAAGTCCTTCTGCTGTAATACTGCTAAAATCTGCTCCGTCATCCATGGTGAGACGGGCAACTTATATGAGCGAACAGATGCTTTAATACTGCTGCTAGTTTTAACGCAAGTGAGGATGTCGATTAGATTGGAGAATCCTATGTCGACGTCATCGTGGTATATGAAACTATTGTCGAATAACTGGATATTAGATCTCAGCAAAACGTTGTGAACCCTCGTACTTACTTTGGCGTGCGTTAATTTCGGTTTTATGACGTTTTTGACCGTTGCATAGGCGGGGAGATGGTCTGAGATGGGTTGGTTGCATACCCCGGCATTAATATTCGAGGTTATATTAGTTAAAACATGATCAATGACAGTTGCGGATGTACTTGTTATTCTAGTGGGGACGGTGATCAGATTTTGAAAATTAAAGGACTCTAGTAGATACGTGTAGTCAGTATGGTTTGTATGACTGGTGTCTATGTTAACGTCACCACTAATTATAACCAGACCTTAGTGTCGTGACACTAGAGTGAAAAATATAGATTCAAGCTTTTGAAGAAATAAAGCTACAGGTGAATTAGGTGGTCGATGCACGACACCTATGATAGCAGAGTTGTCTAGTTTGATAAATAAGGCTTCGATATCAGATGTCCTGCAGGAGACATTGGGCAATGGTGAGTAGGTGTGACTGCTATGAATAAAAAGGGGCTACACCACTGCCGCGCGAAAGTGAAGCACGTGAATGAGAAATTGTAAAATAATCAGGAATAACAACATCTTCACCTTTTCTTGAGCCACGTTTGAGATATTGCAATGACACCATAATGTTTTTCGTACTGAAAAAGATAAGCAAAACGCAAGTTCAAGTTCCTTCTTAAACTGCGCATATTGCTACGGAATATGTGCAAGCTGCTATTGTCCATCTTGGTGTACGCCATGTCTCTGCCATGAGGTAGTTGCGGCTAGGAATCAGTTACTAGACAATTTTTGAAAGATCATCTTCACATGTCACGTGGACGACTTTCGAATTGTCTGCTTTCCTCGCCAAGGTTTTACCATTGGAAACCCAGGCGAATTTCAGCCTTTTTTTTTTCAATTGGATGGTCTTGCCTAGCAAGAATATGTTTTCAGGGCAGAGGTGGTCATTCACAAAGATTGGGTCGTTATCCTCAAAGCCAAGCATCTTTGTGTTCAATCGGTTTTTCTTGGCTGCTTTAAAGAATTTGTCCCGCGCACACCTTCACTTGAACTTTACAGTTATATTTGGAAGCCCAGATCCTTTAACCGGAACTCTATGCGCGACATCTATATCGCAAGCAGAGAGATTGAATTTCAGGCACTTGGCCACCTGCTGGACTGTGTCGTTTAAGTTCTCGTTCTCTGTCTCTGGCACTCCTTTTAGCTCAATGTTGTGGCGCCAACTGTATTGCTTCAATTCAACAAGATCTTTTTTTAAGTCCCCCAGACTTTTCCGTAGCCTCTGACAGTCTCCTTCACTGTATTCACTCCGCTTCTTCACCTCAGTGAGCTTCTGGCGTATATTCCGGATTTCGCTTCTGAACTCATCGAAGCTCACACTGTTGAACTCAAGGGATAGTTTCATGGTCATTACGTCAGTCCTAAGTTAGGCTACGGCCTCGATAAGCTTCGCTGTCAATGCAATGAACAGCTTTGCTAGTTCCTAAATAGAATTTGGTGCTTTTTCAGACATGCACCTGGCAAAATCCTTCAACACATCCATAGTCTGCAGAATCTCGGAATCCGGCTCGAAAAGCGACAAAAAGATGCAAGCAAGTAACAAATGGCATAAACTTCAAACCACGTTCAGAGCAGGCTGGCAGTTATGCCAGTAGATATTGCATAACAAGGTGTCTAAAGGCCCACCTGCGATGCGTCAGAGCGATGGGTTAGCAAGCGTCGCAGAACGGCCACCAGCCTGCTCTGAAGTGGCTCCCGTCGGTGTCGGTGCAGTTTTATAGGCGTCGGAAACGCCCCCCGTTGCGTAGATATCGCGTGATCAATCCCGTGGTAGATATGCTGTAGTCGATGATGACAGGTGCTGGGAAGCAAGTGGTAGTGCGCGTGCGTGCAGTCGGTGAGCTTTTTACTCCGCCACTGTTTCGGGCTCTTGCCGGTATAGCTATGTCTTGTCAGGAAGGCCTGCGATGCGTCAGAGCGATGGGTTAGCAAGCGTCGCAGA
The DNA here is from genome assembly GCF_038994185.2 of Dermacentor albipictus. Lineage (NCBI taxonomy): Eukaryota > Metazoa > Arthropoda > Arachnida > Ixodida > Ixodidae > Dermacentor > Dermacentor albipictus. Next base: position 15,427,650 of record NC_091825.1, on the reverse strand, counting down.
ACGGCCACCAGCCTGCTCTGAAGTGGCTCCCGTCGGTGTCGGTGCAGTTTTATAGGCGTCGGAAACGCCCCCCGTTGCGTAGATATCGCGTGATCAATCCCGTGGTAGATATGCTGTAGTCGATGATGACAGGTGCTGGGAAGCAAGTGGTAGTGCGCGTGCGTGCAGTCGGTGAGCTTTTTACTCCGCCACTGTTTCGGGCTCTTGCCGGTATAGCTATGTCTTGTCAGGAAGGCCTGCGATGCGTCAGAGCGATGGGTTAGCAAGCGTTGCAGAACGGCCACCAGCCTGCTCTGAAGTGGCTCCCGTCGGTGTCGGTGCAGTTTTATAGGCGTCGGAAACGCCCCCCTTTGCGTAGATATCGCGTGATCAATCCCGTGGTAGATATGCTGTAGTCGATGATGACAGGTGCTGGGAAGCAAGTGGTAGTGCGCGTGCGTGCAGTCGGTGAGCTTTTTACTCCGCCACTGTTTCGGGCTCTTGCCGGTATAGCTATGTCTTGTCAGGAAGGCCTGCGATGCGTCAGAGCGATGGGTTAGCAAGCGTTGCAGAACGGCCACCAGCCTGCTCTGAAGTGGCTCCCGTCGGTGTCGGTGCAGTTTTATAGGCGTCGGAAACGCCCCCCGTTGCGTAGATATCGCGTGATCAATCCCGTGGTAGATATGCTGTAGTCGATGATGACAGGTGCTGGGCAGCAAGTGGTAGTGCGCGTGCGTGCAGTCGGTGAGCTTTTTACTCCGCCACTGTTTCGGGCTCTTGCCGGTATAGCTATGTCTTGTCAGGAAGGCCTGCGATGCGTCAGAGCGATGGGTTAGCAAGCGTTGCAGAACGGCCACCAGCCTGCTCTGAAGTGGCTCCCGTCGGTGTCGGTGCAGTTTTATAGGCGTCGGAAACGCCCCCCTTTGCGTAGATATCGCGTGATCAATCCCGTGGTAGATGTGCTGTAGTCGATGATGACAGGTGCTGGGAAGCAAGTGGTAGTGCGCGTGCGTGCAGTCGGTGAGCTTTTTACTCCGCCACTGTTTCGGGCTCTTGCCGGTATAGCTATGTCTTGTCAGGAAGGCCTGCGATGCGTCAGAGCGATGGGTTAGCAAGCGTTGCAGAACGGCCACCAGCCTGCTCTGAAGTGGCTCCCGTCGGTGTCGGTGCAGTTTTATAGGCGTCGGAAACGCCCCCCCGTTGCGTAGATATCGCGTGATCAATCCCGTGGTAGATATGCTGTAGTCGATGATGACAGGTGCTGGGAAGCAAGTGGTAGTGCGCGTGCGTGCAGTCGGTGAGCTTTTTACTCCGCCACTGTTTCGGGCTCTTGCCGGTATAGCTATGTCTTGTCAGGAAGGCCTGCGATGCGTCAGAGCGATGGGTTAGCAAGCGTTGCAGAACGGCCACCAGCCTGCTCTGAAGTGGCTCCCGTCGGTGTCGGTGCAGTTTTATAGGCGTCGGAAACGCCCCCCTTTGCGTAGATATCGCGTGATCAATCCCGTGGTAGATATGCTGTAGTCGATGATGACAGGTGCTGGGAAGCAAGTGGTAGTGCGCGTGCGTGCAGTCGGTGAGCTTTTTACTCCGCCACTGTTTCGGGCTCTTGCCGGTATAGCTATGTCTTGTCAGGAAGGCCTGCGATGCGTCAGAGCGATGGGTTAGCAAGCGTTGCAGAACGGCCACAAGCCTGCTCTGAAGTGGCTCCCGTCGGTGTCGGTGCAGTTTTATAGGCGTCGGAAACGCCCCCCGTTGCGTAGATATCGCGTGATCAATCCCGTGGTAGATATGCTATAGTCGATGATGACAGGTGCTGGGAAGCAAGTGGTAGTGCGCGTGCGTGCAGTCGGTGAGCTTTTTACTCCGCCACTGTTTCGGGCTCTTGCCGGTATAGCTATGTCTTGTCAGGAAGGCCTGCGATGCGTCAGAGCGATGGGTTAGCAAGCGTTGCAGAACGGCCACCAGCCTGCTCTGAAGTGGCTCCCGTCGGTGTCGGTGCAGTTTTATAGGCGTCGGAAACGCCCCCCGTTGCGTAGATATCGCGTGATCAATCCCGTGGTAGATATGCTGTAGTCGATGATGACAGGTGCTGGGAAGCAAGTGGTAGTGCGCGTGCGTGCAGTCGGTGAGCTTTTTACTCCGCCACTGTTTCGGGCTCTTGCCGGTATAGCTATGTCTTGTCAGGAAGGCCTGCGATGCGTCAGAGCGATGGGTTAGCAAGCGTTGCAGAACGGCCACCAGCCTGCTCTGAAGTGGCTCCCCGTCGGTGTCGGTGCAGTTTTATAGGCGTCGGAAACGCCCCGCCCGTTGCGTAGATATCGCGTGATCAATCCCGTGGTAGATATGCTGTAGTCGATGATGACAGGTGCTGGGAAGCAAGTGGTAGTGCGCGTGCGTGCAGTCGGTGAGCTTTTTACTCCGCCACTGTTTCGGGCTCTTGCCGGTATAGCTATGTCTTGTCAGGAAGGCCTGCGATGCGTCAGAGCGATGGGTTAGCAAGCGTTGCAGAACGGCCACCAGCCTGCTCTGAAGTGGCTCCCGTCGGTGTCGGTGCAGTTTTATAGGCGTCGGAAACGCCCCCCTTTGCGTAGATATCGCGTGATCAATCCCGTGGTAGATATGCTGTAGTCGATGATGACAGGTGCTGGGAAGCAAGTGGTAGTGCGCGTGCGTGCAGTCGGTGAGCTTTTTACTCCGCCACTGTTTCGGGCTCTTGCCGGTATAGCTATGTCTTGTCAGGAAGGCCTGCGATGCGTCAGAGCGATGGGTTAGCAAGCGTTGCAGAACGGCCACCAGCCTGCTCTGAAGTGGCTCCCGTCGGTGTCGGTGCAGTTTTATAGGCGTCGGAAACGCCCCCCTTTGCGTAGATATCGCGTGATCAATCCCGTGGTAGATATGCTGTAGTCGATGATGACAGGTGCTGGGAAGCAAGTGGTAGTGCGCGTGCGTGCAGTCGGTGAGCTTTTTACTCCGCCACTGTTTCGGGCTCTTGCCGGTATAGCTATGTCTTGTCAGGAAGGCCTGCGATGCGTCAGAGCGATGGGTTAGCAAGCGTTGCAGAACGGCCACCAGCCTGCTCTGAAGTGGCTCCCGTCGGTGTCGGTGCAGTTTTATAGGCGTCGGAAACGCCCCCCTTTGCGTAGATATCGCGTGATCAATCCCGTGGTAGATATGCTGTAGTCGATGATGACAGGTGCTGGGAAGCAAGTGGTAGTGCGCGTGCGTGCAGTCGGTGAGCCTTTTACTCCGCCACTGTTTCGGGCTCTTGCCGGTAGCTATGTCTTGTCATAGGTACAGCGGTGGCGTAGACGTAGAACACCCGCCTCGCGTGCAACAGGTCCATTGTTCGAAGCCCGGGGCCGGCAATTTTCCACCGGCTAAAAAAAGTCCGCGTGTGGATAAAATTGCACAAACAGGCCTGGAGTGCGGCCTGATCCCGGTGACCAGAACCGGTAACGCACTCCCTCACCAGAGCAGGATTGGCCACCCTGGTGCAGTATTTGGCCACAACCTCCTATATGAACACAACAATCAAACCCCGGCCCTCCTGACCAACTGACTCCTGACCTACAACTCGTGACGCAACTGACCACGGCGGCGGTCAGACCTGCAACGCAGCAGAGGGTGCTAAGAATCACTAGCTCCGGACAGGCCGCCAATGGAATATGAACCTGGCAACGTTTAACGCTAGAACGTTATCTAGTGAGGCGAGTCTAGCAGTGCTATCGGAGGAATTAGAGGGCACTAAATGGGATATAATAGGGCTCAGTGAAGCTAGGAAGCCAAAAGAAGCATATACAGTGCGAAAAAGCGTGCACGTCCTGTGCTACAGGAGTTTAGCGGAGAGAAGAGAACTAGGAGTCGGATTCCGGATTAATAAGAATATAGCTGGTAACATACAGGAATTCTATAGCATAATTGAGAGGGTGGCAAGTCTTGTTGTGAAACCTAATAAGAGGTACCAAATGAAGATTGTACAAGTCTACGCCCCTACATCCAGTCATGATGACCAGGAAGTCGAAAGCTTCTATGAAGACGTGGAATCGGCGATGGGTAGAGTGAAAACTAAATACACAATACTAATCGGCGACTTTAATGCCAAGGTAGGCAAGAAACAGGCTGGAGACAAGGCAGTGGGGGAATATGGCATAGGCGCTAGGAATAGCAGGGGAGAGTTATTAGTAGAGTTTTCGGAACAGAATAATATGAGGATAATGAATACCTTCTTCCGCAAGCGGGATAGCCGAAAATGGACGTTGAGGAGCCCGAACGGCGAGACTAGAAATGAAATACACCTCATACTCTGCGCTAACCATGGCATCATACAAGATGTGGACGTGCTCGGCAAAGTGCGCTGCAGTGACCACAGGATGGTAAGAACTCGAATTAGCCTAGACCTGGGGAGGGAAGGAAGAAACTAGTACATAAGAAGCCGATTGATGAGTTAGCGGTAAGATGGAAAATAGAAGAATTCCAGATCAAGCTACAGAAGAGGTATTCGGCTTTAACTCAGGAAGAGGACCTTAGTGTTTAAACAATGAACGACAATCTTGTGGGCATCATTAAGGAGTGTGCAATGGAAGTCGGTGGTAACTTCATTAGGCAGGACACCAGCAAACTATCGCAGGAGACGAAAGATCTGATCAAGAAACGCCAATGTATGAAAGCCTCTAACCCTACAGCTAGAATAGAACTGGCAGAACTTTCGAAGTTAATCAACAAGCGTAAGACAGCTGACATAAGGAAGTATAATATGGATAGAATTGAACATGCTCTCAGGAACGGAAGAAGCCTAAAAACAGTGAAGAAGAAACTAGGAATTGGCAAGAATCAGATGTATGCGTTAAGAGACAAAGCCGGCAATATCATTACTAATATGGATGAGATAGTTCAAGTGGCTGAGGAGTTCTATAGAGATTTATACAGTACCAGTGGCACCCGCAACGATAATGGAAGAGAAAATAGTCTAGAGGAATTCGATATCCCAAAGGTAAGGCCGGAAGAAGTAAAGAAAGCCTTGGGAGATATGCATAGGGGGAAGGCGGCTGGGGAGGATCAGGTAACAGCAGATTTGTTGAGGGATGGTGGCCAGATTGTTATAGAGAAACTGGCCACCCTGTATACGCAATGCCTCATGACCTCGAGCGTACCGGAATCTTGCAAGAACGCTAACATAATCCTAATTCATAAGAAAGGAGTCGCCAAAGATTTGAAAAATTATAGACCGATCAGCTTACTGTCCGTTGCCTACAAACTATTTACTAAGATAATCGCAAATAGAATCAGGAACACCTTAGACTTCTGTCAAGCAAAAGACCAGGCAGGATTCCGTAAAGGCTACTCAACAATAGATCATATTCACACTATCAATCAGGTGATAGAGAAATGTGCGGAATATAACCAACCCTTATATATAGCTTTCATTTATTACGAGAAAGCGTTTGATTCTGTCGAAACGTCAGCAGTCATGGAGGCATAACGGAATCAGGGTGTAGACGAGCCGTATGTAAAAATACTGAAAGATATCTATAGCGGCTCCACAGCCACCGTAGTCCTCCATAAAGCAAGCAACAAAATCCCAATAAAGAAAGGCGTCAGGCAGGGAGATACGATCTCTCCAATGCTATTCACAGCATGTTTACAGGAGGTATTCAGAGACCTGGGGTGCTATGCAGGATGCGCCGAGTTTCTCGTTCACCCGAGTTTTACCCGAGTTTGCTCGACGGCAGTCAGTGAACGGAGATAGCGCGGAACGCGTCGAAGGTGCAGGCAAAAAATTATGTAGACAAAAAGCCGCGTATGACAACATGAGCGCACCCTGCGCGGCACGCTGCTTCCACGTTTCAAGCGCAGAAGGCTGCAAAACGAAACGCGCCAGCGCCGCGTATTGTTATCAACGGATTATCGCAACTTAGCGATACCGTGACTGTCCCGCTGTCTGTCTGCACACTTGCCGTGAGCCGCTTGCCACGCCTTTCCCGGGCGCGTCAAGGGCGTGCCTCATCTTTCGCGCACTGTCTTTCTATTCTGCATCGAATGCGGACAGGGTACATGCGGGCATTCTTGCACCTACATTTTCACTCAAACGAATACGTTAAAATACAACAAATAAATTAACAAACATTTTTATTTCTTTAGGTATCTGTTTTTCGTTTTCAACGCTAGAAATTTGTGATGACAAACGGAGATCGAGCAAATTATTAAATTTTGCACTTCTTGCCGCGAGTGGCGACAGGGAGGCGAAAGCTTAGAAGCGGTACGTTGAAGCGGGTCGCACGCACGAGGGCGTTCATACGGTGATAAGTCGCCTAGGAGCGTTGCAGTGCTATTCGCAATAAAGTCGGTCTTGATCCATGAAGAGTCATGGCCACTCTTTCTCTATTAGGGGAATAGAAACGCAGCGCCGCGGTACGGCTGTTCATCGCAGGCGCTTCACTAGGCAATTAAGGCCCCAGCTTTACCGACTAAAAACTACACAACAGCTGTCGCTGCCAAATGGTGGTATGTTATGTTGGAGCAACGTTCTTAGACATACTTCAGTTCCACAGCTCCGCTCGGGAGATGGCCGAAGTGGTGGTCACGCGAACTAGCGGCGCTGCGATCGCATCTTTCGTCAGTTTTTTGTTTCGTTTCTGATAGAAGTTGCTTCATTTCTGGTAGATTTCCGGTTTCAATTTTGAGAAGTTGTTATTTCACAGTTCTTAATTTTGAGCCTCTTTGTGAAAATTTGTCATATCTGAGCTAGGTATTGTAAATGCGTTTCTGGTAATGAACTTGAAACATGACTTCTGCTTTCACTTCTGGTTTCATGTTGGTTGCGCTGCGTCGTCTGCCGTTATCCTTCTCCGTTTTGTAGGTGTTGTGTGATGTGTCGTGATTTGCTCTCTTGAAAAGCTTCTTGAAGAAGCGTTTCCGCGTCTCATGACAGCAAAAAGTTCCCTATGCCGTGCTGTTTTGCCCCCGGCTGCACCAGCAGCATAAGACATGATGCCGCTGGTCACCATTTTTTCGCACCGCCGCGAGACGCTGGAGAGTTTAAAAGTTGGGAACGCATGCGACACCGAAAAGACAAACGCGTCACAAACAAATCAAAAGTGTGTGAACTCCACTTTGAGGACGACGACATTTTGAAACACTATACAAGCATGTTGTGGGTAACAAAGAAATATTGATTGCTCGCGGGAAATGGATGCTTGTTCCTGGCCCACTTCTTCGGCTCTTTTCTGGGCTGCCTGAGCACATCTCGAAGCCAAAAATGTGAAGCGAAAGCGACGTCCACCAAAAGAACGAGCGCAAGTGCCGGCAAGTACATCGGGCGAAGCTTGTAGTGACAGAGCTTCAACTAACCTGCTGTTTGGCTTGGAAGAAGGAACTTGAGAAATATGCGCTACACACTTGGTGCTCAGCGAGCTCACGAACGTGACACTGCCTTCTGCGCTCTGGAAGTTCGAAATTGTTGAGGACGACGCAACACAGAAGCGATGTGGAATATTTTATATAGAGGCAACTGGTAGCGAGGCATCTGCGAGTAATGAAAACTGTTGAGCTTGAAGAGTATGGTACTTGCTGCATAAACGGCTTCAGCAAAATTCACAGGAAGCTATTTCGAGCTTCGACTAGCATTGCAAGTGTGGAAAGAATCCTGAGAAAAGCAGAGAGCTTGAACATGTGTGCGGGCGTGAAAGCAGGCCAGCGTGACACGGTGACCTCAGATAATATGCACCACAAGCATTGCAATGTACTTACAAAGCAACTAGTCTGCGCGCGTTGTCTCCGTCTACAGAGGAAACTTCGACTGAGCATTAAGGGCCCCTGAAACGGTTCGGACAAATTTTGTAGGCGCGTAGGGTACAGCTTAAGTAGAACATTCGCACCACAATTTAAGTGAAGCGTTACGTATTAATGGAGCTGCAAGCGATTAGAAGTTACCCTCCTCCCTAGCTATGCTTTTCCTCCTCAACTCGCTCGCCGAGCGAGCGGCGCTAAGCTCCGCCTTCACTGGTTCAGCGTCACGATGCGACGTCACATCGCTCACTTCCGGTTGTTTAGGAGCACGCCCCCTCCCGCGCGAGACCTCTCCGCTAGCCGCTTGGCCGTCGACCGAGAGCTGTCGAAGCAGCGTGCGTTGCGAGCATTCTGTCGTAGCGCCGAACGTGTCCGGTACTCCGCTAAAAACAGGCAAGCTGGTCATTGCGGCAAATGACTGGAGGCATAAACTCAAGCTGATGAAGGAACTTTAGCGTAGACGTACGTGAGCAGCCTGATCGGTCTGCACGGTCCAGACACTTGCTGGCGCAGCGCATAACAAGTCAAACAAAGCGCTAATATTGCTCTAACCAAGTGTAAAGCATTTTAAACATTTATAAATCAACGTGTTGATGATTACACTCCTGCGAAAAATACACACCAGCAGCAAAGAATACACTTCGTTGCTGCTACTGTGTATGGTTGAGCTCTATGCCACCAGGTGGCTGCACCGTGCAGACCGTTCACATTTGCCCTTCTGCTCATCTCGTGGCTCATCCCGGCACAGTCAAGCGGCCAGACCCTGTCCCCTTGCGCTTGCGTTTGCCCAAATACTGGACTCGCGGTTTGCAGGTCGCTAGGTTTGCAGTCCACAAGGCAACAAAGTCGAATCATAGTGCTCGCGAAAAGACTGAGACCGACTCTGACCGCGGAGCTCTCGTCAAAATGGAGTACGTTGTAACACAAGCAGACGACACTTGCTGTGTGCCGGAAGTGCTGAAGTGTACTAAAAAACTATTCTTGTGTATTCTCTTTAAGTTATTTTCTTTTTACAAAAACAAAGTAACGAACACTCCAACTATTACGCGCATCATTTGTGCACCATAAAGTTGGAAAAATTATCGACCACGCGCCCTGGTCAGCCAATCAGATAGCTCGCCCATGTGACGTAATATGGGTTATTTGCATCATATGGGTAGGGGCGGCTTAAAATTCCGCCGAGCAGTGCGCTGCGATCGGCAGCGATGGGTATCTTTAAAACCTTATAATAAATTACACGCTTTACGCAGAGCACTTAGATGCATCAATTAAACGGACCCTGAAACGATTTTGGCGATTTTCTACAAACGTACTGAGTCGTTAGAGTAGGTTCTTCTGATCATTAATTGATGCATCTAAGTGCTCTGCGTAAAGCGTGTAATTTATTATAAGGTTTTAAAAATACCCATCGCTGCCGATCGCAGCGCACTGCTCGGCGGAATTTTAAGCCGCCCCTACCCATATGATGCAAATAACCCATATTACGTCACATGGGCGAGCTATCTGATTGGCTGACCAGGGCGCGTGGTCGATAATTTTTCCAACTTTATGGTGCACAAATGATGCGCGTAATAGTTGGAGTGTTCGTTACTTTGTTTTTGTAAAAAGAAAATAACTTAAAGAGAATACACAAGAATAGTTTTTTAGTACACTTCAGCACTTCCGGCACACAGCAAGTGTCGTCTGCTTGTGTTACAACGTACTCCATTTTGACGAGAGCTCCGCGGTCAGAGTCGGTCTCAGTCTTTTCGCGAGCACTATGATTCGACTTTGTTGCCTTGTGGACTGCAAACCTAGCGACCTGCAAACCGCGAGTCCAGTATTAGGGCAAACGCAAGCGCAAGGGGACAGGGTCTGGCCGCTTGACTGTGCCGGGATGAGCCACGAGATGAGCAGAAGGGCAAATGTGAACGGTCTGCACGGTGCAGCCACCTGGTGGCATAGAGCTCAACCATACACAGTAGCAGCAACGAAGTGTATTCTTTGCTGCTGGTGTGTATTTTTCGCAGGAGTGTAATCATCAACACGTTGATTTATAAATGTTTAAAATGCTTTACACTTGGTTAGAGCAATATTAGCGCTTTGTTTGACTTGTTATGCGCTGCGCCAGCAAGTGTCTGGACCGTGCAGACCGATCAGGCTGCTCACGTACGTCTACGCTAAAGTTCCTTCATCAGCTTGAGTTTATGCCTCCAGTCATTTGCCGCAATGACCAGCTTGCCTGTTTTTAGCGGAGTACCGGACACGTTCGGCGCTACGACAGAATGCTCGCAACGCACGATGCTTCGATAGCTCTCGGTCGACGACCAAGCGGCTAGCGGAGAGGTCTCGCGCGGGAGGGGGCGTGCTCCTAAACAACCGGAAGTGAGCGATGTGACGTCGCATCGTGACGCTGAACCAGTGAAGGCGGAGCTTAGCGCCGCTCGCTCGGCGAGCGAGTTGAGGAGGAAAAGCATAGCTAGGGAGGAGGGTAACTTCTAATCGCTTGCAGCTCCATTAATACGTAACGCTTCACTTAAATTGTGGTGCGAATGTTCTACTTAAGCTGTACCCTACGCGCCTACAAAATTTGTCCGAACCGTTTCAGGGGCCCTTTAATGATCAGAAGAACCTACTCTAACGACTCAGTACGTTTGTAGAAAATCGCCAAAATCGTTTCAGGGTCCCTTTAAGGCTCCGAGCGCAACGCCCAAGCAATATCAGAAGCTACGCATGCGAAGAAGAGGCTGCCTAGGCCAGCTGCTGCGCATCAAAAGCAAAAGAATGAAATCTTGGCTCTTAAGAAGGCTTTCTGAAATGTCCGATAACAGAATCGAGGAAGCGTTGGCCGAACTTCCTTGCATTTATGACATCGTTTAAACAGTTGAAAGCAAAGTCTCCGTGTGGCGCGCGGTACAATGCGGACTGGCTTCTTAATTGTTTAATGCTCAGGATATTAGCGAGCCCTCGAGCATATAAGCTTCTATCTGACATAAATATGCTGCCCTTGCCCTCCATGAGCCGTGTCACACAAATAATGAAAGGAATACCATGCAAGTATGGTTTCAATCCTCTCTGTATGGAAGCTATTAGAAAAAATTAAATTATGGGGTGTTACGTGCCAAAACCACTTTCTGATTATGAGGCACGCCGTAGTGGAGGACTCCGGAAATTTCCACCACCTGGGGTTCTTTAACGTGCACCTAAATCTCAGCACACGGGCGAAGCTATTGGAAAACAGCTGGCAACGGAGCAGATGGGAAGAAATTCGGCACACTGATTTTGGTTGAAATTAAGTTACGCCAGGCGTACAATTTCAACAATTTCATCAAGTGAACCTCCAAACTTGATGGTTTTGTGGACTACGATGGTATTTCAAATGAAGGAACTGACCAACTTGCCGATCATGGGCTCGTGCTGATGTTCGTACCACTTCTGGAGAGCTGGGTGCAACCGCGTGCCACCTTTGCCACGAAAGGTGCTGCGCCTGGCAGGATTTTAGCAGAGCTGGTGTTGCAAGAAATAATGCAATTGCATAAACGTGGTGCTGTGGTGATCGCCGTAGTCAGTGACGGAGCTGCGAACAATCGCTCGATGTGGCAGCAGATGGGAATCAGCGACAGCGTAACCTCACCTTCTCACAAGATTCCACATACATGCCTGCCTGAGCGCGCGTACCTTTATTTCCAGTGTGATGTGCCACATGCCCTGAAGTGTGTACGCAACCATTTGCTGAAGCACAAATATGGACAGGTGAGCTAGTAGGTTATTTCATATATAACCTGTGCTGATTGGCGTCGATAACTCGCTGACATAGCAGGTGCAAGCAGCCAGAAAGAGGGCAAAATTGCTTTGAGCAAAAGTAGCTCAAAATTACTTTTTTTGTGCACAAAGTAAATAAAAAGTGCCCCTGTGTTTGTTGTTTGTTTTGTTCGCCAAAAAGAAAATGAATTAAACTTTGACATAAATATATGTTCATAGTATTTAACTTCGTCCTTGTCACTGCTCACAGATCACTTCCAACTCATTTGCACGTCCCATAATATCCGCGGACAACTATAAAAAATACATGTGTCAATTAAATTTATTAGGCGAAGAAGCGTTGACGGGGGTGGATCAATTCACCACAGCGTTATAGCGACTGCAGCATGGGCGTGATGCGTTAACGTCCCTACGTCTGCACAGGCGCTCGCCGTCTTTAATGAATACACATATTAAGAATAAGCAGCAAAAAACAAAGCCCCCGCTGAAGGGAGCACCGTGGCGCTTTTACAGGAAAAAAAAATGGTTTAAAAGCGGAATCGAAGTGCACGACCTCTCATTTGCGGTGTAGTTGCAGCTTCTAAAGACTAGCTAGACATGTCATTCAAAGGTCCTTGGCATAAAATACTGTTCGGGCAGCCAAAACACAGTCGTCGAAGAGCGAACGGCACAGGCCAGTTGGGGAAAACGACCCACCGCAGAGATGATATCGTAGGAGTAGACGATGCGCGCTGCGTGAGAGATATGTCACTGCAACGCCGATAGCGCACAGACACCGTGAAGTCCCCGTTACTTACGCCCGGCAGGTTTGTCAAAAAACTTATACTGCGTATCTAAACTACATTTACCGACGGATAAGCGCCTACAGGCCTGTTGGTGCAAACGACGCATCGCAGCAGGAGCAGACGACGCGCGGCGCATGACGAAAGACGCGACTGCAGCGCCGGTAGTTTCAGTGACACCCGTTTCGGCCACGTCGGCCAATGGGCTCGCATAGGGAGCTGCGAAACTGAAGTATGCCTAAGAACGTTGTGTTGGAGTGCGTAGTGACGCAGTTCAGTGAAAATGTACCTGTTTATCTTTGTGCACGTAGCCTCTGCGATACATTGCGAAAAGTGCGTGCTGCCCCAGCGACACAATTCATCGCTTGTCATCGCTTGCCCAGTGAAGGCGCCTCTGAGCGCATGTGCGCAGTATATGAGTGTATGTGCAGTCGAAGGTGCTTGCGGATTACCTCTGCTGGAGCCAGCAGCGATAGCAGATGGATATCGTAACGACACCGCAGCACTCGTATTTTGGCAGGTGAGGGCACTTGTGTGCAGTTATGAAATCAGATTTCGAACGGAGAGAGGTGTTGGAACTGTTGAGTGCGCAGTGCTTATGATGAAGAAATGCCATGGCACTGGGTCTAGAAGAGCGAGCGATTCTCGGACGCTGATCGTGTTTAAGACGCTGTGGCTCCGTTTCATCACCGATGACAGAGCAGCCATCTCAAACGACTGCCCTCCTCAGCATCGTCGTCCACCTCGACGCATCGACGCCTTGCAAGCAGCTACAGTGACGTGCCGATAATTATTTACTGTCCGATACGCGCCACAATGCAGGCAATGAAACCGTATTGTGCGGCCATCTCAGCCCGAGAAGATGTATGCATGAGCCAGCGACAGTCAACGCTTTGTTTTTGATAGTGGTGCTCAGTACATCACCGATGACAGTGCGTTGTGCGTGTTTTGTGTCGGCGGTCAAGATTGTTGATGCCTCTCAGCTCGACACCGCGTCGCTGTTGCCGGAATATAAGTTGGGCGTGGCCCAACTGTAGTGGGTGCGCGCGCAATAGTTACATGCCTCGCGCGGGGCGTGACCTCTGGTTTTGATTGACAGGCGAACTCGTGCTAAACTCGTACATCGCGAAACCCCCTCCGAGTTCAACTCGGGAACATGGCGGCGGCAGCAGCAGCCTGTTTCATTGCATCCAGCGGCAGCAAGCGTCACTATGACCGTCCGGACCCGTTCACCTGCATGACCGACGGGGAGTTTCAGCGTCATTTTCGCCTGTCGAAGACATCGGTGCGCTGGCTGTGTGACGAGCTAGGCGAAGACTCTCGTCTGCGGAGACAGCGTGGCGGGCTTCATTCGCTCACCGTCGTAGAGCAAGTCATCTGTGCCCTCCGTTTCTACGGGACTGGGAGTTTTCAGGGAAGCGTCGGCGCCGAGCGTTACATTGGACGCCATCAAACTACTGTTAGCAACTGTGTCAGAGATGTGTCTGACGCGCTTATCGATGCGACAGTGCGTAAGCTGTGGCTAGCTTTCCAGAATACTGCGGCGGAGCGGGCATATATAAAAGAATGCTTCCTACTTCGTGGGAACATTACGAACGTAGTTGGGTGTGTCGACGGAACGTACGTAGGAATTAAGGCGCCTTCAATGTCAGCGTTACTGTGATTAACAGACTTTTTCGCTGGTTGATCACTTTTTGCCGATTGTTCTAATTGTCTGTCAGGGTGCCTTCCAAATGGCTCACTTTCTTGGGAAAGAGGTTATTTAAGCATAAATAGATAAATGGATATCACAAATTGTGTGAAGTAACCTATGAATCCTAATCTCATAAAGAACTTGGGGTTCTTCATTGGTGAAGTTACTAAGTATGCACAATGCTGAATTTTGGTCATGCGTAATCTATCGGCCGCACTATGAAACAGCGAGGCATTGCACAATTTGTTGCAGCGCGAGATGTGGATGTTGCGCCAAGCCGGTTGTGCCTATGCATTTGTGGTGAAATGAAAATGCATTGAGGATCTTAGTGTGTTGGCTTGCATGAAGCAAATACTTCAGATTGTTTGCTTTGTTCACTGTCGAGGCATGTGCCAGAGGTTCAGTGCATCTTCTTTTTTTTTGGGGGGGGGCGTTATTCTGGATGGATAAATTGTATATTTTCGTCTCATAATGGGGCTCTATTTCTTAAGCAGTAGAACAATGCACATCTGATACTTTGCAGAACTCTCTCTACGTGAAGATGTCATGAACCACCAAGCCAAAATTACATATCGGGAGAAATGTGGTGCAGATGCCAACGAAAAGTGGGTCTTTAACCCACCATGATAAAAATAAAAATTGCAGAGCAAATAGACCATTTGTACAGCTTTAGAGCAATGATTACACAAAACGTGTCTATGCCCAAACGAGTAAACGCTTGCCGCAGTGCCAAAGTAGGCTGAGCGACATGCAGCATATATTGGCATTGAACATGTCTCGTAACCGTTATTTTTATTGTAAGCCCTCGCTGTCACACCTTTCCCTCCGGCACTCCCTTTACCGAAACGTGGCATTGTCTTTCCATTGGTGTCATGATGATAATGGTAACGGCAGCAGCAAGGCTGGTTAATGCTTGCCTCTTTGATTCCTGTGAGTTCAGTGGTAAAGAATATGGCACGTGCATACATACAGCTGTGCTGCAAAATTTAACATTTGTGATTTTTTGGAGAGCTAATTTGTGTTGCGAAATTTCAAAGATGTGCACCATTGTGGCCTAATCACTAGAGCATTGGTGAGGTTGAAGACGGTGTATTGGTATCGAAGCTTCAAGTTTAATTGCACAACAATTTGACGGGACACAAAGAGAAATACACACAGCAGAATGCTTTGCTGTGTGTGTTACACTTCTTTGTGTGCCGTTGAATTGTTGTGCGATCCAGCTTCAATTAGAGCATTGGGCTTCTTTGGTGCAGGACCGAGGAAGTGTGAGCTATTCGACAACGTGCCAGTGCCTTGCCACACAATTATGGAAGTCGGAAGGTTTGCAAACAAAGCTTTGCTTTCAAATCCACCTGCTCATGTAATACAAGCACTGATTGAAAGAACCATCATACAAAAATAATGGTGAAATCAATGGCCTGTGAAAAGTAATTCGTATATAGGCACTGTTGACATAATAGGTGCCATACCGGCCTCAAAATTGTACTCGACAGAGCAGTTGGTTTCCTATGTGAAGCACAACCTCCCATTACATGCTGTGCAAATAACCAAGCTCGGTTTGTTTTGACGTGCTACACAACATTCAGTGTAATCTGTTTTTGATTCTAAAGAAGTGCCAAACACCACCTCTTTTTCAAGGGTGTCATGGGAATATTTGGCGAGACCTTTTCCAGCCCCTCATAATGAAAGTGTGGCCAGCCAGCTTTGCTTGGATGCCTTTATAGATTTCTGCTCCTGATCATTGTGTGCTATCAAGTTGCAGAAGTCTATGCAACTGGTGCAAGGCATTACGTGTTTCTATAGTCGGATACAACTTTAGGAGGCTGCGGAATCTGCACTTTAAGGCAGGTGAACACAAGCCTGCACCAATGGGCACGCACTCTAGACTGACATCGTGCCGCCGGACAGACTAATACCTGCTCGTTGGGGACGGACTATTTCTTTAGACGTGTAAGCAATCGGCTGCTGCGCTTTGGTCATCTGGGTGGGGCCTCTCCTGTCTTCTGAAGTTTTATACGACTGTAAAGGCTGCTGCTTTTCATACAACACAAAAGGACAAAGTGTACAATTACTTGGCCTATGAAATGGATACATCAGTAGTGTGCTATGCAAGGGCTTAAGATGTGTGAAATATGGTACATGCAATTATAAGACAATGTTAAAGAATATGTGGTATCGAACATGCATGTAATGGCACATTTGAATCGGGGAGTGTTGCAGTCATATGCACAGTCTATAGGTGATAGTATTATTAAGCTCCTGCTGTTTCCTGTCTTCATTGTGAATTACACACACCGTTCATCTTGTGGCTAATCAACACGCACTGTATTCTTGCACATAGAAAGAACAAACAACACGATGACGTGTATGCTGCATTGGTGTATTTTTTATTTACATGGTCCAAGAGTGGCACAGGTTGTCTTACGTTTCTGCCTATTTTGAAGGGACACCAAGTGCATGTTACAAGTCTTCTAATATGCACAGCAGAATGTTTACTGCAATAATTTTATTCATGTTCTTGAATAATAAACAAAATGTTGAACTGAAAGGTCCTTTATAAGGTGCCTTCTGTGGGCTCGACAGGAGAGCAGTGAGGTCACCGATACTACTGTTGCAGAGCAGCCCTCTGGACCTCTGCCACACTCTCAAGAGCACGTGCCTGGCGCTCGCCTACTGCCACCAGGCGGTTGAGTGCCTCCAGCAGCAGAATGTTTTGCTGCAAAAAAGTGTATTGGAATGAATCAGCCGCATACAAACCATTATTTACAAGGAAAAATGCTCGTTGCACTATTAGTACTAAGTGCCCTTAACTGTGGAAGCCTCTAGTGTAGTATGCATAATAAAACAATGCGTTGGGACAACGTTGCTTTATTTTTCATAACTGGGGTTTTCTTTTTCAGAGCCAGTTGTCATGTTGATTAGTGTGCCAGCAGCTGAGGTGGCACCGCACCTTCACGAGTCTCTACTGTCAGCACCACAAACCTATTTTTGTTCGCTGCAAAACAAATGCCTCACCCTACAATCCCGTCTTATACGAGCTGATTGCATCCTATGCCTACAAACATCATATTTTTGTCCCATTACGCAATTTTCTACCATCCTCGGCTGTGGTTCTCTCTCCTTGACATCCATTCTGTCATGCTTATGTAATCACCTGATATGAATTGGCAACAAGTGATCGAATACGTGCATGGCCTGCCTGCCTATTCCTTTCTTCTTAATCTCAACTAGCATATCAGTTGCCATGGTTTACTACACCACTGTCTTCCTGCCTTAATGCTATCTCCAACAATTTTTTTTTACTTTGCTTTCTGCACAGTCCTTGACATCTCAAGTTTCTTTGTTAACCTCCAGGTTTATGTCCCATATTGCATAACCGCTGGATTGCAATGATTCTATACTTTTTTTCAAGGACATCGGTCACGTGGCGATCACGATTCGGTAATGCCTTCCTTGTGCTGTTCAACCCATGAAATTTTTGTATAAGTTTCCTGCTTTATATCAGTACTTGCTATTGATATTTCACTTGGATAAAGATACTCTTCCATAAATTTTGCTGGCTTAATGTCACTCATGAATTTCTGTTATCTCACCAAGTTAGTGAAGGTTACCTTCATCTTTTCCATATTTTCGCGGGCCCACTTGCATGTAAAAGCACGAACACTCATTGGTTCTCACTGCCTTCTTTAAGCTGCTAGACATTCAGTTCGTTACTACGAAAGTGACTTAATCCGTGCACTCTTATTATGCTAAATATGAAACAGCAGAAATATACTTGCCTGCAGTTTGTCGATGTCTCCTTCACTGTGTTGGTAGCGAGATCCATCGTCGGTACCACCTCCTTGTCGCACCGTCGCTATATAGGATGTCTGCCTTTTGCCCACACTATGTAATGTTCGTGACGCTCGCAGTCACGCAGAGTGGAGGAACTCGGCGCACTCGCAGAAGCAGCACCGGACAAGTTGTTTCTTCAGCACTTCACCGTGAATAGTAGGTAGTAGGTGCGCGTTGCGTTCTGTAAAATCGCCGAAGCTATTGGCAGCCTTACCAGTTGCACGGGAAGATTGCCCACGGAGGAACAGAACTATCCAAGAAATAGTGGCCATCGTCGAGCCTGATCACTACGTCGCGCACTGCAAGCTCGTTGTACGGGTTTGTTTACACTGGGCCTCTCTGATGCTTAGCCGCCATGCTTGCCCGTTGAATGGATGTGATGACGCCACTACAGCGTTCCCTCGTGGTATAATGCGAAGCGTACTAAATTACAAATTAGTCTAAGACGCATTCAGTGCACATCTCGTAGGCTTCAAAATGCTTCTAAACCACGTTAAAGTAACTAATAATACTGTAATAAATGCATTTGTTTTACAACTTGCTTCTGCATGTAATGCACTCGGTGGAACGACAAACAAGTGAGTGAGTGAGTGAGTAAAGACTTTATTTGAAAACAAGGTATTGACGGATGACCTTGTTGTTAGGCAGCCACGAGCCCCTGGGCCCGGGCGGCTTCTTCAGCTGTGAAAGTGCAAACAAGTGAAAGAAGGCACGACCATGCACCGACGGTATGATCACGTGAGCCCCAGTTTGTCGACCGCCCAGAAGGCAACGCCCAAGGAATGATAGCCAGCCAGAGTGAACCTTGATAAACCAATGAAACTGGAGGTTTGTCGAAAGA
This sequence comes from Dermacentor albipictus, assembly GCF_038994185.2. NCBI lineage: Eukaryota > Metazoa > Arthropoda > Arachnida > Ixodida > Ixodidae > Dermacentor > Dermacentor albipictus. The sequence continues at coordinate 15,408,995 of NC_091825.1, read as the reverse complement.
TAAACTGTGTCTCGGTACCATTCGTGCTTTCATCTTGGGGTGTCGCCAGAGCTCGTGAAGATCCCGAGTTTCGCCAAACTCGACGCATCCTGCATAGCACCCCTGGATTGGGAAGAGTTCGGGATAAAAGGTAATGGAGAATACCTTAGTAACTTGCGATTCGCTGATGATATTGCCTTGCTTAGTAACTCAGGGGACCAATTGCAATGCATGCTCACTGACCTGCAGAGGCAAAGCAGAAGAGTGGGTCTAAAAATTAATCTGCAGAAAACTAAAGTAATGTTTAACAGTCTCGGAAGAGAGCAGCAATTTACAATACGCAGCGAGGCACTGGAAGTTGTAAGGGAATACACCTACTTGGGGCAGGTAGTGACGGCGGATCCGGATCATGAGACGGAAATAATCAGGAGAACAAGAATGGGCTGGGGTGCGTTTGGCAGGCATTCTCAGATCATGAACAGCAGGTTGCCATTATCCCTCAAGAGAAAAGTATATAATAGGTGTGTCTTACCAGTACTCACCTACGGGCAGAAACCTGGAGGCTTACGAAAAGAGTTCTACTCAAATTGAGGACGACTCAACGAGCTATGGAAAGAAGAATGATAGGTGTAACGTTAAGAGATAAAAAAGGAGCAGATTGGGTCAGGGAACAAACGCGAGTTAATGACATCTTAGTTGAAATCAAAAAAAAAGAAATGGGCATGGGCAGGATATGTAATGAGGAGGGAAGATAACCGATGGTCATTAAGGGTTACGGACTGGATCCGAAGGGAAGGGAAGTGTAGCAGGGGGCGGCAGAAAGTTAGGTGGGCGGATGAGATTAAGAAGTTTGAAGGGACGGCATGGCCACAATTAGTACATGGCCGGGGTTGTTGGAGAAATATGGGAGAGGCCTTTGCCCTGCAGTGGGCGTAACCAGGCTGATGATGATGATGATGATGATGTCTTGTCAGGAAGGCCTGCGATGCGTAAGAGTGATGGGTTAGCATTCGTTGCAGCACGGCCACCAGCCTGCTCTGAAGTGGCTTCCATCGGAGTCGGTGCAGTTTTATAGGAGTCGGAAACGCCCCCCGTTGCGTAGATATCCCGTGATCAATCCCGTGGTAGATATGCTGTAGTCGATGATGACAGGTGCTGGAAAGCAAGCGGTAGTGCGCGTGCGTGCAGTCGGTGAGCCTTTTACTCCGCCACTGTCTTGGGCTGTTGACGGTAGCTATGTCTTGTCAGGAAGGCCTGCGATGCGTCAGAGCGATGGGTTAGCCGTCGTTGCAGCACGGCCACCAGCCTGGTCTGAAGTCAAGCGTCAATCGCTTTTATTTACATCCCCTCCATCAATGTAATGGTCAGGAAAATAAATCGTTATTATTATTATTATTATATCACGTGAGCTTTCTTTAAATGTGCTCAGATGCACGCTTAGCTTGTGCGTCTAAAGGCCTGCGTCCTCTTCCCCAAATTCTGAAGGTGACAGTTGCTGGTAGCCAGATGTGCATGGCTGTCGCACACATTGTCCGGGTTGGACTATTGAAATCACTGAAGAATTTTCCCATACACGTTCCAGTAGTGCTGGTCTTGAGAAGATAAGCGCACGAGTGTACTTTTCGATATAGCACGCGCCTTGTGTACATGCGGCCGCCGTCACTAGCTAGGAGAACCAAGTACTCTGAAAGAAAAAAATCACATGATTTAGCCATTCGGCTCTTGAAGAGTCATTCCTAACAATATTCTGCAAAAACCTCTATAATTTCTAATAGCGTGAAATTCTTCATAATTTCTGAGATTTCGTGCAGAAGCAGAACATTTCGAGCATTCTACAACGAATCTTGACTATTCACAGCAACATCCGCCTTGAATACGTAGACAGCTGGCGTGTTTATCGAGAAATTCTTTACAACCATTCATTTTTTTTTCGACTCTGTGTGCTTCAATACCAGATAACAGAATATTTGTGGGGTTTTTCTAAAAAAGTAAAACTGGGTGCACCTATTAAAACGTGTTGTGACCACTACTAGAATATAAATGAGTAAATGTTCCTTTGTCAAGGGGGAGAATAACGAGGCAAATAGTATGTGAGGTGACAGTAAAGTGATGGATAAGAGCTTTTATCCCGTTGAGGTCATAAAGGGCCGCCAACCAGGTCTGGCCATGTTGAAATAACAAGTGCAGAGCATACAATGCACGCTAACAATCGTGTTTGCTAAGGATTACATCGCTACGCGCCGGGGAAAGGTCTGAAATTTCAAACTGAACGCCGTCTTTCTTTCTCCTCGCGGCCGCCGCGCTCCAAGCCGAAGGATGACGTACTCGTGTCCCTGCGCCTACGTACTCGGGTCTGCAGTGGGATGTCGCTCGTGGTGACACGTGACTTCGAGAATTATTTAAGGCACGATCTGGTATTTTTGTGATCTGTTGCTTGAATTGAATTGAAGTTTAAAGAAATAATAAAACACACCAGCGGAATGTCTGCGTGCTCTTTGTTTTACTTCGCACCGAAGCAAGAGGGATGTGCTTTCGCTTCGTCTGCTTGTTCCCACGGTCGTGCAGTCACGTGCGCAGGTACTGAAACTGTGCCATTTTCTACCGTGTTCTAGAGCGTGATCATGCTTTCCGATCCGCTTGTTCTGCCTCAGTATTCGTGTAGCACTGAATTATACCGCTAGTGTTGTGTCCTAGTGCACAGTGCGCAAAATCGTGTGCTGCGCGAAAGGATAACAACTCGAGCGCAACGCCGCCAGCGGAAGTGCGCATGCAGCGCCGAATAAAAAAGCAAGGAGAAAAAAAAATGAAGGCGGGGCCCGTGACGTATGTGCCACGTGATCCTCGAAGTCCAGTATGGGAGAACGCAGGCAAGGAATTTCGCTTGCGGAGGCTAGACGGGGCGAGTGGAGAGAGAATCTGCCTATGTCGTGGAGCTCGCTTGCTGAGATCATGGGTTCGCGGCACTGAAATATTTCTATCTCGGCTATTAATGAGCCGATTTGAAAAATTATTGCGGCAGAGTGCAGCCTAAAGGGCACGTAACAACTTCGAGCGTATGACCAAAATTTGCTATGGGACCTGGTGAGGATCCTTTTAAACTAGGTTGCCGCCGTAGATCTTGGTATTGTTAGAAGGATATTAGCGCCACTTTTATGTAAACGAAGTGTTACATGTGCGCATACAGTGCCGCTTAGAAAAATAGAGTGAGAAATTCGTGGGGCTGCAACATTTAAACGGGGACGGATTATTAGTGAAGCTGTTTAGGCTGCATACATGGGCTGCATACGTCTATGCAGTCACGCTTCCTTTTTCATGCGGCACCACGCTACGCTGACACAAGCACAGCCGCGGTCACCGCACCTGCTCCCATGCATCTGCCGCAACCGCTGCGGCAGCCACACCGGCACCTCCGACGCGCTAGCCGCAGAAGCGCAGGTCACGTGCACAGGCGCCGTCGCCGCACTCGTCCCCCCCCCCCCCCCCCCCAAATGGTCGGCCGCGCGCTCATTCCTGTCCACGATACGGACGCAAGCCGCACTTCTGGGAACGCATGCGGGGATGCACAGAGGTACACAGCTTCGCTGTAAAAATGTTTATGACCGCGATCTGACTCGCTTGCACGGGAGAAATACGTATAATATTAGTAACCGACGTTTCACTTACTTGCTAAAAAGTGCCGAGAACAAGCGCTGTATTTGTAAGGATTTACAGCAAGTCTACTCTGCGCAGGTTGATACGAGAGAGCCATCGCGTCGTCGCTGCTCAGCAAGTTCCCTATTTTTTATCGCACACGCACGTGGACACTATGGAAAGTGGTAAAAAATTACACATGTTCATTGCTTCGTTCTTATCTTTGGAGCAGTTCTTCATCGGCGCCATTGCACCATCTATGCCGGCAGCAAATTCGCGCCTCTCCTCGCCATGCAGTCCACAAACATGGCGCGCGGCCCGGTCGTCGCCGTTCGTGCATGCACCCTGCTGTGTGAACCTGCGCCCACAAAAGAAGCTACGCTAGGGCAGAACGATAGTGATAGCCACATGCGTTGATCGCCGAAGTCTGATCTCCTTATCGCGTAACTTCCTATATCGTAACTACAAGGTGATAGTTATCGCGTACCTTCCGGTAAGTACAACACTGTTATCGTCGTGCATAGAATCTGATTACACAAAGTTCAGCGACGACATGACGACAAATAGAATCAGCAACAACATTCGACAACGTTGCGATGAATACAGACGTGCTTTGCCCGCTGAGTGATGACATTAAATTGTTAGCGGATGAAACGCAGTTCCCGAGAAAAAGGATGAACAAGTGATAAACGAAGAGCCCATGTCAATGCCTCTCTCTTAAAAATAATTGTTCATTGCTGAAACAGAATATGAACGTGAAAAATGAGAAACTATGCAATATTATAGGGCTCTCATGTCCATGGTGGTATTGTAGATTGTGAATATTTCCTTACCGCGTTAAAAAATTCTAGTGCATCTTAGAGATAATAATGCAATGTAGCTTCAGACTTGTTCAAGTTTGGGGGATTGTTCACTACAAGTACATTAATAGAAAACCTTTCCAATGTCTAGGTCATAGCATTGTGAAACATAGTTCCAGCGCACATTTGAACAAGGACGAGGTGAGAAAGACAACACGAACGCCGGACTTCAACTGAGTTTTATTCATTGGAAACAGAGCTTTATGTACACAGGGGGAGGGGGTGGGGGACTGCTACTGCGCAGGACCATTAAAAAAAATCCTTGGTCTAGGCAAAGGTCATCACAGGTGTCAAAACAAAAATAAAAACTTTTCCCTCTTCTTTCTTTTTTTTTCCTCTCTTCTATTTACGTCACTCAGTACAACCTAGCCAAACAGCTGGGCTGGACAGCTGGGCTAGTACAAACTAGCCTAGCTGTCCATACTTAGTCTAGGTCATAGTTGCATTTGAAGAACTGTAAGTCTTTCTACACATAACAATTGGTAGTGTACTGTGCGATGTTGAAGGTGGTTTGCATTCATTACGCAGAGAGGAGCAACATAGTGCCTGGCATCAGAACAGTGTGGGCAGCAGTGCAACTTTCTGTATCCTCACTCTGTACTTGTAACATTATCCATCAAGGAGTGTGGGTTCATTTGTTAGTAGCACAAAAGTGCTAGAGCTGCATTTATGCTAGCTTATTCCCCCTTTTCAGATTACTGCAACTGTCTCAACAGGTCCTTCCTACATAGAGATATTTCCAGAGTTCGTAACTGATTCCAGTCTCAGTGCATAAATTTGCTTTATGATTTTTTTAGACAGAAGCTCCATGAATATTGGTTGCATGGAATGCTCCAATGCACACTGCATACATGCAGGGTGTCTTTTCTTACCATACAGATTTTCTTGTAAGTTTTGAGCGCGGCGAATGGGACATTCTTGCAGAGGAATTCATATATTTGGGAACTCCACAAATTTGAAGGCAGTCACATTTTAATGCACCCTCATTTCTTACACATATTAAAAGTTGCACCTTATTCGAGATATTCGTCATTGAATTTCAATGGTAAATCGAGGCAATATTGGAACCGAGTGTGCTGGGAGTGCAGAAAAGTAGGCCCCACTATCTTATCAGGTGGAAACACCCCCCCTGACGACAGGCACGAGAAAGTCTGAAAGCGAACATCTTGGGCGGTCATTGTACCTACCGATACGACACACTTTGCCTGGCAAGCATGTGCATCAGTGCGCCGTGTCAGGCTATCATTTAAACTTTGTCCCACACTTCTAGACGGGGCACACTGCCGCCTGATGTTGAGCAGGATGCACTAAGTTTTGATAGTACTCGATTGAGCGCGATAAAGAATATTTCAACATAAGTGGAATTTTTGAGATTTCGAAAAAAAAGGGTGTGCACTCAACTGCAAGTGCATCCAACTGTGCCATTTAGACAGCTGCCCCTAAGGAACTAGTAAAAGTGTTACTGATTTTTTCCAAATTAATTTTCTGAGACTCGCAGTATTAGCGGCAAAGTGTGACAACCTCCCCTAGAAACTCCTTTGCAAGAAGGCCAGGCTCTCCGTACTCAAAACGTTTTATGGAATATCTGCATGTTTAAAAAAAAACTGTAATGCATAAGTGTTAATGTATAAAAATTGTCCACTATCACTTCTCAAACTTTTTGTCCATTTATGCAACACCACAAAAATCGGAAATAGAAGCTTCAGGTGACCTGTCTGATGTGCAAGTTGAACGGCCATATTATTTATTATTAAAGGAAAAATGAGACATCCACCCAAACCTAGCTAAATGCTGCAAAGGAAACTCATACGGGTTTCTCGAAAGAAAAGCTGGGTGGACGTCTCATTTTCTCTGTAATAATTACTTCTCTTCGACCTTGCGGGTTTCCGCAGAACTACTACGTCCATATTGTTAACGTTTTAATTTCTCAGTGCTGCCTTTTACTGTTGTGTTGCCACTGCAGTAGCTTGACAGCTGTGCTTTTTCAGTCCCGGTCGCAAAGCCTCACCCAGGTAGAGGCAGAATGCAAAAAGGCTTGTGTGCTTAGGTATGACTGCACATTATAGAATCCCAGTCCGCCAAGATTCATCCGCAGCCCACTTCCCTGGTTACGGACCTTTTGTAGCCCACAAGTTCCATATTTTTTATTGGGATTGAAGAGTAACGTTTGTGCTGTATACATTGTATCCCTCCATTTCAGACTAAATAATGTGGATGCAAAATTAATGTGTCTTCATTACTCTAAGCCACAGCGCCCATATCTGTAGTGCGTCGATTTTTGATGTCTTTGCATTCGCTACAGCAAGGATTTTTAAACATCAACCACGAAAGAAAGAAAATAAATGGTCGAGGAACCGATAAATGGTGTAGCAGTTCCCTTCTTTTTTTAATCGGTGACGAGTTTTGCACTGGTTGTGTGTCAGCAAGACTGTTTCGCCAATCGTGTACTTCAAAAGTGTTATATTTCTGCTTTGGAACTTTGTGGTTTTGTTCTGCCAGCTGCTTGACCAAAACAAGCAAAATGTACTTCGGATATTCCGCAAATTCATTCTATATGCATTTGTTACAATAAAGTTTGTTTTAAGAATGGACGAATGCAGTGTGATGGCTGCATAGAAAACTGCAACATGCTGATTTTAGTTTAACGTTTAATTAATTTTCTCATGCGACTAAGTGCTGGCCTGCCCTGACATGAACAGGTTGCATGCATAAATGAGGAATGCGAGGCGATGGCCATCACCATCCCTCATGCATTTGCATTTTCTGCCTTAACCGCCTCACCAACGCAGTCTGTTAACAACAAGATAGCTGACAGGGATTCCAAGAATTTTTATGCACTATTCATTTGTGTCGCACTACTGAAATTGCTCCATTGCTTTGCTGAAAATTGTTTTGACAAAAGTGAAAGCCGAATCAGTTGTCTTCGATCAGTTTTATTTACATACAACCTATTAAAACGCGAACATTTCTTCGCTTCTTCCTTCAATTGTTCAACTGCTACTGCTGCCATCTTGCACGCCATGTCGAGGAGGGGGAATGAGAACGTGTGCAATTTGCATGGCAGGTGCATGGGAGAATTCCCCAAGGAACTGTGGATGCTTTACAACAATGCCTTATGGAAAGCTGTAATGAGATTGTGGGCAAAGTTTAAAAAGTCTGAAATACAAAAAAGGTGAGGAGTATGGTAATCTTGTACAGGTTGATCACACCACATGTTTCAGCTGCAGCTGTAAGTGCCTTGTCTCAACAACCATGCTACAGTTCTTGTAATGTTTTACTTTGCGATACTCAGCATGAATTGATAAGACTAGGTATTACTGCAGTGAATGTGCTTTGAGCACTAGTGGTTGGGCAGGCCACAAGGGAACAGTGCCTGGCCTTTGTGCTTGTATGCGTGAATTTCTCTTTTTCGGCCTCGTCCAAGCCGCACGAAAATGTTGTCCACGAGTGTCATGTGCCAAAAAGGCCTAACATAACGTATTAAGCCGTTTCACCCATTTGTTGCTCTGATGCTAAACTGATGCATACAGTGCAACTGAATGAAGGAAATGACATCGCCTAGGTGATCAATAAATTACCCTTCCAAAATACAACAAGAGCAACTTTAACTGCGGCAATAGCCTTAGCAAAAAGATAAGAGATACAAAAGTGAAGGAAAAGTGAGAACACCTTCAAGTTCCCGCACCAACTCACCGTGACAAGCATGGATTTTGAGTGTGTCTGCTGGAGATTAGTTATATGGAGATACACGGAGTTGAATTTTTTTGCAAGAATTGAGATGCCCCACTATGCTGGCTTCCAGGGAAAACATGGGGAAGGCGAGAGATGGAAATTCAAGACGATGGCAAAACGAGAACAAGGTGAAAGCAGGAGCCAACGTTTAGACAAGTCGACTTGTCTTCAAGGCGACATACGCTTTCTTCGCCACAGTGGGGTTCTGCTAAAGGGGAGAGCGGGTAAGGCGAGTGGGTGCGGCAACGAGCGAAGGTGTGTTAGCGAGTAGAATTGAGGACAAAGGAATGCTGTGCCCAAGGCCAGGGGCCCGGCCGTCTGTCAATCACGCGTCAACGCCCGCGTGTTAGCCGGCGTGTCAAAGGCGTCCGACATGCCGGCTGAAAAAAAAGGAAAGAAAAGGAAAAAACTTAACGTTCAGACGGCGTTGACACGCCGGCTAACACGTGGATGTTGACGCGTGCTTGACAGACGACCGGGCACCTGGCCTTGTGCACAACATTCCTTTATTCTCAATTTTACACGCTAACACACCTTGGCTCATTGCCACAACCAACCGCCTTACACCCTCTCCCTTTAGAAGAACCCCACCTATATATACTGTGGCGAGGAAAGCATATGTCACCTTGAAGAAGACAAGTCCACTTGTCGAAACGTTGGCTTCTGCTTTCACCTTGTTCTAGATTTGCTCATGAGTGCGCCGGATTGCCTTTTATGGCTATCGGAAGTTGCCTACTGCAACAAGCCTATGCCTATTGTTCCGTATGGAACCTATATTGAAGCTGCTTTGAGCTGTGGGTGGTGTTCTATGCAGCCCTCATGAGACATTGCTAGTTGTGTGCCTGGAATGAATAGACGAAAGCATTGCAGAAGCTGCACAGCCTTACCTTTGTGCTCACGAGCAACAGCCGAGAGGGGAAATAGAATGGTAGACAAAGAATACAAGTGAACGCCATGATGAAATCGTTTACATACACGGAATAATCGCAGAAAAAGGCAATGATTCCGTCAGAAAGCATCCCTCGTGAAAAACGCAACAACTACACATGGCGACCGTTGTGGGCCAACTAAAATATTGTAATGATAATTCAAGGTACTGTACGGCATGTTTATGCTATTTCTGACAAATAAATACGGCAAGTGTGTCCATGCCAGCAATTGACACAGGATGTGCAGATGCAAAGTTGCAATAAAGCACTACGGCGTCAAAACGACAATACGCAAGTGGTAGTCCAGCATAAAAACTTCAACCACAATGTCCCTATACTGCAACACTGGGAGGCTGTGCTGCGTGACAGAAGCCTGTGTGGCCAGCATGCGCTGGTCCGTCGGGCACAGGACGTAGCAGCAGCTATTTCACCTGAAGATTCAGTAAGAGAATTTCTCTACCTCACCCAACATGCGATGCGCCGTGTGAGGGAATTACAGTGCCACGATTCTCGCAGGATATGGATGGTGCACTAGACCACCTTGAGCGTCGGAGCGCATACCTGCCTTTGTACTACAGACAAACACAAGTGGTGCACGCAAGGTAACATTTAACACATCACTGCCATATACCGTCAAAATCACTGCCAAATGCCGTCAATGAACACAAACAGCTGCCAAAGAAAGCTTATCTTAAATAATTTTCACAATGCGTCCGACCTGCATATTTTTACATCCTGCCTCTATGCCGCATTGTTCATTTGTTTAAAGCATGTGTGAGAGCACTGGCGTCACTGCTCAAAAGTGAATAGTTGCATGGCACTTTTTTCAATTTTGTGCACTTTCTTTAGTCCTGAAAAAATAACCACAGCAGCTATCTTCATAAACATAGAGCAGTCAGATATTTCTCAATAAGCCGTAAATATTAAAGTTGCTCAAGAGGCTAGTTTAGTGAACTGATTGCATTTGAGTAGTGCAGGCTTAGTTTCTCTCGTTCTATATTTTTTACAGCCTTGCCACAAGTTAGCTGAAACACCCTGTATATTGTACTGCCTATTGTACAAACACCTTCACTATGACATTACCACACCCAAGCCTTGGGCCGAGATAATGTAACAGTTATACTACAATTCTTATCCCTTTTGCACTGCATGGTCTGAGCAGTGCTCTGAATATGTGATTGCAGAAACTATAGGTATAGAATTGGAAAGAAAAATCCTAGCATTATGCCAGATGTGCATCCTTACCTTCCCTACATACCTTGCTAAGCAATGCGATTCCTTAGTAAACAGGAAAATGGAGAGGGCAATGGTCAGGAGCATTTCGAACCTGCCGGACAACATAGGGGTGGCCCTGAGAAGGGCCGTTTGATTGCAGGCTGCATTTAGCGTTGTGTTGGCATCTGCCCAGAAGTTAGCTTACGAAACTTGATGCATTCATTTGATTTGTGGCCTTTAGTGTTGCAGAAGCAGCACTTAACTGCCTTGTAGACAGCGCCTGGTTCAGCATGTGCAGATGACTTGACACCATGACCAAACTGCTCAGCGAAACCATTAACAATGATCTTTGCCAACTGGTCAATTCCTCAGCCCCTGTTCACATGGTACCCGTCGTCTGCGAAAATGGGGCGCCTCGCCTTCTTGAACGCGTTGAAAAATCGATGCTGGAGGGGAAAAAGCAGTACAATTGGGACAAATGTTTGTAGAGTATTCAGGTTACTGCGATAGGTACTTTCTGGAGCACAAACCTAGACATTGCAGATGGTGCAAGAAGGTAGCAAATGTTCACATGTGCAAATGTTTGCCGCACTTTGCTATATATAATTTGTGCGTTCTAAATACTGATATTTTAGTTCCTGGCCAGACCGTGTAGGCTCACAATGTAAAATACGTATTCTAATTGGATACTGATTCTTCTCCCTGTGTTGGAGGTGTTGGTGGGTGAGGCTTTGGGGCATCACCCGCCAACACCTCCAACACAGGGAGAAGAATCAGTATCCAATTAGAATAAGTATTTTAAATTGTGAGCCTACACAGTCTGGCCAGGAACTAAAATATCAGTATTTAGAACGCACAAACACGCATCATTAGTACGGCCGAGCAGTGGGAGACATTGCTGCTCAGCTTGGACCCAGAGGAGCAGTTCTGGGCCGCCCGGATGGCCGAAGACGCCGCCAGAAAGCAAGAACTGGCCGCCGTCTGAGGAAGGGGGCGGGGATTGGGGGTTAGTCTCCCGACCCCCGCCACCCCTTAACCACATCAAGGACACAATAAAGTTTTCTCTCTCTCTCTTCTCCCTGTGTTTGCTTGATAGTTAAAATCAACAGCTTACACTTCCGCATCTTTTGCTTGGTAGCTGCATTCAATTTTCTTGCCCCTCATATTTTAGATGTCTAGGCTCCTCACATGTTAAATCTCCACGCATTTATCGTGGCTGAACAAATAGGGCACAAATCAGAAACGCGAGTTTCAGTGGCCTAGCTTTCTCACACTTGCCCGTCTCACCTGATTCATATCTCGAGAACTTTCAGCACTTGCAAGCATACCATCCAAAATTGACCTTGTCTATTTTTCTTATGGTGTGCCTGCTGATTATGAGGATGCTGCCAACGAAGGCTATCAAGTGGTTCTCAAGCATTCTGGTGACAAACGGAAATACTGTATGCTGATCTACACTGACTTAATATCTGTCAGCACCAATGAACGCAGTAGTTAAAGTTCTAACTAAATAGAGAGCCCAGCCTAGCAGCAGATGGACACCCGTGCTTTGAATCCCCGCGTTGGTAAACTCAAATGGCTAAAAACAAGCATTTAAAAGACATTCACTTAGTTCCGTCCCTTCAAGCTGTGAACGCAACGAAGATCAAAGGTCAGGTTACGTGACTGCAGCAGCTTCTGTTCTTCATGCAGCATACCTCTTCTTCTTTTTACCCAGAAATTTAGCATGCACACGCCTTGTGTGTAAGCCACATCTATTTACAACAGAAATAATGCTTTACATTCCTGAGCAAAAGTTTGGAGACACAATATGGTATAATTTTTTTGTCCAGCCTACGCATGCACGCTGAAATTCAAGTGGTACAGACAATATGTGCCTGTTCAATGAATTAAATCTATTGAGACACTTCTACAGTGCATGGCTGTACCAGAAGAAGTGTGAATTTTTTCGCTAATGCCATGGACTTTTGCTCGTCATTGTACATTCAGCTCTCGCAGGCTTTCGAGCAGCTCGAACGTAAAGTGGCCTGCGTGTTATTGCTATCGAGTCGGAGCCAGTCAAATTGGCAAAAGATACGAAGTCAATGCGCACACAAAGACTATATGTACCCTTGCAACATGACATGTTGCAGGCAGCTAACAGCTTCCAATTCACAATTCTTGTAATGTGCTTTTGGCAGCCACCTACAGTGACCTATCTTATTTAACGGGAATGTTTGTGTTGGCTGAAAAAATGCTAGAAAATATATTAACACCGATGGATGCAATATATCCTTTCCGCTTGAGCTTTGCACAGGAAATTAGCAGATTCCATGCATATGTGGAAATCGGTTATAAGTGAAGCCTTTGTAATGTTCAGTAAAATGTAATCACTCGTTCACTTCACCTTGTTCTCGTTTTGCTAATCGTTCACTTCTATGTAGCTCTACACTCAATGCATGTCCTGGTCTCGTCTGATTCATTTTTGTCCACACTCGGCTGTTGAATTATCTGTGGCTGACTTCTTAATTTCCTGTTGCATAGTTAATTTCTTGCCCCTTGTTCTACTTGTCTGCCCAGGCATCTACCCAGTGGTACACGTTGAGGTGCACTTAACCTGTAATCTAAGTAGCTATTTTGATACATGCCAAGTTCCACATATCTAGTGTCAGACACACAGTGACCAAATTGGCAGGACTGCAGCAGCCAACACCCGCTAAGCAAGGAAGAGGCAAAGAGAGTTTCGTTTTAAAAACTATGTGCATGGTTTTACCTTTGAATATTGCGTGCATCTTAACCCTTTAATGGACGCAAGCAGATAACAGATCGCTTTTTGTCCAAGACATTTCAAGTGCTTTTTCAGACAAAGTCTTTTCCAGATAATGTCAAATCTTAAAGCTGACAATGATTATGTAATAGCAAAAGGCAGGAATATTACTTCCCACAATACAGCGTCAAGGCCCGTTTGAACCTCTTGGTCACCTGTAATGTGATCAGAAGCAGCCAGAGTAGCCAGTACATTATACATAAAGTTTGTGCATGCTTTCATTATACTTATTGAGCATGTTTTGTAAGAGCATCCTCATTCAGGGCTTTCCAATATCGCAAAGGTTCTTAGTAAAAAGATGCTTCTTGAAAATCCCTGAAGGCTATGCAATTCTCATATGTACCAATACGATTTGTTCACGATTCTAATAATTTGATCACCTGTTTTGGTAGCTATGGGCACGAAGAATTTGGACACCTAACCGCACCAAAATCCAGCTATTATGAAAACAAGGAGTTTCGATCAAAAGAGTCCATTTGCCACTGTGGCGGTTTGACGGAAAGCGATAGAATAAACTAAACATCGTAGAAAATGAAGTAAACAATGAACAATAAATCGGTCTGTCACGTTGTTTCACAAAGAAATGAATGAAAAAATTTTGTCCCGTGGTAGTGACGATGAAGAAAGCAAAATCGTGAGTGACAAAACTAGCGTTTTATTGGACGAACTTATGCCCACAAAAGCAAGTTACACTGAAAGGAGAGCAATAGCGGCGAGTATGATCGGCGGTCGTCGAAATCTGATCAGCGGGTGAAGCGCGTCGGCTTTTATACATCAGTCGTCGAATGTTCCACAGTAATCGCTGGGACCCGCGGCCTTGCACAAAGTTCTACATTATTCGTGTCGCGCATACATGCAGTGAGTTTACACGAGGCTCGGTCACAGACAGCGTATGGAACCATCGATAACATTCCTGAAATTTCCGATACATGCAGGCGCGTCCGGCGCTGTGCGATAACATTTGTTAGGCGGGGAAACGTGGTCACCCGATAAATATAAACAAGTACACGTGTCAATATGCTTAAAGTGATTAAGAGACATATATCCACAGACGAATGTTCAATTGTAAAAATCATACTTCACCGCTACAGAGTAGCGAAGTTGCCCTGAAAAGTGGGACCAATATTTCAGACCGTCCAAGAAAGGGTAAAGTGATTAACTCTGCGCACACTATGTACCGCAACACTTGCTTTGTTCACCGCAGTAATGCGATTTAGTAATGGAGGCACAACTACAACAAACGGTCCGCATTTCTACGGCAACGAGCAGTGAAAAAAAGTGAACTATTTTCCACTCAATCAAACATTTAGGCCAAGCGTGTTCGGACGGCATGCAATGACATGTCGCTAGAAAAGGGGGGCCCATACCTCGCTATTCGAAATCCGCAGACACTGCATGCGCTTCAGCGTAGCTGTCAATTTGCGGTTAAGCAAGCGACGCTTTTGCATTTTCTGCTCCGCATTAGCACATTCGGAGTTCAGGCACCGAGGGAGCACCTTGAAAACTAACACGACGAGGACCAGGTCTCGTTGAAGTTGAATAATCAAGGCGTAAAAGTTAAAAGAACAGAGAACCATCACCGCTTAATGTTTAGAATTTCGTGGTTTCAGTAAACTTACCTCGATGTTGTTGCATATTTCTTGTGGATACATGTTTCTTTCAGGGTCGTTTCCGCCAATATAGAGAACGGCGAAATCGACACGCTGGAAGGGCATCATGAAGACCGCTCTCGCCAGCCGCACTGCATTGTAGCCAGCAAATCTGAACGTGCAGGCTTGAATAAACTTAAATTGGCGCAGACGCGACCTATTTAGGAATTTAACCTGACTGCCGCCGACAATGACACCGTGCAAGGATGCCATGACTGAACACGATCCGGTGAGGGGTAACAAGACCGCGTGAATGTCCCCCTACGTGAGCCGGCAGAGACCCATTAGATTTAGCAGCAGCACCCAGCAGCGTCTTTCCCTATAGGCGTGCAAGTAGCTATCTGGGGGCAGGGAGTACACCCCTGATCCCACGTTATATCCGGTTTGGATCCAAACCGGGCTTATGTGGCCTGCAGGGAGACGCTTCTGCAATGGCACAACGGCGCTCGGCTTATGTTTAGCGCGTCGTATATGCACCAAAGGCGGACGTCGTGGCGTCTACGTTGACACCCAAAATAAAATTCGTACGGCGCGCCACGTTTACATTAGACAGTTTTAGTATTGCGTACGCTATACCATTGCATACGCTAAAATATAGAAAGTCGTCACTGCTCCGGTGCAGAACGTTAAACGAAATAGCGGGTATACAGCAGGCGTACGCAATGCAATCGCGTTAGCGTTCTCCGTTTTGCGGGCTTGGCGGAACGGTGTCGCGAAGTATCGCCAATGTGAGAGCGTGCATTTCAATATGGCGCCTCACAGTGCAAGCAACGTTTCAAAAATGAACGCAGCGGCCGAAGGCAATCCTCCCATGCAGTTTTCGTCTACGACATCGAGCTGCGGCGCAAGGTAAGGGAGGCCAGCCCTCCCGCGGATCAGAGCAGATTGGCCCTGATCGCTGCTCTCCTGAATGCAGCGCAACCGGCAAAACATTCACAGCACGCAACGCGCGCGAACGCACAGAACTGATGCTTCGGCGCTACTTGTTGAACGACGGGAAAAACCTCGGCAAGTGAGCTAATTGACTTGTTCATTAGGTGAAATATACTAATATGAATCGTAAACTGCAAGTTCAAAAATGTTATTTATGATCTTACAGATCCGGCACAGAGGAAGAGTATAATGAAAAGGAGCACCTTCTGCAGGAGATCATTAAAAAATAAAAATGAAGGCTTAACGACTAGGGTGACGTGCTAACAATGGTGAAGCATCACAACTGCCTCCTGAGTGCCTCTCGTCGACGCAAGATGTGGCACGACGCTCAGCAACGGGGGCGATAGACGCTGCCGCCGACGCCTACATGTTGGATGGATGAATGGATAAAATTTTATTGGATCTAGTTAAATGTGGTTGGGCCCCTATACGTCCGGGAGCCCCCTGGCCGACATCTCTAGGCAAGCACGGTCCACCGTCCAGAGCTGGTCATCCGAGCAAGTGGGCCGAAGAGCGGCCTCCCACGAGGAATAGGACGGGTTGGGAATAGGCTCTACCGGCCTGGGCTAAACAGTGCTAAAGTTCTGACCGGGGCGCTCGGCAGGTGATACATTGTGGAGTATGGAGACCAGAGTAAAATAAATGTGCCAGATAAATAGAAATAAATGCTCTGGTCTGGATCTGGTGCCAGATTGAGCTCTGATAAGCAGTAAGGAAATGGTGAGGGGGAGGTAAATCTCGTCTATCATCCACGTAATACGTGACAATCTGGTGGTAGGTGCACGTCCCCTCTCCTGGTTTTTCCATGGGGTTGGGTGAGAGGTCGTCCAGGGTCCGGAGGGAAAGACCTCGGACATGCGCATTAACGCGCTCGTTCCCGGGTACACATTCATGCCCAGGCATCCACGTGATATTCACCGGGTGGGGAAGCGAAGGAATGTTTTGTACAATGTGTGTAACCGTCTTAGGGGCTACTCCTTGAGGGAAGTAACGGTAGACACTTTGGGAATTGGTGCTGTTTTCTGTGATGGTGGAACCTGCAGCCGCATGCGCCACTGCTAGGGCTAATGCGACCTCCTAAGCCACGTCGGTGCGCGCTGTTTTAACCGAGGCAGATATGATAATGCGTCTGTCCTCCGTCATGGCAGCCGCCATGACCGTTCCTTTGAGCGGACGGACCGCGGCGTCGGCATAGAGGACGTCTTCGCGATTCTGATATCGTTGGGCGCAGTAATCAGCCCGCGCCTTACATCGGCCCCGATAACGGTGCGAATTCATGTTTCGTGGCAGCGGCTTGAGTTGCATGTTAGCTGAGAGTCTTATAGGGATGGGGAACCACGGCTCTTTTATCGGGATCGTGCCGCTTGGCTCACACCCTAGAGTTCGGAGTAGGTTTCACCCAGTGGGTGTTCGGGTGAGGCGCAGAAGTTGATCACTCCTCTGTGCCTCTATGATTCCCTGGACGATATTATAATTTATGTTGGAAGATGATTGGGACAGCACGGGTAAGTAGTAAATACTAGATGTTGCCATGAGGAATCGCGATGGCTTTTTTTTTACTACAGTGTATATAATTTTGTACTGAACATGCAATTCATTTGTTTTTAATTTGCATTGTTGTGTATTTAACTTACAAAAATGACTTGCAGGTGTGAGCGAGTTGCCGTCACAGTTGTTCAACAACACAATAAACGGTGACGACGACGCCTCAGCTGAACAACAGCAGCTGCTCGCAATTACCGAGCACGTACACGTCCAACAGTACTGCGCCTGCTGCATGGGCGCAATCACTGTGCGAGGATCAGGGGCCATCAGTTGCACCAAGTGGGAGTGTTTCTGACTGTGCTTCGCCCAGACCGACAGCGTGAGGTGAGCTACAGCCTGGCAAGTAGCATCATCATTCTCCCATAATTTTCTTTGAAAATTAAGTGTACATAACTGCAGAGTTCCATTTATGTACCGATCTTATAGTTGTTCACACAGCAATAATAATGTTGCACAATAAATTTAGCATTATTATTGTGCGTGATATATGATACTTGCCTGGGGTAGTAGACATATTGCTGAACTTATTTGAGTGTCAGTTACCTCATGTTTTTACCCGAAACACCCGTGAAAATGCGGTAAACTCTCGTTAACTGGCACATCAAGGATCCAGAGAAGTATGTACCGATTAAGAGGAGTTATGTTTACTGAGAGAGGGGTGCAAAAGTGCAGAACTATTCTCCATACACACTCTTACGAGTGATAGACATTATAAGAATAAAGAAATGAATGTGGCAGCTAGCTCGTCCCAGGGTTTAAGAGCAGTAAGATACGTTTGGAATGTCTAGGGTTCACTAGTTTTCATTTAAGGAAGACATCAGTCACGCATCAA
The DNA here is from genome assembly GCF_038994185.2 of Dermacentor albipictus. Classification (NCBI taxonomy): domain Eukaryota; kingdom Metazoa; phylum Arthropoda; class Arachnida; order Ixodida; family Ixodidae; genus Dermacentor; species Dermacentor albipictus. The sequence goes on along the minus strand of NC_091825.1, from coordinate 15,390,885 downwards.
AGCAAAAACATTGCTCTTCCTGCTCGAATCGATAGCTGGCTTTGCGTGAGGTTGTGCTGTTGAGGTCTAAATTATCGAACAGCGCACTTGTAAGGTGGCCCGAATTTCAGTACTTACTTCGCCCGTCTATTGGGCGTGTGGCTGTATCACCAAGCTGTCCGGACTGCACGTGCTATGCAATATTTATCATATTTTTGCTTGTCTGAGTCTTAAGGATGGCTCTCTATGTCGAAGATAGGTGTCACAAAATAATAAAAAGCAAATTATGGCCTTTCCTCACAAATTTGCTTTAAATGTGGCTTCTTTTTCGTTAAATGAAAGTTGCACAAATGTTGGTTGCAATTTACGCGTTTTCATGCATTGTCCAAATAAAAACTAACCGATATAAATGCTGCTGTTCTGTTTAAACGCCAATTCCGTTCAAGCAATTTCCATTTAGCGAGATTCTACTGTAATTGTACACTCCTTTATTAATAAAAAATTACGACTTCACGTAATATTGTTGCGTGCGAAGGAGACCATCTGTAACCCTTACGGATGAAGGGGACCGTTTACTTTAAGTCGCGAAGGTGAGCGCAAGAGCGGTCAGCTGGTTTATCCACTGAGCGTCGTCCTCTTCTTCCTTCCTCCACTCGGGGCCGCAAGCACGTTCACTGGTCTTCGTTTTCTTCATGCGTAACATTCCTCTCGTCGCGGACGAAGCCCGCTGGGCGAGTCAATCCATGTGTCTTGACGTGGACAATTTCAAGCGGGCGACATGGACCACTTGTGTCTTGGCAGCTCTTCTACCACTCGCCGTGAGGCGAGCTATGTTATACGTGACTTGCGTGAGTCTGTTAATAATCACAAACGGTCCATCGTAGGTGGCCAAAAGCTTTTGGCATAACCCGCGTTTCCGTACTGGAGTCCACAGCCAGACTAAATCACCCGGGCGATAGGTTACCGGATGGTGGCGAATGTCGTATCGTGCTTTTGATCTGTCCTGCGATGCCAAAGTGCGCAAACGAGCAATACGACGAGCTTCTTCGGCGAGGCAGAGAGTCTCGGCGACAGTGGGATTTTCGTGACTGCAGAAGGGGAAAAGAGTGTCGATTGTGTACCGGGGTGCCCGTGCGTACAGCAGGAAGAAAGGGCTATAGCCGGTGGTCTCGTGCTTGGCTGTGTTGAACGCGTACGTGATAAAAGGCAGCACGTCATCCCAGTTCTTGTGGTCGGATGAAACGTACATCGATAGCATGTTTAGAATTGTTCGGTTGGTGCGCTCCGTAAGCCCATTCGTTTGTGGATGGTATGGTGTCGAATGACGCAAGTGGGAGCCACACAAACGAAGCAGCTCCTCTACGACGTCTGCTGTGAATTGTCGTCTACGGTCGCTGATGATCACGCGAGGCGGACCATGTCGCAGGATCACATATTGCAGCAGGAATGTTGAAACGTCAGTGACAGTTGCGGAGGGCACTGCCGCCGTCTCGCAGTAGCGTGTGAGGTAGTCGACGCAAACAACTATCCAACGATTTCCCTTGGCTGATTTTGGAAATGGGCCTACGAAATCAATGCCCACTTGTTGGAAAGGCGTGCTTGGAGGCGGGATTGGCTGCAGAAGACCTGCTGGAGCAGTAGATGGCCGTTTGTGGCGCTGACACTGCATGCAGCTGGCCACATACGTCTCAACAGATTGTCGCATTCCAGGCCAATAAAAGCGTTCCTGAATCCGGTAGAGCGTCCTCACCGAACCTAGATGGCCAGACGTAGGGTCGTCGTGCATAGCACTCAGAATCGCTGTGCGAAGGCTCTCCGGCACCACTAGGAGAAAACGTGCGCCAGTGCTGGCAAAGTTCTTCTTATAGAGGAGTCCATCACGTACACAGAAATGGTTTGCTGTCGTCGAGGCGGTCGTAGCGGTGAAGAGCGGTGCTAATTTACCGTCTTTTCGCTGTTCGGTTTTGAAGCAGTCAACGTCTGGAAAACGCGGCGACACAGAAACCACGAGGTGATCGAAGTCGTCGGCGTCACAGTCCGTAGTACTAAGTGGCATACGCGAGAGACAGTCCGCATCAGCGTGTCGTCGACCACTTTTATAAGAGACGGTGAAGCTGTATTCTTGCAGTCGGAGCGCCCAGCGCGCACGGCGGCCACAAGGGTCACGAAGATTCACAAGCCAACACAATGAGTGGTGGTCGGTGACCACTGTAAAGGGGCGTCCATACAGGTAAGAACGAAACCGCTGAACCGCAAATATTACCGCGAGGCATTCTTGTTCCGTCACAGTGTAATCCTGCTCGGGCCTACTTAATGAGCGGCTTGCATATGCGATCACGTGTTCGCGGTCGCCGTAGCGTTGAACTAGGATGGCACCAATACCCATGCCACTGGCATCTGTATGGACTTCTGTCGGAGCTGAAGGACTGAAGTGTTGAAGAACCGGTCGTGACGTCAGCAGGAACTTCAACTGACGAAAAGAAGAGTCACACTCCGGAGTCCACTCAAAGGGGGTGTCCTTCCGTAGCAGGCATGTCAGCGGATACGCAACGTCGGCGAATTTAGGAATAAATCGGCGGAAATAGGAACAAAGCCCCAGAAAACTACGGAGCTCCTTGACACAGTGCGGTGCACTGAACGCTTCAACGGCTGCTGTTTTCTGGGGATCAGGGCGGATGCCATCCTTGTCGACGAGGTGCCCAAGCACAAGGGTTTGGCGGTCTCCGAAGTGGCATTTCTTAGAGTTTAACACTAGACCAGCGTTTCTGATGCAGTTCAGGACAATATCCAGACGCGAGTTGTGTTCGCTGAAGGTGCGGCCAAAGATGACGACGTCGTCGAGGTAGCACATGCAGATGTTCCACTTCAAGCCACGCAATACAGTGTCCATAAATCTCTCGAAAGTTGCCGGAGCGTTGCACAATCCAAATGGCATCACATTAAATTCGAAGAGCCCGTGAGGGGTTACAAAGGCAGTCTTCTCCTTGTCGTCAGGATGCATCGGAATTTGCCAATAGCCGGATCGTAAATCTACTGAGGAAAAGTAAGAGGCGGAATGAAGGCAGTCTATTGCGTCATCAATACGTGGGAGTGGGTACACATCCTTTTTTGTTACAGCATTACAGCGCAAGAGCGGTCAGCTGGTTTATCAACTGAGCGTCGTCCTCTTCTTCCTTCCTCCACTCGGGGCCGCAAGCACGTTCACTGGTCTTCGTTTTCTTCATGAGTAACAATATTACAAAAAATATTTGCAACAGCGTATGAAGTTGCTTACTCTTACAAAAGGCGGCTGTGCTAACAATTATTGATGTAATATTATTTTATTACATGTCGGTCATTTTCCGTTATCCTGCCTGCATGGAGACAGAAGGCCGGGCACTGCTGGTGCACTACATATTTCTGAGGCTTTAAAACGTTTATTTCAACTCCCTAGATGCACACAACTTTGGACTATGTATAAGGACTTTGATCGGTCTGCTCGGTAACAAATACTTGTGTGTAGTCTAACACAACATGAAAACTCACAGAAAGGAATCATTACACATTTAAAGCATACGACAAAGTGTATTTTTTATTGCGCTAGGATGATGGCAGTAACTGCTCAGCATAGTTGTTGCAAGCTTAACTCATTGTGAGTACTTTTGTTTTCAGGAAAGAGGAAGCAAGAATGAAGAGATTACGAATTCCTCGAAAAACGTATGAAGCTCGAGATGGAACCGAAAGACAAAGACTTTGTGCTCGAGTGAAAGGGCATTGCCCTAGAAGAGAGCCGCCTATCATGGAAGCAGGAACGGGCATTGCTGGACGCCCGTTTAAAAGAAGCGGAGCGGGAGCATAGGAAGGAGCAGTTGCTACAGTTGAATCTAATGCAAGAAGAGATGAGGAAGGAGCGAACAGAACAACGCCGCTTTACTGCAGCAAGACAGCAAGCTGCACTTGGCATACTGGAAAGTATTGTGTCAAAGTTAAATAACATAGGCTAGCAATGCATGTACTATCCTGGTCAGTACGAGCTACAACGCAAAAGCATTGTAGCTGATACTGAGCTACAACTTCAAATGTAATTTCTACTAATATAAATGTTCTCGATTTTCTGAGACTGAACCACTGTCCATGTTTTGGGCACATTTGCTGGCTGGATTTGAAAGCAGCACGCGCACATAGACATTCGGAAATGTGAATTGGGTTGAAGAGTGAGTGGTGCTCCAGGTACCGAAGCTGCCGTTGTCGCCTTCAATACCACGTGACACCGTGACGTCACGACAGAGGAGAAACGGGGCTCCAACTCGCGCCGTCGCTCGCGGCGTCGCGGCGGTATATAAGCAGCTGCGCTTGCCTCTGCTGGACACTCACGAGGTGAGATGCCTACTGGAGACAGAGCTGCTCATTGGAATGAGAAGCGAAGGTTGCGGCGTGCTACAGAGACTGTTTCTAGGTGGCTTTGCTACGGCGCAGCGACTACGCGCACCGCATCGGACGCGGTGAGCGTCGAGCAACGCAGCGTTCGGCGCGACAACGAAATGTGCGCCTGAGCAAGCGCCGCACGCCTGAGCCGACGCCGACGACACCGGCTTTTCTGCGACACGAGCTCCTTAGCGCTCTCGCGTTAAAATAAAGGCTAGTATGCTTCGCATCCTGGGCTTAACCTTTGCTAAGCCAGAGCCAGTTTTTTATATTGCACATACTGTATTCCTTTTGGCATGTCTGGGATCGGGCTAGAGGCGCAACAATTATTCTCATCATGTGAAGACAAACTTTAGCTGCAGTTGTAACAATGCATCAGGCACACATAACAATCACATGAACGTACGCTATTAGACATTCCATCAAACACAAGAAAATTAGCAGTAAAATGCATTGTGACAACGTAAATTTTACGTTGAGATCATTTCTGCATCGCAACATCGCGAGCAAATACAAGGAGAATGTACACAATTTCATACAGGCACCACTGCTAGAAATTACATGACAAAATTATGCAGATCCCACGCACTGTGGGAATCAATGTAAGCGAAGGTTTCCGTGCTGGATGCTTTGATTGGCGATAATTAGCGGTGATGTTGACGGCTAAAGCTTAATTTCTTCAGCGTTTAGGCTAACACTAGAATGGTGAGTTGATGTTAAACGCTACCTTGCGTGCACCACTGCTGTTTCTCTGCGTAGCACACAGAACACACAGGGAGAGGTGTTTGCTTGAGGCGTTGTTGTGCACAATATTTGATAGCCTCTGAGAGGGCTGAGCGTTTGCATTTCCTCACATGGCACATCGCATTGTGGCAAAGTATTAAACTGGAATTGGAATATGGGGCTGGAACGTGCCAAAACCCCACTCGGATTATGAGGCAAGCCGTAGTGGCGGACTCCGGATTTATTTTGACACCGTGATGTCCTTTAACGTGTCCCAAAATCTAAGTGCACGTGCGTTTTCTATTTCGCCACCGTCGAAATGCGGCTGCCGCGATTCGGGTCAAATCCACGACCTCTAGCAATGCTGTAGCCGCAAAGCTGACGCGACGGGCACAGAAGTGTTGATTTGATGGTTGACCGCTTCCGTTGTTTCTCCTGGATCCTGCGGTGCGCTTTAATTATTGCAGCTCTGCTTCTGCGCGCTCTGCGTAGGTTGCCCGCTTGACATATTTGCATGGCGTTTACTTTTCAGTAATAGCAGCAACTTACTGAACCGTACCTTGAAATTAAGCTTATCCTGTGTCCCCGCAACCGCTGTCGTATCATGGGGTTTCCTTGCCTTCTCACGTCATCTCCCCCCTTGTATGGGAAGTGCCCTCTTGTCCTCCCTTTCTTTCTCCTCTCTACACTTGTATCTACGGCCCCTCTGGCCTCGCAAGTTAGTAGAGAGGGAAGCGCTGCAGTTTCTGCAGTGCTTCTGAGGAGAGTCAAGGATAATTACAGCTGTCAAGCAGCTAATGTGGCGACGGCCAGGGAGCTCCAGAGGGTATTGTGCACATTCGACGCGGTGGGGAGAAAACGAGTCTCTCCCGTCACCTTTCCTCTCTTACTCGCGCCTGACAGCTATATACACGCTCTGAACCACCCCCCGACGCGGTGTGCGCGACAGCAGCAGCCCACAGCAGCAATAGTGGGAAAGTCGAAGGAAGAGGCAAAGAAAGCTTCGCTTTAAAAAAAGAAGGATTTGCCATACAGAGATTATAAAGTTTGTAACTTTCATATGGCTTTCACGGTACTGAAAGAGCTATGTGAGTGTACAAGGAGTTATGGGACAAAACAAACACCTGTATTCTCAAATAATCTTCTACTCGAAGCTCTTCCTCCACTCCATCGATATGAGCACACCACCTCGACTGAAGAACGTGCAACACATCTAAAAAAATTGCCGAGGTGTTTGAGCGAAGTGACCACATCTGTAGGTGGGTGGTGCTGCCATCCGCTTTCTTGAGTCAAGATGCACTGTTCAGCAACATTTTCGAAACTTTTTCAGTTTCGCAACTATTCTCGAGCCGGGCGCCGCCTGTTCCCATGGACTGCGAGGGCGCTGCGGTCGAGCTTTGCGCCAAGTGAGCGGCAGTGCTCTGCTGACATGACCACGCTGGCTGCGGTTGTTTGCGCTAGCCAATTTTATTTTCTCATTGCGTGTGCCTCGGCACTGTCCGCGTGCATTTGGCCGGCTGCAGAGATCTTTCGCACCCTGCACAAGTTCTGCGCTCACGAAGGGACGAGTGCAGGTCACTAAGCGATGATATCGCGTGCAAGCTTTGGTGTAGAGGCCCACTTCTTTTTTCGCCTCTGAAGATTAGCCCTAATCATTGTGCCATAATAGACGTCATATAAAACATCACTACTCATGCGCCTGTGTTTCTTGCTTGTTTCAATCAGCATAATTCGCTCCGCTGTCAGACTCGCGTTGTTGATTTAGAAGTAGAAAAAAGCCATTTTCTCAGCGAAGGAAGGTCTGAGGGAAAATAATGAACCGCTTGGCGTAAAGGGTGACTACAGCGTTGCGGTGGCGGGAACGGCAGCGGTCTGCCTGCTATTCAAAGGCGTGGCGAGAAGTTCGGAAACCAAATAAATATCTATCAACATTGCTGTTGTGGGGATGGTAAGAATAATAGGGCCAACAAGGTCAGCTTTAGCTTGACACCATTATTTCCAGGTTTTGCTTGCCACGTGGACTGCGCCTTCTCTTTTTCGCCTGTGGTTTCCTCATTCTAAGTTTGTTTCCAGATTATGCTCAAGTATTGCTGACCATCAAAAATATTTGGGGGAATGCTGCGCAACTTTCTGTAGCTACGCATCATATATTAGACAGTCAACAGCTGTTACGCAAATTGCAGTGACAACAATCATGCTTTGCATGTACAGTTGATGGCTAAAGTTTACGGGCCACACGAGCGCATGCCGAACAACACTCCTCAACACTTCTAATGCGCAAGCAGCTGCTCCATTGGGCAGGAAAGGGACCAAAATAGCGCAAGGGAACTTGGTGAAAAGTGTACGCCACGGTGTCACTGATTGTAAACGCGCTTTTTATTTTCTTGTGATGCCAAAAGACGATCATGGGCAAGATTCTTCGCGTGGTGAGCATGGGCAATGGTGTCGTGGGCATACCCGCTGCTCGAGGCACTAGCAGAGGGCAGTGAAGCGCCCAAGGGCAATGCAGGGTGGCGACCAGGCAGAACGGCGAGTAACCAGCAGTTTCATGGCGTGAAGAGTTGTCAACGAACGTGGCACAGGGCAGTGCAGTGTCCTAGTCATGGTGGTCGGCAAAAACTTACTTAAGTAGCATGTTAGTGATGGTCTGGTTTAATCACTCAGTCACGCCACTGGTCTGAGCAAGGTTTGGGTACGGGCTAGTTGGTATTCCATGGTATCAATCGTCACATACAGCACATACATAGATGAAGGACCAAAGAGAATTGACGATTTTTACTCTTAAAAGTCATTACCATCCACCGTGGATTCTTACCTCTCAACATCTGCGCTGAATAAATTCATGTCGCGCGACTACAATTCAATTATTCACTTTAATGCTAGAAGTCTCCACAGGCATGTTGATGATTTTCAGCACCTGTTTTCGACACTTAACAACGCATTTTTAATAATATGTGTATCTGAAACCTAGCTTAGTAATGATGAATGAATGAATAAATTTATTTCCATAAATATGCAAGTTTATGGAGGACAAAAAGAAAAAAGTTACAAAAGAGCAACTTGACTAGTCCTTAATCCTTCTTCTGACAGCAGTAGCAGAAAACACATGGAAAAAAGAAAAAGAAAGAAAAAAAGGGAGGGTGAGAGAAAAAGAACCAAACAAAAACAATAAACGTTCTCATACAAGTGTACATACAGCATATAGCAATAGAAAAAATACATAACTCAATAAAAAGAAGCCTACTTATACAGAGATTGAAGGCTAATAGGCACCAAAGTAATTTATTAACTTGTTTTTACTGCAAAAAATAGACATCAATACCATCGTTCATTAACTTATTTAATAAATGTGGTAAGGTGTATGAAAGCTTTTGTTTCGCATAGTTGGTACGAGGGTATAGCACAAACCAATATTCCGGAAATCTTGTAGCATAATGGCTTCTATTTCGTGTCATGTTGGCTATAGACCTGACGTGGTTAATGTTTTTCTGGCATTCCTTACCATATGTTAACGCTAAACGAAAATTCAAGAGATCAGGAGCTTTAAGTTTCTTTAAAGGGAAGCTGAAATGTTTTCCAAAAAAAATGAGTGAACATCTGTACATAATGGTTTTCAACCCTCTGAATCCGAATATCGTATCGAAATTGAGCCAAAGAAAGCGCAAATACATTTTATTTCGACGAAAAGTGCAGCAGCGGACACGCCCAGCTCGCGCGTCTCGTTTCCGGCTGTGATTGGTCGGGCGCCTCGTGACGTCAACTCTAGTAACCGACCGCTGCCGCTACACATGAAGCGCGGTGCCAGGTAGTTTGGTGCTGTTTTTCTGAGATGGTAATGGAAAATTTAGAGAGACTGCGTTTTTCTGAGGAGTTAGGCGTTACTCCCTACATGTACGAGCCGATTGCGAACAGCCGGCCTCTCGAAGAAGCGAATGATGCTGGTGCGAGCAATGCTTTCGACGCGAACGAAAGCAAAGTCTTGGGATCTCCTCGTGCTGGAAATGCTCTTTGGTGAGTATGTTTTTTGCAAAGCGATCTAGTGATCTCGCCGATCTTTCGCCGATATAGTGAACTCGTTTCCGGTAAAACAAGTGTTGTGTTGTGTTCCTGCATGCCTCCTCGTGGAACGTAAGCGGGGATGCGATCGTCGGCATTTGTGCGCTGTCCAAAGCTGTCTGCAATCTACAAAGACGGTTTAAACGCGTGAGAAGCTTCCCGGTTCATGCAGTACGTGTAGTGACCTTCATGTGTTGACTACCACGTTGACTACCACTCACGCTGATTACCACTCACGTTGACTAACACGCACGTTGACTTCCACTCTACATACACGCAGACGCACCAACAAAGGAATGCAGGGTCTATCGAAGCAGATTACGATGGCACGCACGCAGAAACAAGCGCGGTCAGGCACGGTCGCGGATGCTGCGCAGGAACCACACTAGAGTTGACGTCACAACACCGCGGTTTCCGGTCTCCGCTCCGCTCGCTCACTCAACGGGGGGCGGAGCTACAGCGCAATTTCAACCGACGATTACGTCGCTCCTAATCGAAAAAAAAACAAATTTTACCTACATGGTTAATAAGGTTCCCGCATCCGTATATGAGCGTCTTATTGAATTCGGCAGACTCTTCAGCTTCCCTTTAAGTCTTTAAAAAATGAATTAGTTGGAAAGTCAAATGGCACTTTGCACACAACACGAATGGCTCTCTTTTGCAGACGAAAGATACGATTAATATTAGTGGCTGATGTTGTGCCCCAAATCAGGCAGCTGTTATTTAGGTGGCAAAAAAATAAAGAGTGATAGAGCAGAAGTTTCACGTTCTGTGGAATCTGTTTAATAATAAAAAGAAGACCTGAAACTTGAGAAAGCTTTTTTGTTAAAAGATTAGTGTGGCAGTTCCAAGACATGTCATGATTAAAGAAAACACATGAGGTTTTAATGGAATTCATGAGCATGATTTTCGAAGAGCCAAGTTTATTATCATCATTCAGGAGAGCATTCTTATTCCTGGCTTGAAACAAAATTGCTTTAGTTTTTTCTGTGTTGATTTTCAACCCATTTTCCACAGACCAAGTATATAATTTCTTAAGCACACAATTCGCAACTGTAAGCAGTGTTATAGCATTACTTGAGGAAAACAACGTGGTTGCATCATCATCATATAAAATAAACTTGGTGGGGAAATCTACATTAACAATATCATTAATAAAGGTATTAAAGAGAAGAGGGCCTAAAATGCTACCCTGCGGATCGCCAATATAAAATGTTATTAATTTGCACAAATTGGCATCTATGACACAGATATGATCTAATCAGGTCTAAAGCGATGCCACGAATACCATAGCGATTCGTTTTATGTAACAGAAGCTTGTGGCTAATACTGTCAAAGGCCTTGCTAAAGTCTATAAAAATGCCTAGAGTAAGAAGGCCTTTATCAAAATTATCCAAAATGAATTCTTTTTGCTGAAGTAGGGCAAGTTGAGTAGACCTATTTTTACGAAAGGCAAACTGACAATCGGTTAAAAACTTTTTGCTTTCGAGGAAATCAGAAATGCGTTGAAAAATAATTTTTTCTAAACCTTTTGAAAATACGCGGAGAATAGAAATTGGTCTAATTTGTCAACAATTTCTTATCTCCTTTCTTGAACAAAGCGAAAACTTTTGTAGTTTGCATCTGACGTGGAAATACACCGCAAGAAAGGCAGACATTGTAGACGTGCCTTAATACAGGCGCAATAAAATCTAAGACGTATTTCACAGGCTTAATCTGAATATCATTGACATCACAAACGCTGCTGTTATTCAGTTCACTGAACTTGCATATTATTTCTGATACGGACAGAACAAACAAGAGGTCAGCCGCCGAGATAAGCAAGCGACGTTTAGACTATAGATGGAAATAAGCACAGAAGAGATTGATACAACCGGATCTCTGTTACAGTCATAGGCAGCGATAGAATTAAGGTAGGTTCTGCCGGGGCCAAATATTGTGGTGATGTGCATAAAAAGGCTAGATAAAGAACATGTATGCATACCTGATAAAACCAAGCAGGCTAGGTGACCATTTGTCACCGCCCCATCTCAAGGCGGGTATCGTTAAATCATCATCACAGGGTGCCTCGATGCCACGTTTCTACACAGAGTTAATCAGCCATAGTTCATTCGGAACTGTGCAAGCTGGTGCATTGTAATTGATTGAAAAGTGAAGTTACATTTGTTTTCTCTTTTATTATTACGGATGAGACTTAGGAAGATGGGCATGTGGTTGCTTAAACCATACGTGAAAACACCGGCTTTTATATCAGCTTGGGGAAAGTTTGTCAGAAAAAGGTCAATACAGGTAGATGTGTTAGCTGTGACGCTAGTTGGAATTGAGATAGTATTATGACAGCCATAGGCTTGCAACAAAAGCAAAAAGTCACGACTCGCTGCGGTATCAGTCAACACGTCAATGTTGAAATCGCCACCGAAAACAACTGTACGTTGTAGATAATCATCATCATCAGCAGCAGCATCATCAGCAGCCTGGTTACGCCCACTGCAGGGCAAAGGCCTCTCCCATACTTCTCCAACAACCCCGGTCATGTACTAATTGTGGCCATGCCGTGCCTGCAAACTTCTTAATCTCATCCGCCCACCTAACTTTCTGCCGCCCCCTGCTACGCTTCCCTTCCCTTGGAATCCAGTCCGTAACCCTTAATGACCATCGGTTATCTTCCCTCCTCATTACATGTCCTGCCCATGCCCATTTCTTTTTCATGATTTCAACTAAGATGTAATTAACTCGCGTTTGTTCCCTCACCCAATCTGCTCTTTTTTTATCCCTGAACGTTACACCTATCATTCTTCTTTCCATTGCTCGTTGCGTCGTCCTCAATTTGAGTAGAACCCTTTTCGTAAGCCTCCACGTTTCTGCCCGTAGGTGAGTACTGGTAAGACACAGCTATTATATACTTTTCTCTTGAGGGATAATGGCAACCTGCTGTTCATGATCTGAGAATGCCTGCCAAACTCACCCCAGCCCATTCTTATTCTTCTAATTATTTCCGTCTCATGATTCGGATCCGCCGTCACTACCTGCCCTAAGTAGATGTATTCCCTTACGACTTGCAGTGCCTCACTGCTTATTGTAAATTGCTGTTCTCTTCCGAGACTGTTAAACATTACTTTAGTTTTCTGCAGATTAATTTTTAGACCCACTCTTCTGCTTTGCCTCTCCAGGTCAGTGAGCATGCATTGCAATTGGTCCCTTGAGTTACTAAGCAAGGCAATATCATCAGCGAATCGCAGGTTACTAAGGCATTCTCCATTAACTTTTGTCCCCAAATCTTCCCAATCCAGGTCTCTGAATACCTCCTGTAAACACGCTGTGAATAGCATTGGAGAGATTGTATCTCCCTGCCTGACGCCTTTCTTTATTGGGATTTTGTTGCTTGCTTTATGGAGGACTACGGTGGCTGTGGAGCCGCTATAGATATCTTTCAGTATTTTTACATACGGCTCGTCTACACCCTGATTCCGTAATGCCTCCATGACTGCTGAAGTTTCGACAGAATCAAACGCTTTCTCGATCTTTCATGCGAAGCATATTACGAGGGCTCAACCCAGCTCCTCAGGCGCGGCGGTGACCATGAAATCACGTGACACCGTGACGTCACGACAGAGGAGAAGTGGCTTTGGCTCAACTCTTGCAAGACGGGCTGGGTGGGAATCGAACCAGGGTCTCCGGAGTGTGGGACGGAGACGCTACCACTGAGCCACGAGTACAACGCTTCAAAGCGGTACAAAAGCGCCTCTAGTGAATGCGGTGTTGCCTTAGAAACGCGCTGTTTCTAAGGCGTGCGTCTCTTGCTCAGGCGCACATTTAGTTGCCGCGCCGAACGCTGCTTTGCTCGACGCTCACCGCGTCCAATGCGGGGCGCGTAGTCGCTGCCCTGTAGCCCATTGTCTTACACCCCTTGGCGGGTCGACGGGAACGCTGTCGCGTTCCACTCTTGAAGGCGAAGAAGTAATGCATGAGTTGTTTCTTCGTCTAGCCGAACCAAATATAGCCAAGCAACAGCAGTTCACCAGGCTAAACAGTGGTTCAACAACTAAAATAAAGGCTAGTATGCTTCGCATCCTGGGCTTAACCTTACCTAAGCCACAGCCATTTTTTGTAGATCATGTGCATATGAAAATAATTTCTCCAGAAACGCGAAGAATCGCTCGACATTCCCATTGGGTGGATGGTAGAATACAGAAAAAATAGTACGTGCATGCAGCACACATAAGACTTCACAGTCTTCCGTCAAGAGGCACAATTCATCAATGCAATTTACTGAAAGATTAGCTTGCACAAGCATGCTAACGCCACCTCCCCGCGAAGTGGTTCTGGACCTAGTAAAACATTGATAGCTCGGAAGGCACCATGGGGTAGAGTGTTGGTCATACCACGTCTCTGAGAGCATTATGAAATCAAACTGAAATTTGAGGCTTTGAAAGAAAAAATCAAGTTCATCTTTTTTATTTCTAGCAGACTGGCAGTTTAGGTGAAAACATGTAGTCGCCCGATTATGACAATTTCCAATAAAATTAACAAAATCTGATGGAGGTAACAAGCCTGTGAAAGACATGGCAGTAGAAAGACAATTATCTATCAAACACGTTTTATGATTTCAGTTCATCAAGGGCGGCAGCACAGGTGATCATGTGGGCATGACTGCCTTCTTTTTTCCTTACAAACACTTTTCTGTGACGGTGCCAAGCGAAACTGAAACCATTGGCACTTGCCCATTCTTTAGCGGTCTTCAAAAGCGCCCTGTTATGGGAAGTTGGGTTTTCCAACATGAAAACACCTTTTTATACTGTTGGCAGTACTTTACGTTTGTTCAGCCATTGATCCCTTACTGATTGTTGTGCAAAGCGTATGATAATACCGGGAATCTTATCAGGGTGCGAAGGAAGCCTGTGCACGGCAAGAAACAAGGACCTATTTTGCTTTCATCATCATCATCATCATCAGCCCGGTTACGCCCACTGCAGGGCAAAGGCCTCTCCCATTTTTCTCCAACAACCCCGGTCATGTACTAATTGTGGCCACGCCGTCCCTGCAAACTTCTTAATCTCATCCGCCCAGCTAACTTTCTGCCACCCCCTGCTCCATGATGCCTCCATGACTGCTGAGGTTTCGACAGAATCAAACGCTTTCTCGTAATCAATGAAAGCTATATATAAGGGTTGGTTATATTCCGCAGATTTCTCTATCACCTGATTGATAGTGTGAATATGATCTATTGTTGAGTAGCCTTTACGGAATCCTGCCTGGTCCTTTGCTTGACAGAAGTATAAGGTGTTCCTGATTCTATTTGCGATTACCTTATTAAATAGTTTGTAGGCAACGGACAGTAAGCTGATCGGTCTCTAATTTTTCAAGTCTTTGGCGTCTCCTTTCTTATGAATTAGGATTATGTTAGCGTTCTTCCAAGATTCCGGTACGCTCGAGGTCATGAGGCATTGCGTATACAGGGTGGCTAGTTTCTCTAGAACAATCTGTCTACCATCCTTCAACAAATCTGCTGTTACGTGATCCTCCCCAGCTGCCTTCCCCCTTTGCATATCTCCCAAGGCTTTCTTTACTTCTTCCGGCGTTACCTTTGGGATTTAGAATTCCTCTAGACTATTTTCCCTTCTATTATCGTCGTTGGTGCCGCTGATACTGTATAAATCTCTATAGAACTCCTCAGCCACTTGAACTATCTCATCCATATTAGTAATGATAACGTATTAGTCTCTTAACGCATACATCTGATTCTTGCCGATTCCTAGTTTCTTCTCCACTGTTTTTAGGCTTCCTCCGTTCCTGAGAGCATGTTGAATTCTATCCATATTATACTTCCTTATGTCAGCTGTCTTACGCTTGTTGATTAACTTCGAAAGTTCTGCCAGTTCTATTCTAGCTGTAGGGTTAGAGGCTTTCATACATTGGCGTTTCTTGATGAGATATTTCGTCTCCTGCGGTAGTTTGCTTGTATCCTGCCTAATGGAGTTACCACCGACTTCCATTGCACACTCCTTAATGATGCCCACAAGATTGTCGTTCATTGTTTCAACACTAAGGTCCTCTTCCTGAGTTAAAGCTGAATACCTGTTCTGTAGCTTGATCTGGAATTCTTCTATTTTCCCTCTTACCGCTAACTCATTAATCGGCTTCTTATGTACTAGTTTCTTCCGTTCCCTCCTCAGGTCCAGGCTAATTCGAGTTCTTACCATCCTGTGGTCACTGCTGCGCACTTTGCCGAGCACGTCCACATCTTGTATGGTGCCAGGGTTAGCGCAGAGTATTAAGTCTATTTCATTTCTAGTCTCGCCGTTCGGGCTCCTCCACGTCCACTTTCGGCTATCCCGCTTGCGGAAGAAGGTATTCATTATCCTCATATTATTCTGTTCTGCAAACTCTACTAATAATTCTCCTCTGCTATTCCTAGAGCCTATGCCATATTCCCCCACTGCCTTGTCTCCAGCCTGCTTCTTGCCTACATTGGCATTAAAGTCGCCCATTAGTATAGTGTATTTGGTTTTCACTCTACCCATCGCCGATTCCACGTCTTCATAGAAGCTTTCGACTTCCTGGTCATCATGACTGGATGTAGGGGCGTAGACTTGTACAATCTTCATTTTGCACCTTTCATTAAGTTTCACAACAGGACCTGCCACCCTCTCGTTAATGCAGTAGAATTCCTGTATGTTACCAGCTATATTCTTATTAATCAGGAATCCAACTCCTCGTTCTCTTCTCTCCGCTAAGCCCCTGTAGCACATGACGTGCCCGCTTTTTAGCACTGTATATGCTTCTTTTGGCCTCCTAACTTCACTGAGCCCTATTATATCCCATTTAGTGCCCTCTAATTCCTCCAATAGCACTCCTAGACTCGCCTCACTAGATAACGTTCTAGCGTTAAACGTATTCTGCTTTAACTCATACAATTCTCAGTATTCTCACAGAGAGATGAGTAATCACGGCGGTTCAGCTATATTTGTCTCATCTAACATTCCATGTAAACGGTGGTCTCACTTGGAGTTTATTTTTATTTTTTATTTGTGGTACCCTCAAGGCCCGAACGCACTACAGAGGGGAGTGGGAAAACGGGAAGTATAACAATAAAGTACGGAAAATAAACAGTGCAGTGTGTTATTAATTAGTAATTATACAATACTATGTAATATCTTGCCCAATATTTGTAAGTACGACAGACAATGTAAATAAAGTAGCATCTTGATAATTCCTCTTAGTACAATGTTAACCAGTGTCGTCCTTAGTCGCTTGTATGTACGGTAAGTAAATAAAATAACATTTTAATAATTCCTAATTATACAATGTTAGCTAAAGCCTTACGACACAGTTTGTTGTCGACAATAGATACAATTTAACAGGGAAGATGGTTCCACTGTCGTGTTGATCTGGGAAAGAAAGATTGACTGAAAGTGTTGGTGTTGCTTGTTTGAAGTCCGACCTTATGGCGATGATCGATGCGGCTCGATAGGTAATGAGGCTGAGAAATCAAGTTACTGTGAAGGGAGGAATGGTAATACAATTTGTGAAACAGTGTCAAACGTGCTATTGTTCTGGGAGATGCAAGTGATGGAAGAGATAGATTGTCCTTCATTGATGTTACGCTAGCGGTACGGTTATAATTTGAAAATATGAAACGGACTGAGTTATTTTGGACAAGCTCGAGTGAAGAAATAAGGTTTTCATGGTATGGGTCCCACACAGCTGCAGCGTATTCTAATTTAGGACGCACTAATGACTGGTAAAGTAGTAATCTTAAGGATGACGGTGCTTTGGAAAACTTGTGGCGTAAGTAACCGAGCGTGCTATTAGCTTTACTTATTATGTACTCTGTGTGAACGTTCCAGGTTAGTTTTGCTGTTATATGATTTACTAAGTATTTGTATGAGTTAACGGGTTCTAGAGGAATTTATTTAGATAGTAAGTAGGAAGAGTACTTGGGGTGTTCCTCTGCACGCGCATAACTTTACATTAATTAATATTAAGTTCCCTAAGGCAAGTGTTACACCAATCATTCACGTAATCCTAGTCAGACTGAAGAGCATTAGTGTCGTCGTTAGTAATTATTTCACGATATATCACGCAATCGTCAGCAAACAAGTGAATGTGAGATTTCAATGAAGAAGGTAGGTCATTAATATAAATCAGGAAAAGTAGGAGCGCTAGTACTGATTCCTGAGGCACACCAGAACGAACCTCAGTCAATGATGAATCATAATTATTCGCAGTAACAAATTGATGATGGTTAGTAAGAAAACACTCAATCCATTTCAGCAGGTTACTGTCAAGGTTTAAAAGACTCAGCTTGAATAGGAGCAGTTTGTGGCAAACCTTGTGGAATGCTTTGCTAAAGTCTAAAAATACACAGTCGGCACAGGAGGCGCGGACTAAAATACAGTGTAATCTATGAGTGAAAGATATTAGTTGGGTTCCACATGAGAATGTTTTGCGAAAACCATGTTGATCAGAGGTGAAAAATGTGTTCGAGTCAAGAAAGTTAACGAGATTAGTAAATATAACATGTTCAAGAAGTTTGCAACAGGTGCTGATTAGCGAAATTGGGCGGTAATTCAGGGGTGAGCTTTTGTTACCAGACTTATGCAACGGAACCACCTTCCCTATTTTCCATTGAGCTGGCAGAGTACAAGTGTTTATTGATTGCTGGAAAATGTTAGCAAGTATTACAGAACAGTATGTGGTAGTTTT